>NC_086250.1:48014628-48332321 GCF_021018805.1 Prinia subflava
GGAATATTAGAGAGGAATGGCATGTTCCTTGCTGTGACATATGCTTTCCAGGCAGGTTTAGTTGAATCACTTAATGCAAGATCCACAGAGACATCCAGACCCAGAGCCAACCTACTTAATTTTAAATTTGAATATAAAATGAAGTAAGTGTCCCCAGAAAGGGCTTTGATAATATGATATTCAGAATTTGCCTAAAAGGTAGGAAAAAGTGTATCTGATCTCCTTGAAGTAGAAAAAGCAACAGAGCCTTGCTCTTCCTCATTAGATCCCTACATTAAACAATAGGTAACCTTTTTTTCTCTCTCTTTTTTTTTATTTTTTTTAATGAGGTGGTCATACATCACAAGTTATGTATTTTTTTTAAAAGCTTAGTTCTGTCTGTGTGTTTAGGGATGCCCTGAGCAGACTGGATTGAACTGCTCGCTCTAGGTGAGGAAATACAGTATTTGAGGTTCTCAACAGCACTTAGATGAAGGTAGGAACCGATCTATTCAGGACTTTCAAGATATTAAAGGTTCTCCTTTTATCTAAGAACTTCAAAGCACTTGATAAATAAAATAAGTATCATTTTCTCATTTCACTGACTGAGAACCCCCAGAGGTGTAGTATTTACACAAGGCACTTTACCTGTCTTCATAAAGCCATGAGGCAATCTGACTCCTAGTGCTGCCTTCCTGGCATTCCTCAGGTTACACTAACTTTCCTGTGTTCAAGATTGCTAGTTTAAACATCTCAACTCACAGGAACTTTTAAAATCAACTAAGATATTGTTTAAAATAGGCATGGCCAAATCCTTTGAGATCCTGAAATTTCTCTTCCACATAGGCTTTGTTAAGAGAAAATAGAAATATTTTTCTTTGCAGGTTCAGTTGAAGACTTTTGACACTATTTGTTTCAAAACTTCTCTTAGAAAAAATAGGAGGAAAACATTTCCTCTTTTTATAGCAGCAGTTAATCTAAAAAAGCCAGTTCCAAATCTGAAACTCAAGCTATATATGTATATCTGACTCTACACATACATGAAGGGTTGCTGCTGAGTAGTGCAGTAGAGGAGGAATAGCTGAGATATTCTACAGAGATATATTTAGAAATAGCTGAGAAATAGTTGGATGAGAGAACCAAACACCAGTGTTAGAAGTAAGAAGCCCTAGGAGTCAGACCTTTGGGAACATTACTGATTAAAATGCTGTTTCAAGGTGTTTGGTCAGGTGTGCAAACAAAGAAAGGTTCTCTGGTTGTCTGGGTTTCCATGTATTTAAAACAAAAAAACCTGAAAAAATCCCACCAAACCAACAAACAAGCCAAGACTAGGTGCAGTATTGTAAATAAGCAACAAAGAAACTTGATGGTCGGTGATCTCTTATAATTTCTAAAATAACCCAAGTCTGAATTAATAAAAGACCAGTTTAACAGGTAAATAGAAAATTGATCAGGAGCGTTCTAATGAAAATGTGGTTTTGCCAATGAAAAGTTGCTTTTGCCAATCTAAGGAAAGCCATGTCCTTTGTCAGAAGCAATGCTGCCAAGGAAATTTTAGGCTCCCGCATTCACGGCAAACCCTAGCTCAAGCAGTCAAGACCTCAAGAATCTAACATCTTCCAGATCCCTAGAATTAGTCACTGGAATGAGCCATTATTAAGGACTTTTATCCTTAATTATAATAATAATGTAAGTGATTATAATTAATCACTTACATTATTCTTATATTGAGAAGCTCAAGTCCACAAAAATCCTTGGAACAGTTCTCTCTAAAGGACTCTCTAAACAGGGTTGAACTCTAAAGTCCTCTCAAGGAAACTTCAATTTCTGCAAATGACACACTAGAGCCAGTGTTTGCTGACTCCATCTGCTGTGCTGCTGTCAAGTTGGTGTTTAGCTTTTATGTTTGGTGCTGGGTCCAAAAACCAAGACTGAGACAGCAGCTAAGGAAAAAAACACTTAGTTTTCTTTAGAAATGTCTGATTTCCATGCCCAGGAAAATAATGTTGAAAGACCTTTATTTAAAATTCCGTAATCCTTCGAAAAATGCTTTTTCTGACTTCTGCTTACTCTGGCTCATGGTGATATCTGTCTTCAAGATCTGATAATAGTTTAGAAAAAAGAGCTAGAGCAGAGACCACAGAGTAGGATCTTGAAGAATTTGTATGGTTTATCATAACTCAACAGAGAAAAAAAATTGGTAGCCAGGAGAAAAATCTGTTTGCAGTAAATGTCATGCTGAGTTACAACATAGAATCAAAATCAGTTTCTATCAAGCCCAGCACTCATGAGGAGGCAACTGAATAGCTTTTGGCTCTCCTCCCTCTACCCTACCATGCTTTCCTTGGCACTGAAGTTGCAGCAGGAGTGAGAGAATGCCAGTAGCCCCTGGTTGTAGCAATGCATTTCCACACCCGAGCAGGTGTTTCTATATAAGGGAAAGAGTTTCAGCTTACCTTGGAACATGTAAGGAAGTTAAACTAGAATTTTCTATAGCCTGCTGATTGTAACTGGCTCAGTGCCAGCACAGAGGCACTGATTGGGCTTTGGAAGGGCATCTCAAAGCCTGTTGCCAATTTCATTGGGCAAGGTGCCAAATAGCCCACCTAAACGATCAAGTGTTAAAGGGACAGCACAGAGGTGCTCAAGGCTTTTTTGGACTGCCTTAGCCAATGTAAGAATGTTTTGTACACTGTGTTTGGCTTGTATTTCTTTGTTCTATAATGTTTATTATTTTTGTCTTTATTGAAACCTTTTATTTTACAAAACATGTCCAGAGAAGTTGTCTGGCTATTCTTAAGCCATTTTTCTGCAAGGCTGGACCCTCAGAGGCATAGGATTCCCCAGTCCCTGGTCAGCGGTAAGCTCACCCCACACACACGGTGTGCCCCATGGGAGGGCACGGCCCTGGGCAGTGGGGACTGGCCTTCAGGGGACACATCTGGGGCCCTGGCAGGACTGCTAGCTTGAGACCAGGACAGGAGGGTCAGAGTGCTCCCTCCCGTGTCTGCCACCAATTGCTTTGGCTTAATTAGGCCCATTTCTGTAAATCTGCACACACTTGCGCTTGTGTCTGGAGATGATTTGGGACTGTCCACAGCACGGACACAGAATCTGGAGGAGGTGATCAAACACAGCATGATCAAATAACCGTAGGAAAGGGAAGGAATAATGAATGTCCATGGGAGAAGCCAGAGGCAATGGCTCCAGCAGTTGTGTCCAGATGCCTGAATGCTGAGCTGACAGGACTTTCACAGAGCCTGGGGGGGGGGTCGGTGATGGGAGACAGCAGCACTTTGGTGATGCTCACACACACGTCCTTCCCTTCATCCTACCTAGAGTCTGCTCAAGTTGGATCTGAAATGGTCTTGATTTTTCACCTTCTTTGCAAGTTTAGACATTTGTGGAAAACTAGGATAAGAAAATTGTGTTAAAATGATTTATAGGCACTGGCACACACAGAGACAGGGTGATGAGGCCACTGCTGTTCACTGCCTGAGTGTGGTTTGAACTAAGGCTGAAAAGCACCAGTCTCATAAAATGAAAGACACCAGAGACCTCATTGGTGTGGCTGCAAGGGTGCCTTTACAGATAGACCTAAGGTCTAAGGTCTACCTTGTACATCTCTATCTGCATTATGTATTATAGAGTGGCGAGATTTGCAAGAACATTAAATAGAGAAAAAATACATAATGTGTTTTTTTAGTCAGAATGCCTTATTACTCTTCATTGGACCTGATTAAATGCCTAGGACATGAATAAATCAGTAAGATGGAGCTAATAAATGAGTGACTTGCTCCTGGTGACTGTCATACATTCTTGACCAAAATGAGTAAAGATGTAAGTGCAAGAGACAGACATAATAAGCAAATATAGATAGCAAATAATATAAAGAGTAACTTCATTTTATCTTATTCTGTCACACATATTGAAGAAACCATTAAAAAAAAAGAAAGAAAATAATAAATTAATTATCCTTATGCTGCATTTACAGCAATGAATGTTGACACCTGAATGATGGAGGTGAAGACCATTTTTGAAAGGTTCCTCAAGAATGACAAAATTCAATACCAGAAAAGAAGGGGCATTCAGAAAACCACTAGTGCTTGCTGTTTGAGGGAGCTGAGGCACACCATGGGCTTCTGTATCTCCTTCAGAAGAAGCAGATCATTGTCAGAATCTAAGTACCACAGTAACTGTGACAGTGGGTTTGGGTTGCAGCTCCTTTGTTGTTTTATGATAATTAGATAATTGCATTTCTATGTTGAAGTGTCATAGCAAAAAGAAACTTGAAGCACAAATTTAAATATTATTAGCTTGTTAGTGGTGGTTTTAAGGAGTCCAATTTTTTTTCCCGCAGCTCCCATCCTATTTTTTTTTAAATTTCTCCAGGGCATGTCATATATAGTGAAAAATCTCAATGGAGGCCCACAGGTATCGCTGCTGTTTAGTCAGACTTCAAATTGGGCTCTAATGGTTTTAGATAGAAGAGCAGATGGGAGGGTTTGTTCACTAGTCGGTGCCCTTGCCTCAGAGTTCACCTCAAGTTGTTTTCAGAAATTCTCACTTCATGCACATTACTTATTTATATCATCACTTTTTTTTCCCACTTCATAGATAATTGCTACTTAATTGATACTGCCGTTATACAAGCCTCCACAATAGCAAGCAACAAGACACACTGCTAAATAGAGGAATCATTAATCTGTGTATATATTCTGGATTTCTTTTAAAGATGGGCTGGAAATAAGCAAAGTCATTAGTAGTTTGTTTGCAACAGTGTATTTATGAAAGCTCTATGGAGAATGTGTCAACAGTCAGTATGTAACAGAGCAATTAACACAGTACTTTTGTACTTTTGACTGTTAGCATGGGAGTAAACAGAAGCAGATGTGAAGTGTTTGTGCCGTTAGTATTCACAGACTGTTCTGACATATGCAAATACAACTAATGCTTACAGAGCTTGCAACTCTTATTGTACCATGACCTTGCTTACCAAACCCTGGGACAGGACTACACACTTTCCTAATAATTATTAACAATACACAGATACAACCTTTTTGTTTTTAAAGCGTTACGGCCTGCAGTGGTAAAGCTTCACAAATAAATGTTTTGATAGTGTTATCCATATACAGCTCGTTTCAGACAGTGCTTTCTTCAACACAAAAAGAGAACAAACAATAAAGAAGTAATGAAAAATGCATACAGAAAGCTAGAACAGGAATCACCTCTGAAACACTGCTTCAGCTCTAATTATACAGGCCCACTGAAGTTCAATAGTTAATACATGCATCAGATTCTGTGTATTTAGGACAGAGTTCAAACCGAGACCTTTCACTGCTACAGTCTTAAAATATATATCTCGCAAAAGCCACTCCAGTCAGGCTACTAAAATAGAATGCCAACACTGAAATGATTTTCTGCCCTGTAAAAAAAAAAATCACGTATTTGACCTAATAAAATCACATGCATCCTTAAAAAAAAAAAAAAGAAAAAGAGAAAAGAAGGATTCTTGTGTGTGTTCAGTTATTTTTCATGTGAGCTATATATATCTGATATACCTGGAGTTACTACAGTGATTTTCATCTTCAAATACTATCTAAAACCTAGCTACGTTACACAGGTGAAGGTCAGATTACATTTTATTTTCAAGTTTTCTGTTAGAGATGTGTTTCCAGAATAAGAATTAATCAAAATTGAATAAAAAGATAGGATTTTCAGTGATATTTGGCATTATTTACTGCATGAAAAATATTTTGCTTCAAAATAAAACAATTTGTAGAAAATATTGCCCAAAAAAAATTGACCAGCTATCTCTTCCAACATGTTTTCCTGTTTGAAGTTAGAATAAAAAAGTCTCCTAAACACACTGTCTTTTTATTATCCTTAAGATATGATGGGTCATGAAATTAAAATCCTCTTTTGAAATTGAATATATGCTTGTTTCCATTTTGGTTTTTCTATTTTTGCCATTAAAAATCATTTTAACAGGTCTCACCACACAATACTGTGTTTCAGCTGGACCCAGAGTAAAGCATCTTCTTGTTTTGGCTCCCCTGGGGCAGGAGGCTGCTGCAGCCATGGCCTGGAGCGGAGCACGGGGTGGAGCAGCAGCACTCCCCCGAATGCAGAGGCAGAAAAGGAGGGGGTTTGGAGCTGCAGCAGCCCTGGGCCAGCTGTGGCAGGAGGCTGCACAGGACCTGGGGCGTGCTACAGCAGCTGGACACCTCAGATGCTGCCAGGCCCACCCCATCAGCTTCAAATAATTCACTTCTGTATTCTTTGCTGTAAAGAAGGCGTTTTACTGTAGTACTGTCACTAAAATACTGCAATTATGTACTTGGTATTTCCTGACTTGTCAAGATTATAGGGACAGGCTAAGTTTTTGGAGGTTTTCAGATATTCACATGCTTGGGAAAGTAGTGAGGGTGTTAAAAGGGGTTAGGTTTTTTTCCTTAGTAGCAGTTTTTCTGAGCTGCTAATAGTACCTGAAGCTTAGTTTTCAGGAGATAACTTTTTTCATTTTCTTTTGATTCAGGTTTCAGATTTCATATTTCTTTTGATTCTTTATGTAAGAAAATGCACAAGAAAAGAAGACATGAAACGAATGTGAAATTCTCATATTCCAAACTAAAAACAAAATAATGTTTCATTATGTCCACTACATATATAACTGTATGTTAATTATCTCCTGAAAACAATGGGTATTTGATCCTGAAAATCATTCATCTTATGATATAACAAAAACATCTTTGGGAAAATATTTCACTAATAGTTCTTCATGGTAACAAATCTCTTTTAAGAGCCAAGCATTACAAAATGCTGAATTCCACGTTTTAACAAAAGAAATTATAGACTAGAATACTTCAAATTTAGTTACAGAAGGATTGACAGATCAAGGTATTAGGGATGAGCACACATTTTAACCTGAAACAGCTCTTTCAGGAAACGCAGTCTGTTGGTCGGCAATAAAATATTTTGTGAAAGCATGAAAGAATGTTGCATTTAAAAACTGCTCAAGAGAAACTAAAGAAGGAATTTACACAAAATAACATTCAGAACCATGAGAGACTGTTTAAGCCTACCAAGCTGTATCTCATCCAAAATCTAATCTCATCCAAAGTCACTGAATGACAGGTACATGTCATCCATAAGCTGTGGATGGTGGCCAAAAGGCATCTCTGACCTGCAAAGCAAACATGATCCAAATCTTTTCAAGGAATAAACAGCAGGAAACAAAAAAAAAAAGTTAGAAAGTATTTCTGTGCAGCTGTTTATATTAATTTCAAAGGAAAGTAATCAGAATTTTACATTGATATGAAAATGTATCAGCTATCACAATGGGCCAATTTGACTTTTCTGCCCAAATGTTCACTTGAACACTACAGCAATTGCAGGCTGTTCAGTACTTCCTCAAACATAGCTGAACTTTCTAATTCACAAATAACCATTTAAGTAAACACAGCATAAATAAGTATATCTATTTTGCTGAAAAACGAGATCAGGAAAAATTACTAAAGCACATTTCTTTGTTTTCTTATTCACCTGTTACCATCTTGCCTTCTTTCCCCTTTCCCAAGTGTAAATTATATTTAGACTAGCATACCAACATGTAATTACATGTATTTTCATTATCTCGTAATTTGGCTTGGGAATCTACACTGTATGCACAAAACGCTGATTGCCTGCAGCTGCGGACAAATGATTCTTTAGATAAGCAAGCAAGTGCAAGAGATGAACCAGAAACTTGGAGGAAAGTCACTCTTGGTGCTTGGAGGAGCAGCTCAAACCCTTGGGGTGCATTGGGACTAAAGGGTCTGGCTAAACGTTGCTATTGTAGTTGTTTTGGCATCAGCCAACAACAGTATACAATGTCCTTGACTGCTTACAGTATAAATATGTATTTCTAAATGCTTCTGTGATTTAAACTGTGGGCAAGTTCTAGGCATAAGACTGTGAATAGCAAAGTTCTGCTGAATGACATTTATTTTAACCAGCTTTACTAAACATCACAGTCATTTTTTTTCACAGCTCACTGTTTATTTAGCAAGTAGTATCTTTCAGACTTAAAAAGGAAGACAAAAAAGGCAGCCAAGAAAAATGGAAAATTATGATAATCTCCCAAAGCTTTCGAAATGAGAAAACAAATGCCTGCAATTAATCGTAATACCTGTGGTTTTCAGGTGCCAAAAAACCCAACAAACTCCAAACTACCAAACAAAATGTCATCATTCATGTCTTCTTTTCTTGTGCTTTTTCTGACATAATATGTTTTGGAAAATATATTTGAGGAATTCAATTTTCAGTCATGTTACCTAGAGGAAGTATATATAATAACTTTTTGCTTGTACGTTTTTTGCTTAATATTTTTTTTTGAGTTTTGTTAAAATTGCTCCATAAAATCAATTATAATCTGGAGCCTCATTCAATGAGTACCTTGAATAATTCAGATGTACTGAACTCTAATTGTTCTCAAATTTGTATTTTATTAAATATTTGAAATGGTAATTCTATAAATGTTAGAGTAACATGCAGCATTTCTTACTGACCTTATTATTTATGTCATTAAATACATTTTCAGTAACCAATATTTCTCTGTGACTTAAAGAAACATCAAATTTAGTATAATTCATCAATGTGTGAATACAGAATAAGATTCTATTTCTGCCTTTATTTGCTACTTAAGATACCTGGAGCTGTATTAAAAGCCTTCGTTTTACTATATGCTTCCCTGAAGCATACAGACAGCCACAAAATGGGTGTCTGCAGGCATCATTGCAAGGATGAAGGTGGAGAGACAGATGTGACCATAGAGCAGGATAGGATGGAAACAATGCTACAGAGTTTATGACTTCCCTAAGAGGTTGCTGTCATGGACACTTTATTACCAGGAACCTTGAGAACATCTGAAGCAGTGGTCTTAAAACCTACCTTTAGTTCTTCCTTCTTCTTATGCTGAGTAACAGCTCACCAATTGCTAGCAAAGTCTCCATCACTGACTACCTTTAGCAGGATGTTCCTGCATATTACTGACTGACTAGCTAAAACTTCATCAAAGTTGTTGGACTTGCAAGAGGAATTGCTTCCTCATTAAGCAGTGATGTTAAGTGATCCTTTAGCCTCTTGTGAACATAGAGAAAAGAAAGGAAAACAGTTTCTTTGTGGATATTCCTTCAATTCTTCAGAGCCTATCCCATTCTGTCCTCAAGCTGACTCTAAAAAGCCATTAAAATGCAAAAGAACATGTAGATAATGAACAACCCTGGGCTTCAAGGAGGAATTTTGGGGTGAGATATGTTAAACCTAGACTTTAGCTCTTAGCCTCACTAATCAGCATAGTCCCTTTGGTCCCTTTGGGCCTCACAGGCATTTTTTTTAATTGGGGCATCAATATGCACATAGCTGCCTCGAATGGAGGAAACATCCCTGCTGCACACACCCAGTGGGGCAAAGCTAGCCAGGGTAGCAGGCTCTGTGCCATAGCCTAAGGTAAGAGCATCACTCTTGCTCACCTTTTGTGCAAGTGCTCCTGGGGCTGCTGTGGCTGGTCTTCAGCAGGGAGCAAACTTACCTCACATGATAATCTTAAAAGCAAGATAGCAAAACAAAGCTTTCATGAAACTCCTGTGTGATCAGTAGAAAACTATACTCGGAGAGAACTTAGTAGTGGTTCACTGTCAGGAATGAAAGGATGCATGGCATGGGCTTGCACAGGGATCCATCCTGTTCTGCTGATTTTTAGTACTTTTATTCGTGACCTAGATGTGATTACTTATATATACTTATAAGTGGTTACTTATTAAATCTGAAGACCATACCATGTTGGAAGTGCAGTAAGGATGCTGGAGAAGAAGAGCAGCAATTCAAGGGTATTTTAACAATTTGGGAAAACTATTGTTAATTACATTTTTTTATGGAGTTCAGTGTCTACTTTTCATTGTCTTAAAGCTCATTATTATTCTTAAACTCATAATTTTATTTTCTTTCAGATAGTTTATTTGAGTTCTTCATGCTTCCAGAGCAAAATAGAAATATGCACTTTTCTGGAATCCCAAAATAACTGTGGAATTTCAGGCAAAAGGCATAAGTATTTCATGAATTGAGACTCCAAATAATTTTCTTAGTCTTTGATGATTTCACATTCCAAGTCAAAATAAGACTCTTCAGACTACATTTGCAGGAGTATATAAAGCTAAATGGCATAAATCCAGCCTGACACCTTACCATCTCAGCACATCTTATATAAGTATTAATATGAGTATAAATACTCATACAAAGGAGTACTGTATAGCATCATTAAAATATATAAACTCATAAACCTGATCAATGTGGAAGCAATATGGGTTCACTTTAGCAACTTGACAAACCTTTGGCCTGTGCATTTTTTGTACCACTCTGTTCTAAGGAACATGGTTTTCAAAAAATAATTGCCCTAAGAAATGTGAGTCTCTACCCTGAAAATAAACACAGAGACCCTCAGCGGATCTTTGGTGCCTCCAATTTTCATTAGGAACTTGAACACTTATCTCTTTGTTTTATGCCTGTTACAGAGAATTATAGTCCCCCTGGAGACACTGGATTAGGGATTATAAAATCAATGTGGTGTAAAACCGTTGTTCCAGCACTTTCCAGCCATCCCCACAGAATGGGGAAAGGCCAGCTGGACCCTGACCCACCGGGTGGGACAACACTGCCCAGCTGAGTGATCTCTTCAGGAACAGCTAACTTGACAGCCTGTGTAAAGCTAGATAAGCAGAGATATCTGTGTTCGCCGAGATATAAATAATTATTCAGCTCACCAAACAAGGTAGCACTGCACCCTGCAGGACCTAAATCAGACAGCTCAATATGAGCCAAAATGCACTGGATTCAGTGCCAGATTATTCAGCTTAATTAACACTCCAGACTTGGTCAAGATAGTTGACTTTCCATAAAACAAATAATTAAAACTGGCAGCATCTGGAAGGATTACATTCTTGCAGGGTTTTATATTCATATAGACACAAATATATTACTTTTCTGTGATGTAAACATTAATTTTAAATCTAGCTACTACTTCTGTATATGTTGTGTTTAAGAGATGACTTGAAAGACTGTTTCAAAAAATCCTGCTCACACACAAAAAAATTGTCGGATAAAATCTTTATTTGGGCAAAAATTAACATTGCTTTTAATGAACCAGATTATACAGCATAGTGCATCTTTTCTATTCAGCTCTGAAAAGGGACAAACATGGTAAAGTACCTCATGGAAAACCATACTTTTATAGTCTTTGTCTTAATGTGCATAACAAAACTCTTTAGTCAATTTGGATGATTTAAATAAACATACATTTATCCAAACCAATAAAAAACTTCCAGTTTCACTGAAAACCATGTCTTATTGAATGAATCTTTATTGAGCGTTACTTAAATATAAAATTTTGATTCAAGTAACATGATTGTTACTAATGACTAAAATCAATATAAACCCACGAGCAAAAGGAAAATTGCTTTCCAAAAAACAGAACAGTTTCCTGACTTCATCAGCCTCTGCCTTACACACGGTATGGGAAGAAAGCAGTGCAATGCAGGCATTCATGTTGTCACCACTGCATGTTGTTAAATTAGATGTGAGAGACAAAAAGTAGAGCACGTGCTGTTTCAACATCAAGATAATTTTCTTGTAAAGATGGTTTGCTATTGTTTACATAGTGAATTTGGTTAATTACAAATTTGCATATTTAATTACATAGATGTCATTTTGCTAACCAGTAGAGTTCTCAGAAAAACAGACATGAATGTTATTGTTTAAGGGTAATATTACATTTGAGAGGTGATGCAGTAAGAGTCTAAACATTGCATGTGTTCCCTCATCAAAATTCTTTCTTCAGTAAGAGTAACAAGAAAGTGGCACTGGCATGATACCTCTCCTACAACTAACAGCTCATTTTTCATGCTTTCCAGCCTAGTTTAAACCAAAAGGGAACTCCTACAAAAATAACATATTTTTTCCATTATTTTATGTTGGCAAATTTTCCTTCAAAAAGCTGTAGGTTCAGAACAGATGTGAAAAGAACATTCTGACTTTAAGCTTAGACTGCAAAAAGGGAACCCAAACAGGATAGAAGAGTGTCAATGCTCCTGTTGTTGGTGACCAGCCACAGCCTGGCCACACCTCGGGATGGCTTTCTCACACAAACATTTGCACTTCAAAAATGATTGTAAACAAAATAAAAAATGATTAAAACAAAAGAGATTAGGTAGCTAGCACGAGAAGTGACTCACATCATGCTGTCACTCCTGTCCTCTGCCTAACCCCCAGGCAGATGCTCCCATCACACCCATTAGAGAGGGGAAAGAGACCTGGTCCCTTGTCCTGGAGGCAACTGCTAATCTCTGGGGAAGGATTTGAAAGCCACAAGTAACAGACAAGTACTGAGCTTCTAACAGAAACTTTGAAAATACCCTGAACGTTTTTCTTTCACAAAACTGTGATGCACACGTGTCCATCTTTCCACAGCCTGCTTTTCTTCCCAGTTATTTGTAAGTCCAGAGAAGCATATTGCTTTTACTCACTGTATCTTAAAATTAACAAATCAGAATATGTTCTCTTTATGAAGAAAATAATACAATTCTTCTCTACTAGCCTAAAATACACCTCAGTTTCCCTAAGAACTTTATGCCTGACTGTAATAAATTAGAGTATATCAACTTGTTATTACCATAAAATTATTGAGGTGTCCGTTGTGGTGAATTCAAATTTCATACTCTAAATTCAAACTTCCATCTTCAAATCTCTAGCTCTGTTAACACTTTATTTTGACCCTGGAGTAGATCTGTACTGTACATTAGGAGACAGCCTGAGGAGAATGAAAGCCTTGGATGAGGTACCGTATGTGCATATTGCAGAAGTATAGGATAGTTGTGTACAAAGGTCATCATAAGATTTAGACCTGAAACTACCTAATTCTTTTTAAAAATCCTCATTTCCAAGCAAGACAGATAGTGTGGTGTTAAGGCCTTGGGTTTATGTTTCAGAAGTATCATTGGTATTCTTTACTTTCCCAGGGAGTTTCCCCAGGCACCAAACACAGCGTGTCCCCAGCTGGTGACCAGTGTTGAACTCACAAGTCCTACTTGCCAGGAGGAAACCCTAAGCATTAGGGATAATTCGGGCCCAAGGTATTTTACAGTGAAACATCACCTTCTCTTCTGGAATGATTCAGCTCCAGAAGAAGTAAAAACTGGAAAAGAAAAAGTGTGCAGACCAATATAGCCTCTCTTTTGGCACATTAACACAGGGAGTGTGGTATCTCTGCACAGCTTTACAGCTTCCAGCATGAATCCCACCTTGTTTCAGCAGCTTGGAATAAGGACAGGAGCTCAATCCAGTCTTACCTTCCACATAAATATGCCCCATCTTCCACGAAAAAACACTTCTTCTTGTGATTGTAATGCTTAGATTTTCAGTTTTAAAAGTAACACTTCTATATTGCACCCTTTTAAACAATGAGAACTGAAGGCAAGGTGGGTAAGAACCTGTAGTTTAAGGAAGGATACAGAAGAGAAACCATCAATCCTGCTAAACAGTTATCTATGGCTTGAATCTCTCCTGTGAACAGGCTGGATGTTGAAATCCCTTAACAAGTCCTTAATATTTTAGATGCAGGAAAAAAATGCTAAAGGAGTTTTAGTTAAAGCACATTGTGAGTTTTGAATTGAGACTTTGTCCAATACCCTGACTTGCTGTATGGACAGAGTCTCATAGAGAACACGATTTCCACATGCACATATGTGGCATGCAGCTTGCATTCCCCCCCTATTTTCATTTTACCTTTAGTTTTTAATCTCTTGTTGTTTTTGTTTTGTTTTGTTTTAACTTGAAACTAACAATCTTTAAAGGGAAAGGATTAAGAAATCTTTGAGATGAGACATTAATAAAAAAGAAAAAAAACCCTTAAATAAAAATGTCCCAGAAGTTAACTCTAAAGTAGACTCTTTTCCTTCCTGCAGTTTTTTGGCCTATAGTGTTGAAGTTACCATGCCGAATAAAAAAACCATGTGCATCCTCTAATAATGAACTTACGTAAAGTTCATATAATGTGCTGTGTCCCAAGGCTGACACTGTCAGCCAACATCTGTGTGCAATGGAAAATTTGGATTTCTGATTTGTTACTGTATTTTTAAATAAGGGAAAAAATAATGTTGAGGATTTCTACTCACGCATTATTTTATATCTTTATTAATATTAGCTATACAGTGTATTGAAAAAGAATATGAACAGTGGCTCACAGTGGAAAACTTTCTCATCCAAATTCTTCAGTTCTGAGGTTCTAAGAAAAAAAAATATTTGGTAACACATTGAGTCTGTGATACAGTCTACCCTCTAAAAGGGAAGACAAACAGCTGTTGAGAAAGATAAAAGAAAATGGTAATTGACAAACAGAGGGACACCAATAAAAATTGTTCTTGTTTCTGAAAGTCACACACAGACTTGGTAATTGTCAATATGTACATAGTTTAAGACCTTCACCAGACAGTTATTGTATTACTAAGCATTGCTAAGTTTTATGGAAAGTACCACCTTGAATGTCAGAAACTCAGTCTGCAAAACAGAAAATTGTTGATGAAGGGTATATGGGGCTGCAGTCCCTGATACTTCTTGTGACTGCTGGGCAGAAATAAATGACAAGAATATACTTCCTGTGCATAGAGCTCACAAGTCAAATTTCAGAGGAAAAAGAGGAGTATAAACTAATTCATGAAGCCTAGCATGGCTTAATCTGAAATAACCTTGCATGTCATTGGCTAGGGAGTTCCAGCAACCAAAAGATTGGCAAGAGCAGGGATGGGCATGAGTTGTGGTCAGACCAGGAGACCTGTTATATTTGTCAGACCACAGGCCATGGCAACCAGGCTGCCCTCCTGCCCCAGACCTTTGATTTCCGCTGACCACGTGGTCGTGGGGAAGGAAAGCCTTGACGTCTGGTGAGAGGAGGGGAATATAAGTATACATCTCTCATTTTTGCAATAGAACAGGGAATTGCAGAGAGGACTCCTTTCCATTAGACACCTTCTGAAAAATAAAAGGATTGTAAAGTTCTGTGAGGTTTGTGTGAGGCACCAGCAGGCAATCACTAATGCCACATGAGAAGCTTTTCCCTGGGGCAACCAATATAAATATCATACATGCTGGTGGGCACATGGCAGCCCATCCCATAGAAAGGTCAAGGTATGCCATTCTCCTCCTGTGGGAGCCTCTGCAGTGCCTTCAGCTGCATCCTACACACAGCAGTACCTCCTGATGGCATGAAATCCTCAAAAAATGGAAATGTTTACATTCTTGGCATGGTGACGATCAAGGAAAACCATACCTTTGTCTGAAAGGGAAAGACAAAGAAGGCCTCACCAGCCTACCTTTTTGAATGGAAGGATGAACACTCAACTTCACTTTTACCAGTAATATGATTATTCCCAGCAGGGGACAGTATGTGCTAAAATACAGCAGCATGTGCCTAATTATACAATTACACCCACACATCGCTGTCACCCACTCTTTGCAATTTTCATCTGAGAAGACAAGCAGAGCTTAAATACAGCATCTTTTGGTTCTGGGTGCAAAACCTCTTGCACAGTCCATCTCCTTAGGATCTGAGTTTTTACATGTGCAAATGCAGCCCAAAACCTCATTTGAGCCCTAATTCACATTACAGTTTTAAATGCTTACTTCTCTTACTGCACCAATAGGGCATGCAGTGATCATGTGAATCCTAGGCTGGACATTGCTACCAGAGATGAAATACCACAGATAAGATAAGTTTTGTTAGTGAAGGAGGCACCCTTCATAAGTGGATCAAAAAAAGAGAGTGGAAATAGCCTGAAAGAAGTTAGCGTTAGGATGTAACTGGAAAACATCAGGTGGGAAAAAAGCGCAAAGTAATAAAAGACTGTATGACTAATACAAAATGTAAATATGTATAAGTGGTGAGATGAAATTATATTTTTTTTATTCACTGTTCCACTATGGAAACATTTCTTACTAATTTAAGAAGTACTAATATTAATTAAAATAGGAAGAATATACATATATATATACTTATATATCTTCAGTCATACGACTATACCATCTTCTTAGCTTGTGTCCATGTTCTAGGATATATTGTAGACTTTAATATAATCTGCTGATTCTGGAGAGTCAGATGTCATGCTCTGCAGTGTGTCTTTGGATCATACATGTTTCTGAATTAATGTAAAGCTCAACTTCACTGAACATATTGAAAATATTCAGCTATGCAAAGCTGTATAGTGAAGTTACACACTGGTAAACTTACCAGGCTTGGAACAAGACTGGATCCAAGCCCATATCAATTGTGAAAACATGAAAATATAATTTACTGACTATATAATGTTATAAGTGTCACAGAAGATGTATTTATTGAAGCAGCTATGGGATAGATTTTGCATTTCCTTATGAGGCAAATGTAAGTGTTGTTGGTGCTGCTTCTGGACAAGTAAAGCTCCAACATCTTTCTTTTGGGGTCCAAGACTGCTGGACTGTGAAAGGGCAGTCAAATTACTCTTTTTTCTACTGCTGATAATTTGAAGCAATACTTGTAACTCTTCAAAGGTGAGAGTATATGCTAGGAAATGTTAAGAATATTTGGTTTATCTATGTTTCTGAACCCAGATTATTATGCATGAAAAAGGTTAGAGCCTAGCAAAATTACTATTTCAAGGACATTCAACACAGGTTGCCTGCTTCACAAGTAAGGCAGCAAAAGCATTTTGACATTAGGTTCAAATGCCAAGAACAGCAAGCTTCAGATTTCAAATTTCTTTGTATGATTTATAAGGAGCAACAGTTAGGGTAAAATAGAATCCTCACCAATGAAAACTAAAAATGAAAACACTTTCATATCCCAGCCCACAGGCTGAATCTCTCTCTCATCCAAAATATGATACTTATTTCTTCACAGCTGGACACAATAAGGGTAGTGGGGTCCTTGCATCTACCAGAACATAAGATCCAGGATCAGGATCCTGCTATGCACATCTGCACATAAAAAGAAAGATGAAGATTGTCCCATATACTTCCATAGCTGCTAAATATGATGCTCTCTCTTGAAATGTGGTAGCTTATTTGAGATGTGGTGGCAGACTCCATATGTGTGCTCCTAGAGGTCTGCAAAGCAAAACTACTTTCCTTGAAACATATTTTTAAGCCTCCATGAAAGAGTTATTCTTAGCAAAAAATGCTTTTCTCACCAGGGAAACTTAGCAGGCCTGTTCCTGGGGCCTCATCTGCTTGGCTATTTGGGTTTCATTTCATTTTGGAGATGTACCTTGTAGACATTCTAGATATGGGCTGGAGGCCAAGGAAAAGAATATCCTGTATGGTTGACCTAAGCAAAAGGATCTAAAAAGCATTCAAGCAAATGCAAGGATTCAAACTCAAAAGTCCAATAAATGCTTAACAGGGCAACTCTGGAAACCAAACCAGCTCATTAATCACGAAAGGTTCATCACCACAGAAAATTCTGTGACTGCTTTTTGGAATATATTTCAGTATTTTTTTCCACGCAAAGTATTTTCCAAAGAAATCTAACGTATCCTTTTTACTTAATATGTTCAGAAGTTGAATACATGCAGATCATGGACTTTCAGTTGAATATAGTATTTTTTTTTATTCTTGGCTTTCTAGAAAAATCAAAGTTTGTAGGCCTGTAATCTAAGCACACTTTTCCTGAACACCGTATGTTTGCCAGAAATATTCTGATTCTGTACAGCTGAAATCAGTGGAAACTTTTGCACAAACTCAGGCAAGTGGTGGGTCATGCCAAAAAGACCTAAAGCCATCTCTGCATTTTGTATCTGAAAGGTAATAACCAAAATGAGCACTTCAGGAAGATCAGTTTGATACATCAAAATTGCATTAGTTACAATTTTTTTGAGACTGAAGTGATGCAAAAGAGCACAGTAAATATAACCTCCTTTTCTTCCTACACCACATGCATACAGTTGCTTGGGTATGAAACTCCAGCAAATAATCTGACAACACAAACATGAATTCTTTAAATGTTTAAAATATCCTGATTACAACAGTATTAAACGTGTCCCTTTACTTGGGAACTCTGGTCTTGACAGCAACTAAAATTACTCTAAACCTCATCCCTTTTTCAGACAGAATTTCCTAGCTCCTGCTGTGTGGCATCTACCGCTAATCTGACATGCCAGAACAGTGGCAGAACAAAGAGGAGACCATTGTAAATGTATTTATTTTTTAAATCTGCATAAAATGAGTATTTCAGGGATGCAGTATTCAACCTCTGACTGCAAAGTTTAGTCACCCCTAATCAGTCTTCAGTGCAGAATTTTATCAGCAAATGCAGAAAGAAGTATCATTTTATAACTGCATCTGTAGGCAATAAAGTGTGGGTCTGTCTGTATGGGGAAGTCACAACAAAATTTGTCAGGGCATGGATTTCAAGCACAATAACTGCTATGCTCTAAGTCTCTCTGTAGATGCTCTGCAACACTAAGACTTCGGGGGTTTATTCCAGTTTAGCTTAATCCATTTTCACAGTGGACTCCTACAGGGGAATTAGTGTCCACAGAGAGAACTATTTCTTGAAGGTATTCTGAGATATTTTCCAACTAGACAAGCACTAATTGTTAATATATTTTAAAATATATATTTCCCCATAGTAATAAAATAACAAACCTGAGTACTTTTTCAGAGGAAATTAGAGTTCCTCAGAGACTAAATCACCCCCATCTGCTGTTTTGCAACCCGTGTTCTATGGCAGCCTCTCCTACTTACACATGCTAAAACAGTGCACGAACAAAGAGAAACTCTGGCACATGCATACATTTCCCAAATTTACATAAAATTAGAATTTCCAGAATGCATAATGTGCCAGCCATCTCAAAGTATTGTTAGTCTGACTTGTCTTTGAACTGGGTTGGTACAGTATCGATTATATATGAAAAAGGCTGTTACTCTCCCTGTAGTACAGGCTGTATTGCAGCAAATGTCACTAAAATATAAAAAAAAATGTGCCAGACTGCTCATATAAAGTGGCATGCAGAAAGCACACATGTTCTTTTTGTTTTCTTTTTGTTTTTCTTTTTCCTTTTTTTTTTTTTTTTACTTAGAAGTTAATTTCTTCATCAAGGTTTTGGGTTTCCATGCCTGAAAAATGTAAAATGTAAGCAACCAGACACATTTCCTGAAGCTGAGTTACCTGTTTCACTGATCAGGTCTTATGTGTTGTCCATCAAGATGGGCATCAGCCAGTGAATCATATCACTTCTAGCTGGGACCTTTCAGATACAAATATTATGATGCTAATGTGAGTGTTACTTAGTGTCAGAATTTTAGATTAATTTTCGATATCTTGAAATTTAATCCACTGTCTGAATTGCTTCAGGTCTGCCCTAATGAATGTTACTGGCATATCACATCTTTATTGATGTTATTTTTAAGACAGATATGTGAGAAGAGGGACTACACAGAGACAGCATTTCCCTCCATTAAGAGTGCAGCAAGCCAGCCCAAACAATATTGTGCCTGCTGAGGGTATGATATGAGATTTATTATGAAAGTTTTCTCTGTCTTTCAAGCTTAAATAACATTATCAAACTACCATTTTTTTTAAATTTTTTTAGAACCCATGCTGAGGGAAAACAACATATTAATGAAGTGAAAACTGTTTGAAAATATTAATTTTACTGATATGATTAGTAAAAGGAAAAAATTAGTTGTGGAAAAATTGCCCCAGCATGTATTAAAAGGGTACCCTAACATTTCTTAGAATGCCTAGAACAATGAAATACAGCACATCAGCAGTATTTAAAACTGTTTCCCAAAAGAATCTCGCTCTTTGTTGCATTAAATTTGCCAAAAATTCTAATTCATCTCTTGATATTCCATTTTTATTCTATTAAAAATGTATATGAATATGAGTAACAGTTGTTTCATTTAACAGTTTTCAGGGTACAAAAATGCTATGGAATAGATATGAATAGAAAATGTCAAGATTTCCTGGGTTTTATTTAAAATATTCCCACCACGCTTATCGGGGAGAAGAAATTTTGGATGCTAGGTGTTAATCAGATGGACATTAGTGGAGGGTCTCACAGCATCTCCTTATTCGTGAACTGGACATTTTTGTTACTGATATTTAGCAGTCCTTACTAAGCAGAGTTTGAGGACAGCTGAGAGAGGTTTCAACAGCCTCCAACTCTTTCTGAGGAGCTTCTTTGCCTTCATGTTGTTCTTCAGTTCCATAGTAATAGTAGATGTAACCATTTATTGGGTTTTACTGATTGGAAAATGGTTCTTAGTGGACATAAAGTAGATGTTTATTTCAGTTTTGTCCACATAATGATCCTGTAGATTCACACCCTGGTCTTACTGCCATTAATGCCTGTCCTTCAACTTGAAAATATGATGCTGGAAAAGCTTGCAGACATTATGGAGACATGTTGCTTTTATCCTTACCAAGTAACTTCTAAAATCAGCATACTTTCACTATATTTATCTTTCAAACATGAAGAGTTTGATGTTTAAGGATTTTCTTGGTTTTGATTGGTTTTCTTACTTTTGCATTGACTCGCTTTCATTTTAGTGAAAAGAACTCATACAATTAAAGAAACTGAAGTTCTGGGGAATCTTCTGGAAGTGTTTTTTTGTTTTGTTTTTGGTGGGGTTTTGGTTGGTTGGGGTTTTTTTTTGCTTTGGTGTGGGTTTTTGGTGGTTTTGTTTGTTTGTTTTGTTTTCTTTTGTTTTCCTAGTACCAGCCTAGGTGGAAATACACATTTTTCTAGAGATGCTCTATGAATAAAAAGGATATGTAATGTCCCCTCTATTCTTCATTTTGTGGCACAGTTTTTATTTTGTTGGATTATGACTTCATATATTCTGAAGGCCTTTTGGATGCAGAAAATATGTCATAATAAAGCTCATAATTGCCTAATTAAGATATTAACTGATGTGAAGAAGCCTATGAAAAAGGAAGCACCCAAAACTAGCCCCATACATCTAGTTTTGTTTCCCTTTTCTTAAATACCCTACAGACATAATGCAAACTCCAGCTTGGTTGATAATATCTAAAATGTATCATGGTAGCTAATTTAATGCTGATGAAATAATACACTGTGTAGCTGTAAACTGGTTTTAGACAGGTAGATTTCTATAACACACAATTCTATTTTATTTTGGTACACCGTTCTTCATTAATTCCTAGCTACATTGGTCAAGAAATTTGATAAGGATTAATTTCAGTATTTTTATTCAGTCTAAAGCAGCACAATTTGCGCAGAAACCTGACAAAATAATGGCACATTCTGGCATGAGCTTCAAATGGTGTTTCCACACAGAAAATACCAAACATAAAGGATCTGTGAGTTATCCACTTCAAGAAATTTTATTTGTCTTTTGACCCACTGCTGTTTCAAAGGCAGAAAATAGGTACAGAAAATGACGACAAATATTGCACTTGAAACTGTATTTCTCCTTATCTTGGGAACAGTGATATACTTTTACAACATATCTGAATTTGTTTTACTATATTAAGTTTTTCTTACAGAGAGCAACACAGAGCTAAACTAAACATGTGAGTTGATAAAAAGTGGAGTTACCTTCAGAGCCACACCCCATGAGCTGTATTTCCAATTTAAAGACCATATTTTAAGTACTTTGATGAAGCCTGGGTGAAATGTTCCTGAAGCAGGTGAAACCTATGTTAGAGAATCCAAGACTACTTGAACACACCATGAGAGCAGCACTACAAACCTGTCTTTAGAGTCTTGCAAACTCTGAGGTCGCTGCCTGAGTGGCCACAGCAAGGAGCACTTACTGGAGTTTCTAAAGACAGCAGGGAGTAAATAAAGGCAAATCCCAGCAGCCAAAGATGAATGATAAGGAGCTTTCTGAAAGGTCACAGCGAGTCACCTTCCTGAAGAGGAAACACCTATATTTATATAGGGGAAAGTCTAAAGAGATACTAAACTGTGTTCTCTGTCACACACATGGCACCTAAAACTAGAAAACACACGACTGAGAAAAACAGACCGTGCAGCCATACTTTGTCCAATACTTTGGACTTATCTGGATATAAAAGATAAAAGAGAACTTAATGAATTATTGTTTTTTAAAATTGTTTTGAGGTATTTCTATCCATGATGATAGAATTTGGCTGCGGATTGTCCACGCCCCAGATGCAGGCAACAGTTTTAGTCCTGCATTTGCAGGAGAGCATCCTTCTCCAGTGTTGGCATGTGGCTTTGGGAGGGCTTTGACTGCTCTCCATATGGCTTGGAGATGGAATAAAAAAGTCTAGCTGGCTCCATGGAGAAAGAGCTCATGAAAACCTGCAAGGCACTTTCAGAGCTGGAAAAACCCACAAACATCACAGCAACACTCAGCTGATCCCCCTGGAATCACACTGCCTCCTACAATTATTTCCTTTGGACATGTAGGATCTGAACAGGTTCCATGTTGCTCCACTAATTTTCTCATACTCCCAAGTACTTTCTATGTGCCCTGCAAGGACACTTAATTTGGGCCCAGCACTATTAGGTTACCAGCTCGGGCCCAGAAGATTGCCCAGCCCGCCAGATTTTGGCAGATGCACAGAGCTCTTTCCTAGCTAGCTCTGTGGGAGCCAGAGAAAGTCCAGAAACGTGAAGAAAACCAGTAAACCCAGCTGGACTCAAGTGTCTTGGACACATAACACAGTGCCTGTAGTCTCTTCAGCTATTCTATCTAAGTTTTAATACAACCTCAAACACTGGTTGCCCATTATTTCAGAGATGGGAAGAGATTACTTCTCATTTTGTGTGGAATTAATGATACTGTACTTCTGAAATACTGGAAAATGGCTAAACTGCCCTGTAATGCCTTCAAGGAGAAAAGGATTCAAGTGCAGAAACAGTTGTTAGTTTGCCAAGGTGAATGCAGGGAACTGGTACCAGAAGTATTGGACTGGACAGTGAAAATTTCAGAGGTTCCTCAAAATTGAAAAGCCAGTTGAAGCCTGAGGGGTGAAGAAATGAGGCACTACAGTTGTAACAACGCCTGCATGTATTTGTTGTTTCTAAGATGAGTGCTGGGCTGTGTGAGTAAGAGCAAAAATACAGAGCTGGTCATCAGACACTTCCTCAGCCTGCAGCCACCATCTGCCTGCAGCAGTGCCGTCATCATGCTGTGATAGTTTGTGACTGCAAAATTAGTGGGTCTGCAAAGAGTTTAAAGTCTGGGTAGAACCCATGTCAAAGAACAGTAGTTCCAGAATAACTTTCAGGATGTCAAAACCATCAAGCTGCCTGAGATCTGTGAGATCCTCTTCTACCAACCACCACAACAGACTCTTCCTGCTATTTCAGTCCCCAGTGTTTTCTAACTCAAATCAAAATGCTGACTGTGTAGCACTTAGCACTTCCTAGTTCTCCAACCTGGGTGCAAACCATTGGGGTTTTTTTTGTTTGTTTATTTTTGTTTTGTTTTGTTTTGTTTTAATCTCAGCTGGGACAAGTCTTGTCTCTTCTATGGATAGGAAAGGTGGGCACCTCCTAGGGCACTAATAGGTCACATCCCTCACATCACACATGGAGACAGTCAGGGTAGGGAGGCCCCAGACATGACATTCAGGCTTGATTTTCAGGCATGGATATAACTATTCTTTCAACACACACTGGGTTAAACCAGCTCATTGTTTTACCACGTATAAACATTTTTTACTCTTTACAATAAATGTAGGGGTGTTTGTAATATTGACTTGAAATAAGGAATTATCATCTTTAAAAGACTGAGGAAGACTGACCTAGAACACAAAGAGGTTATTAATGCTTTTGAAAATATACCACCTGGGCTTGAGTCAATAGGTAGTGAGGCAATTAATAAAGAACAAGACTAACAATATATTTGTATTCCCTTTGTGCACAAAATGTATCTGAATAGACATAAAATCCATCCTGCTATTGTCTTTCTCTTCTTGTGGTTGTGATGGAAAGGAGATGAATGTACTTAAGAGCAGTTTTCTATACACTGTAGTCTTGTACAGTATCCCATTAACATTACAGAATAGGATTGGAACTGCAATGAATAATTGAGACAAGCTCTATAAATACTTCTCTCTCACTCAGTAGGATATGTGACTTGACTTTCCTACAAATTCACCAACTTTCTACAGAAAGAAAATGCAAATTATGGCTACTCTGGTAAATTTTCTCTCTAGGAAAGCTGGAATCTTAAAGGTTTTTAAAAAAACAATTTCAAGGAAATTAAAATACTTTTTCATTAAGTTTCTATGCATTTATTTTTAAATGCTTAGTTTATAATGTTACATTGCACTAAGCCTTTCACTTTATATGATTGTAGGGGATTGTAGGGGTGCTTGCTGAGAGCTGGTTTTAGTGAATTGCTGCTGGAAAGGCAGTCTGCCTTTTCCCCACAGTCCCAGCTTCATGTTTCCCTCCTCTCTTCATAACAGGGTGTCTTTCTGTGCAGTCAGTTGAGTTCAGTTAGCAAATTATTTATTTTTCTGGCGTTCCAGGTAGACCCTGGTATGAGTGACAATTGATTTTACATCTGAATAAATGGGTGCAAACCAAATCAAGTTTGTAAAATCAATTTGTGTTCCAAGGTGGGTTATTAGCTCAGGCACATTTAGTTACCCTGTTCCAAGCCTGAGCTGTATTCCAGCACAGATCTGTATATGTACATACCCTGAGTGGTCCACTCCCAAGCAAGTTTTAAAGTTGTTTTAGAGTACCAAACATTAACTCTAGGGTTTTTTTTGCCAAAACAAACACCAAATCAAACAGAAGCAGACCTTCCTGATAGCCAATCTGCACAGTGCTGTTCAAACAGCTGGAACACCCACTGCTGTGAGTCCCAGTACTGAAAGCCTGGGTGGGAAAACAGAAATGAATAGCAGCATGTTTCACAAGGTTACAAGTGATGAAAGTTGCCACAGTTGCTCAATGCTTTCATGTTTAGAGGATCTTAGTGTTTAATTCCTTCTTTACTGAAAAGGCAGATATTGATGGAAAAAGTATTGGGCTACATGAACAAGTCGTTCTGAGTTGTTCTGCATGGGTTTATTGAATTTGGACTGATGCATCGAGTCCTTGTCTATATTCAAAGCATATTATTTTTAAAATGCTGTTAAATGCTATATACATGCAAGTATGCTTTTTTGGGGTTTTTTGTTTGTTTGTTTGTTTTTTGTTTTTGTTTTTTGTTTTTTGGGGTTTTGTTTGTTTGGTTGGTTTTGTTTGTTTGTTGTTGTTTTTTTTTTTGTCTGTGAAGCAACACAAATTCTTGGGGACAAAAATGAGTACAGAGAGAAATCAAGCCCCTGAGCAAAAAAAATTCCAATCTACAAGTGGCCCAACCACAGTTTATATGAAGACTTGCTCAATGAACTTTGAATTTTCTGTATATAAGCACTCACCTAATCTTCCATCAACCTCTTTTCTGTATAATTCCCACTTTCCATAAACCACATTTTGCATGCTTGAAGGTGATGACAAAGAAAAGAAAATAATATTTTAGAATGTGAGGCAGGATTAATGAGTGGGTTAAACTCAGTCCCTTTGAATGGGAATTTATTGATTCTCACTATAATGTAAAGAAGAGAATGATGGAGAATTCACTTACTCACTTTGTCTAGCGCTCTTCTCTGCTGTGATGAACTAGAAAGAACTGGAGGCGATGGTTGTGAGATTGTGAAAGGAACATACGAGACCTCAGAAACCTGCATCATTTACCATACCATCAATTCCTAGTTTCATCTTACATTCTTATTTTTATTGTTGGCAGCTTTAGGTGCACATATGCTGTTTTAAATTCAGAATTTGAATAAATTCACAAAAGAAAATTATAGGCTCACTTTACAAGGTCAAAAGCAATTTTTTTTTCAGCCTGATTGTATTGGACATTTAAAATTCAATTTGCGTTATTTCTGCCAAATCTAGTACATAAGCATTAGCAATAATGATTTGGAAGCCACATTTAGCTGGTTTAGCTGTTATTCCTAATGTGACCATAACTATGGCATCTAAGTGGAGTACTGATAGCCTTGTTAAAGATTCATGCAGTGCCTGGGACACAGCTCTATTCTATAGCTACATCAGTGCTGCTGGACTGACAAATATAGCATTGTTTTTCTCACTGTAGTGTGACTCACAAAAACCTCTCACTGTAACAAGGTAATACTTTTATAAAATAAGTTTTCTGAGCACAGCAGCATGGGATAATAATTTGTGAAATAAAAATAACAATAAAAGAAAAATTAGCATTTAAAATAACTATCTGTAAATCTCATTCTCATTTAGCTTGACTTTGGGCATAGCAGCAAATGTGGTATCTAATATCAAACTGCTTTTAGAACAGCAATACAAACCTCAATTTATGCTGTCATGTAAGTGCAAACTGTAATAATTCGAGAATTTTGCTAATCCTATTCACTATATGAACTTATTTGTTTCTAGTCTTATTCAAGTCTACATCTTAAATCTTTGAAAAGCTATTGATGTCCACAGGTGGGAGAACAGCACATGTGTGGATCCTTCTGTGCAGACACTGCAGGTGCAAATTCTGTGCTACGTCATGACCCCCAGTGCCCTCTTGACTATGACGTGACTCCAGCACATATGAGACCCTGCAGCTACTATTTCCAAAAGCAGCTCCTGTGTCCATCAAAGATATCTGGCTCATATTCTGTTTCAGTTGAGCACCCCAAATCACAAGGCACATTCAAAAATGTGCCAAATGTTATGCCCCTTTCCTGACATTTCCCTTGTGAGCTGCCCTGTCGCTTCTTCCCACTGGGCAGCTTAAAGTCACGTCTTGACAGCTTGCTGGAAGACCTTGTGCTGTAGCAGATCTAAGCTGTCATGGAAGTTTAAGAAACTAAAGAAATACTTCTAACCAACTAGATTTTGGCTTCCTAGTCTGCTGGTTTTTTCTCTGCTACCTCTTGCTCAAGAGTAAGGAAAGAGGTAGGCAGTACAAATGACATTTGGTCTAAACTACATGTTCTATATGTACAGAACTGTTTTCAACCTTGAGAGGCAGATTCTGCAACATTCAGAGTTCTGCTGTCTTCTGAGATGCTTCAAGCTCTCATTGCTAATAATGCATGTGAAAATCAAAGGAAATACACAGTGAGATGTGCTAGGATATACACTTGAGGACATAAAGCTGGGCTTTGGTGAGAGAACTCATAATTATGAAGACATAAGCATGAACAGCACACCAGACTTCCTCATCTCCCCAGCTGCACCTGTGGAAGGCTGAGGCCATAGTGCTGTCCTCCCATGCCCTGCCACTGCCACCAGATGTGTTCCCCATCACACAGGCCATGATACTCCAGCTGTGTGCAGGCTCTAGTCTGAACCACCGCCATCCCAGCCACCCTGGCTGATCTTCGTGCCTCCTTCTGGCCCCTCAGCACTGACCTTTGCTGCTGCTGCCTTTCCCCTGGCGCTGGTGCCAGGGGCAGTGTGTGGTGTGCCCCATCAGGCAGCAGTGGCACTGCCAAGAACTCCCAGAACACACTCCCACATGGCCAAAGGAGTGCTGGAAGATCATGGAGTGGGGAAAGAGCATCATGGGCTGCATCATGGAGAGGTGGATCAGGCACGTACTCTGATCCTGTTTGGTGTACCAACAGCACATGGGTCTTAATTGTTATAACTTAATTTTTGATTTTTGTTCTTTGAGAAGTGAGATTCTGAAACTAGCTTTATGTTTGGGGCTGGTTCAGAATGGTGTATCTCACAGAGTGCACTCCCATTTGGATTGGAAAAAAATGTAGCCTCATAGCAGTTAAGCTGGCAATACTACCTTAAAATATTTTTCCCAATTAGAAATAAAATCTATATTTTTTTTATACAAATAAAAATGTCTTACAACTTTACATCCTAATTATAGTTTTAAAGTGCCAAATTCTTTGAAAAATCATTACAAACCAGCTAAAGGGAGAGTGGAAAACAGCTTTATCATAATTATACAATTGTAAAGTTTTACAATAAAGAAGTTGTTAAGAATTTCCATTTGTCTGAAGTGCCTTGTACATTTCTTTACAGTGTTTTAATTGCACAATCAAAAGAAAACACCTGTTTGAAATTAGCATACATCCAAATAAGGAACAAAGACATGCATTTTTGACAATGAGAATAATTAACCACTGGAACAGACTATCAAAGGATACAAAGCATTCTCATTCACTCTCCTTAAATCAAGAGTAGGTCTGTTTTTAAAAGACACTGTCTCTTATTCTGGAATCATTTATTTGAAGTTCCATGATCCATGCTATGCAAGAGATTTTAATAATGATAATTTTTTGCTAGAGATGTCAGAGAATATTTTGGCTCCTGGGACAGCCACATAGCACATCCCTGAGCTCCGGCTCCTGTCAGTTGCCATCAGCCTGCAATCCCTCTTTCCTACAGAAGAAACAGTCAGCAAGTTTTAGAGATATTTATCTCTCTTTGGTCTGCAGCTTTCACACTGCCCCTAGTACAGTCTTCCACCTTGAAACCTCTTTACTTGTTAGAATGAAAATTATATAGTAGTTGTCAAGTAGACTTGAATATTTGGGCCTTGGCCTGCCAAGACATGTTAAAGCTCTGAATTAAATGCAGTCCTAAGCATGAAGAGATATGCTGCAAACCAAATTCCACTCCAATTTACTGCCTTTGTACCCTAAATATTTCTCATCCCTACTGGTCTGGCTGGGGTTGCAGACTACACCTGCTTGTCACTTAAATAGCTTAAATAGCTAGGGGATGTGCCTGCACTCAATAAAGGACAGAGCCAGTCGCCTCAGGATTCATCACCCTAATCCAGCCTACCTTTGTCGTACCCTCTAGGCTCTGTAAGAGCATAGACCCTGAACAGGAAAGCTATTGCTGGCCTAAATACTACTAATAAGCCAGGTAGGGATTTCTGCTAGGAAATCCACTCAGGTAGACTGGGATTATGCTGTGACAGTTCCTTTCTGCTATTTCTCTGTTCTGTCTTTTGCTTTCTTCTCAATTCTTTGATCTGCTCCTTGCAAGCAGAGTGGATCTCGTGAGTGAAGCAGGGATTCACGGCTGTCTCCACCCCAGTGTCTACAAAGTGATTGAGTTTCAAAACTGTTGACAGGAGGAAAAGAAGGAAAACTTCACCTTCTGGACGTGAGGAGGGCAGATTTCAGGTTGCTCTGAGCAAGTTTGCAGACAATACAAAACTGGGAGGAGCTGTTGTCTCTGTTGAGGACAGGGAGGCTCTGCAGAGAGGCCCTGACAACACAGAGGACAGGGCAACCACCAACCAATAATATGAAATTCAACATTGGAAAGTGCTGGTTCTGCACCTGGGATGGGGCAGCTCTGGATGTACAGACAGACTGGGGAATGAGATGCTGGAAAGCAGTGCTGGAGAAAGGGGCCTGGGTGTCCTGGTTGATGGCAAGTTGAATTTGAGTCAGCAGTGCCCTGGCAGCCAGGAGGACAACCTGTGTCCTGGGGTACATCAGGGACAGCCTCACCACCGAGGCAAGGAAGGGATTGTCCTGCTGTGCTCTGAGCTGGGGCAGCCTCACCTCCAGTGCTGGGGCAGTTCTGGGTGCCACAACATAAAGTATAAAGCTATGGGAGAGCGTCCAAAGGAGGGCAATGAAGATGGTGAAGGGCCTTGAGGGGAAGTAATGTGAGGAGTGGTTGAGGTCACTTGGTCTGTTCAGCCTGGAGAAGAGGAGACTGAGGGGAGACCTCATTGCAGTTACAGCTTCTTCATGAGAAGAGGAGGGGCAGACATTGATCTCTTCTCTGTGGTGACCACTGACAGCACCCAAGTGAATGGCCTGAAGTTGTGTCAGGGGAGGTTTAGGCTGGATATTAGAAAAAGGGTGATTGGGCAACAGATTGCTCAGAGAAGTAGTCACAGCACCAAGCCTGTCAGAGTTCAAGATACTTTTGGACAATATTCTCAAGTACATGGTGTGACTCTTGGGCATGTCCTGTGCAGGGCTGAGAGTTGAACTCAATTATCCTCATGGATCCCTTCAAACTTAGCTTATTCTGTGTTTCTGTGAAATCATAGCTCAGTGGAGGTTTCTGCTGCACCTAGACAGCAGGCAGCCACCTCAGAAAATGTCCTTGTTGTATTTGCCATTTTATTTAGTGTTTTTAATTTCCACTCATTTACAAGAGATGAATACGTAGCAGCAGCCAGAAGCACTTTAATATGGGAAGACACTCCGCCCAAAACCTACAGTCTTCATAATATAGAGCACAAGTAATAATAGCAAGGAGAGGCTGTTAATAAAGTATAACAAAATAGTTTATCAATGTAGCATATAACAAAAACTGTAGCCAAACTTACTGAAAGCCTCCTAAAGCAATTTTTAGACTTTCCAGTCACTCTCAGGTAACTCAAATCTGCTCCACAGGCTGTATCCTAAGCATTTTAAATGGTTTTGAAATATGATTTTCTCTCTTTTTATCACTGCAGTCCAATCCCCAGATTTTTACTTGAAAGATTTTCCACTATGAATTTGAGTGAGTCAATTCTAAGCATCACTATGAAATTTTCATCAATTTCTTGAAAAATTTCATCAATTTCTTGCGGCATCACAAAATGACACAATGAAACTTTAATTTTATAAATTTTTTAATTTATATGAAATCATTAGTATTTTATGAATAAATCTATGTGAAGAATTTGTCTAAAGTTCATGTATTTCAGACTCAGAGTAATTTGTGGGGTAATTTGCTTAGCTCGACTTTATCCATTCACCTTCAGTCCTTCAGCACCTTCACCATTACCTAGTTTATGTATGAGCTATTCCTCTGCTTCCTCCAAGCACATGTGGGCTCATTGTGCCATCCTTTGTGCAAACCAAAAACTGCTTTCCCATCTCAGTAGTTCAGAGTGGCCCATCCCAGGGAGAGCTCACTGATGGAACCTGGCAGTGTGCTCAGCCCCTGCTGCCCACCAGCAGAGCGGCCTCGTGCTCACCCAGATGAGGACACTGAGCCCCCACTGGCCCGCAGTGCACTGGTGAGACACACCTGCACCTCTGCACAGCTGCAGGAGACTCCATGCCAGCAGGGACAATTAGAGTGGGATTATTAAACAGCTTTGTCTGTGGTGCCAGACACGAGGGAAAATATTGTGAACACAGCAAGGTCGCTTTTTGAAGGGGAATTGCAATTTTAAATGTTGCAGTTAGAGAGGTTCTCTCTAAAAACTTCAGCAGCTGTAGGAGTGTATCTTTAGAAGATGAACCATTCCATAGGTGTTCCAGGGTCAGGAGTTTGAATTCTCTGCTTTTGTATAGTTACTTCTATCTAGCATACTCACCATAGCAGAGCTCTATCTGCCAGCACCAGTTTATTTTGCAGCTGCCCACTTTAAACCATGATTTGCTTACCACTAATGTAATGTAGTTTGTACTATGGTATGCTTTTATTTGTATATAAGTAAATCATCTGCCATAAATTTGCATTAATATGTCTTTGTACTAAGCTGACGTAAAAAATCTCAAATGCAGTTTTCATAATGTCAAATTGAATGGGAATGCTTGTGGAATAAGAATATTTTAAAGGACATAGGTATTAAAGAATGGGTAACATGCAAAAAGGGGAGATTTCTTGGACCCTTAGTTTGGGGAGGTTTACTTGAACATTAGTATTGAATTTGTGTGTCAGGAAAGGCAAGACCCTTGTGCCCAACCAGACTGTCAGCATTCTGTTAGGGGGACTCTGCACGGGGCAGTCCTGCTGGATCAGAGGGCGGTTTGACTGGCTTAGTCAGGGAAACACACCAACAGCATGAGGAAAACCCCTCAGCAGCTCTTTCCACTTTATGACCCCTCAGTGGGTCCTCATCTTTATTTAAGTACAACCCACTGCCAGCAGCTGTCAGTGCTTGTGGAGGACTCACACTACCAGAGTAACACCGTTAATGTAAAATTGTGACAGGTTAAGGTTCAAGGGATATCGGTGATAATAGCTGACTGCAAAAATGCATTCCAAGCAGTACACAGACGAGCTCCAATAAAATTATTCACTGCAGATTAAGATGCCAATAGGCGTCCCTAAGAGGACGAGGACAGCTTCAGCACATTGACTGATCTCAGCAGATGCAATGGAATCTTCCCTAACTTTTCCCCCTATTCTCAACTTACTTTTATACTATTTCTTTATGTTTAGGTAGAGCTCAAGTGACTTTATCAATAATACTTGGTTTACTGATGGGTATAAAATTCTCTCGCTTCCCTTTTAAAGATACAGTCAAAAAGAGTATAGAGTGCAAGCCCAGTGTGGGGTGGTCATACCTTGGGTAGCTTTGGGATCAAGGTGTGTGTTAAGGTTGCAATTAGGGTATCATCTGAGGAGAGTGATTTTGCCACAGCTGTTGGCTCAACAGTAAGGCATCTTCTATCTCCCCTGGTTGACAGGTGTTATGCAGCTTCTCAGCAAAGTACCACCTGCAAAGTACCTCCCTGCAAGGATTCCAACAGAGCCTGGCCAATGGCTCTCTCCATTCTGCGCCACTCTCCGTTCCATCCCCCTTAGCAGGTGCTGTGGTGTGGGGAATCATCTGGAATAGGTTTTGAGTATGCTGACTTCATTCCATCCAGGGACCAGTAACTGTATTTTATAACTTCCAAACCATTATAATTTACATTAGGATGTGAATAAAACTTCATGGTTTCCTCTAATTGCATTCCCAACCATCTTTCACCAACCGGATGTTTGAAAAGGAAGTTGTCTTAATTATGGATGTGATGCCAGACAAGAGGAAAATAAGGTCAAGAAAGAGACAAGATAGGAATTGGAAGGTAGATGCAAGTTTTTGTTACGAATTTAATTTAGATAACCGTTAAATTTTCTTTCAAAATACTGTCTCTTCTCACATACTGAGGCCAAACAATGTTAATCTAAGTATAATAAAGGTCTCAAGTTCTTAGAACCAAGTGGATCTGAATAATGTAAAGCCAAAGTCACAATCCAGTGAAACATGTAAGGCAGGATCCACAGAGTGTCCCAAGTTATGGTCTCCTGGTCACCTAACGAGGAGGCCTGGCATATACAGACGTCATTTCCTCTCGGTGACCCCAGAGAAGGAAATGCAGATGTGCAGAGGAGTGGAGGGGCAGCCCAGTCATCCCCAACCTGGAGTTTGGAGCAGGATGCTCTCTAGGGCTAAGACTCACCAGAGTGTTGGCAAATCAGCTACACTGTGTACGCATGACTGCAGCTTCTACCTAATTCTGAATTTATTTAAATTCTCCGAGTACCTTTCTGTTCAAAAGTGGGATGAGTCCACATTCAGTGGGTTTCTGAGATGTCACTCTGAAACAGCTCGTTTTCCATTGCATTGGGCAGTGAGCACAAAAACATTATTCGGGGCTCTGGGTTGCACTTACAGCTGATGGGCACCTAAGCTGTCCATTGCTTAAAGTCCTGTGGACTGTGAAGAAAACTTGCCCACAGCAATGTGACTGGCTTAAATATCTCATAGAACAAACACAAAAATTGTGATGCCTAATGCACAGCAGAAAATGTTTTGTATCCATGCAATTGAACACAGTTCCGCATTGGTTTATTAAAATATAATTAATAAGATTACAGTTGTCATTAATCTAATTTATAATCAATTTTATTGAATGTATCAATTCTTGACTTTTGCAGAATTAAAAGAAAAGTACATGGTAAGTCATGTTATTGCCTTATGCAGTATAAGCCAACACACTTTATAAAAAAAACATGTCTGCTTCTCACTTGATATATCTACGTTAAAGGATGATGTACAGCTACAGCTGTAAGTCTATTCAGATCAGTTAGTCTAAAAGGTCACAACTGCAGTTGAAAGTGTTGAGTTTCTTACACTATATGTCTTCCAATGTTTGATAATTTCAAGATAATAACAGCTTATTTAAACATTTCTTTATACCAAATTATATGTAATGTAAAGAATAGCACAGTGAATTGCTGTACATGCAGTTTGCCATGCACACTAGCATAAGATTGCAGACAAGGATACAGGTAGCTCAAGTGGTTGCTAATGGCCACAGGAGTGGGTGCATGTGAAATGCACAGAGTCCAGTCCCAGCAGAGCAGACTGTGAGCATGTCCTGGCCACCCAAACACTGCATTTCCAGCAGCCTGCCACCTCACCTGCAAGGTTAATGCAGGCATTGCCTCTGCCCCAGGAGCAAAGCCTTTATTAACTGACGTTCTAACATTGATGAATTTTTTTTACTAATATACAAGGAGGGAAAACGAAAAGACTTGTCTGTGTTTGTGCCCTTTTCTGGAGTGCAGCATGGCTTAAAGAACAGTGATGTGATGATCATAAACTCAACCTGAACTTAGAATTTTCCCATTTATAAATCTCTTGTCTACTATGGAACAGTGCAGGCATGTGCCTGCTTGCTTCCTTTCTTGCTTTCTTCTTCTCTTTTCCAGCTATTTTTATCTTCTATTCTTTCCTCTATTCTATAAGTTTTATTAGTAATTCTGCCATAATTCTACAAAAATGCTGCATTATATAGAGGGATTAGACACTATAATTACATCACAAAATTGTACAAAACTGCTTGATAAGCCAGTTTATCAAGCAGTATTTCTCTTTCATAGCTAATTTCATCAAGCTCTTATAAAAGCCTGACTTCTGTCTCCCAAAACGTGAAACTAAGATGGGTGCAAGTCAAGACCCCTTGTGACTACCGAGACATTTCCCATAGGCTTTGCTTAGTGTGCCTAACTGCCCCAAGCCATTCAAAAGCCTGGACCATTCTAGGAGGTATGAAACCTGCACAAGAGGCCTCCTGCTCCTGTCCTTTATCAGTCACGGATCTTGGTTCATTCATAGCACAGAGGGACAGACCAGCACGTAGCTTATATGAATAAATAAGAGTTTCTGAGGAGCCTAATCGGGACTTCCCCCCAGGCCAGCCATCATTTTTTGTCTTTAAAAAGTTCAGGCCACTCCTAATTGTCTGTGGTTGTCCTGAAAGCAGAAAGAATTCCTCCCTGGTAAAGGGGACTTAATACAGTAGCTTTTGTGTTTTCCTCAGCAGTTCTCATTTCCCCTTCAGAGACGCTGGAAAATTTGCAGTGTGGAGCTGCCTTTTCTCCTCCACTGGAGAAGGTAGTGCCAGGAGCACAAGGGCTGGCAGCCCCAGAAAGATCACTGGTAGGGAGGATCAGAAATTTCCACACAGATACAGCTTGTAGAGTGTCTTCAACGAGCCTGTATGCTCTGTGATCTCCCTGTCATCACATAAATGCAAGACATGCTTGTGCCCTATGGTCCTTAGGAATCTAAACGTCCTCCTGCAGCCATGTGTTCTAGAAAATCAGAGAAGCTCCTACATGCTCTGAGCTATACCAGACAACCCAGGGATTGTGGGAGCTCACCTATTTACAGATAGTTTCATATTTCTGCACTAATAAGCACAGGCTGACACATACTCTTGTTTTCTCCTGACACACTTAGCTTCATGTCATTGGGGACTGACCTGCATAAACAGCCATGGGGCAGGTTTGTGGCTCCAGCCTGAGGCTGTCCCCCCTGGAGGGTTACAGTGTCCTGAGAAGGAGGCTGTGTTTCTAGTCCTCAGAGCAGTGCTCTAATCTTGAATCATTGAATATTAAGGTCAAGGGCAATATATTCTCCAATATAATTCCATTAAGTGGTAGTTGATAAGTTACAAAACGAAATTAGCGTGTATTTCAATTTTTATACTTTATATGGCTAATACAGTATTTGTGTTATCTGTCCAACCTACTCAGAACTTATTAAACTTTCACGTCTCTAGAGAAAACTGTTCAGAAACTTTCCAATCAGACATTCTGTTTACTATTTCTTTTCCATTCTTAAATGGAATCTAGTTCTCACCTTTCCATTCCCTTTTTCTAGAACTACCCATGCACATATGAACAAACACATCTCGTATGTATCACCAAATCATACATATCACACTTGTTAAATATCTCAGCTCACCTAGTTCATGCCTACTCTGAATGCAGAAATTACCTGTCCCCTTCAATCTCCCCATATTTTTGACAAATACTGTTCTCACTCAGGCATGTGTAGTTTTGGTCAAAAAATCTCCCCTGACACCTACTTGAATTCTGAATCCTCAGCAGCATCAAGACCTCCTATATCAGAAAAACATCCTGAGTCCTGTCACTATCCATATAGTTCTGGTGTCTCCTTTGCAGACAGTGCTCTCAGAAGAGCTGCAAGTCTTAGAAAGCTCAGCTGAGAGTCACAAAAGGACATGATTGCCTGAAGTGGAACTGTGCTGGGATTTAAGTACCTTTGTAGGTGTCAGAGAGAAATTCACAGTTCATGGGTAGAATAATTCTCCAGTCCTGGTTCATGAGGCACTGATATAGGCCTGGAAAAATAAATTTATAGCACAAGGAAGAAGCAGACCTCACTGAGGAGATGTAAAGGTCTTGGTACTGGTTTTGTATTTTATCTAAATAGAATTTCACATAAAATGTATGAGTTATTCTTGGAACAAAGTTTATATCAAAATACCCCTCCAAACTATGGCTTAAAGGGTTAAGCATTCTCTTTCTCCTGTCCCAAAACTGGGTTTGTTTCCTGCAAAGTGTCCTGTTCCTGAAGACAGCTGTTTAGGCACCTCAGTGCATGAGAGGGCTGCAGAATATCGAGCCTGACCTCAAAAAAGCATGTCCTTGCCACCCAGCAGTAAATAAATCTCACTGGCAAGGCAAGGGCGTAAGACCTAACTCTGCCATCAGGGGTTTTTATAAGAAAATTTTGGCAGTTACATATATAACACGTTGTCTGCTTTGATTCTCATTCATTTGTTCAATGACTGGAGAGTTTAGGTGTTTTATTCAGGGGTGCATATACTATTGGGCATTTAAAATTTAGTATAGTGACTCAGAACATTATCATATTAACCTTCCTTTAGGGATCTAGTTCATACTCTGTCCTCTTTATTTTTTCATTTCCAATATTAACTAGGCCTTTAAAGGCTTGTTTCAGAGCCTATCCTCTGTTGAGCCAGAAGTCACAGATGGATAAGAACCAGCAAGCAATTAGCAACAACAAGTGCTTAGGTCATTAACGATGTAGCTTGTTCTGACTGCCTCCTAGAAAGGTACCTGAATGCAGGAATTCTTTTTGCTCCTCTCTCTTCTGTCCTGAATTTATATGTAAGCCAATTCAACAGATTAGACATGCCACAATATGAAAATGAATTTATTTGTTACATGTGCAGTTTGGATAGTAGCCATGGGACATTACTTTTGATCACTATATTGTACCAGAGTTGAACCCTCTGTGACCACAGGATTACCCTACCACCTAGGACTGCACCTTCTTTCTGTTGCACAGCTTGAAGAAATAACTAGAATCTACTAGAAAGTAAAGTATTAACTAGAAATATGTTACAGCTGCCTTGTAGGCAAGCTAAATATGAAGCATTGCAAGAGCACAACACACCACTTATTCCCTGAAGTAAGTAAAACCCAATATTTTGCTAATGTTATAAAGGTGTTTCTTCCATACTAGAAACAAAAGTAAGAGGATTTTTTGAAGATAGCTTATCAAATGATAAATAAAAAGAGATAAAATTACTTGCTTTGTTGTTTTAAGCACATACATACTTTAAAGTTCGGGCACCTGTGCTCACAGATCAGTCTAGAGTCCTGTTTTGCAATCATAAGGTATGATATGCCGATTAAATATTTTAAATATAGAACATAAAATCCCAACCCAAATCTGAGAAATGCTAACAGTATTCCACTTGTGTGTAGATGAAATATGATTATTTTGCCACTCAAATATTTACCCTAAATTCCAACTCTGAATGACTGTACGTGTTAAAATGGCAAACCCAGATGTTTAACCTGTTGGACACAGGAATACAGCTGTTTAAAGCACACTTTCTGTAGAGATTGAAGTAATTTAGCTAAATGTTAGCTGATATTTGGGAATTCTTTAAAATATATTATGACACACATTAAAAGCCCAATAATTTTTAATGAATCTCTGAATTAATAGATTCTCTCTGTTTATCCCTTGCTTTTTGGTTTTTTTTTTTTTTTTTTTTTTTTTTTTAGGTCATATTGACTCTCCTGAGCTGTCTGTAACATTTTCCTGCCATTGTCCAGAGACTGATTCAATTCACTGTCTTTCTTCCATGCATGGTCTTGAGCCATCAATCATTCCTAAACCCTTTTCTTGCTCTTTAATCAGCTGAGCTGAGCCTTTGACAATAAACCAAATATTTTGGGTTGAAATGCACAAGGAACAAAATTTTCATCTTGCAGATTACATACAGACAACTACCACACAAATGTGTGGTTCAAGGATGTCTGTGCTTTAAAGGGTCCTTAAAATGCATACTGCTTAGAATCCCCAAGATTCAACAATAATAACAAAAAAAACAAACCACAACTAGGCTTTTCTAGTTCTATGGTGACTGAACTGTTCATCTCTGCTTAAGGCATGTCCAAGAAATTTAAACTTTTTACCTATCTCAGGTGCTTAGGGATTTAGACTCTGTCAGATTAAGACCTCTCTAAAAAATGGACATTACAAGTTGTGGGAAAACTCCTCTGTGATGGGAGTATCAAATGAGTCTCTAGCCTCATAAAGAAGAAAAAAAAGTATCTATTGCTCTGTGCAGAGAACCACTTTCAGTTTAAGGAAGTTGAGAAAGTAGGAACCCATCTATATATGGTGGTACTGCCAAACCCTGGTGACCACAGTCCTCCTCATAATAATACTCCTCCAATGGTTAAAGTACATTCTGCTGGATGAAAGGCCTGGGTTTGGTGAAACTGAAGATATTCAAACACGGGTTTGAATCCTGTGACTTAGTGTGTAGAGCTTTTACCTAACTGGTCAGGAACCTGGACTTTGGTCCTTGCTCTGAAGTTTATGAATTTTGCTTTAAGGAGCTATGTGGTAAATTAGATTGTAAGTGCTTTTAGCTGCTAACTGAATCTAAAGATTCTAATTTCTGACATGGTTGTTTCAATTGGAAGATTGAAAAGTGTCCAATGTCTTTGATATATCTCACTTGAGGAATCTGGTACTCGACTGCATTGTGACACTTTCAGCAGGACAGGTGTAGGATGCTTTCTTCAGTTTTTATCCCTCTATCTGAGGACCTTGATTCTGTCAGAATATATTAGATATTATTTCAGAGTTTCCCCCATGCTGGGAAGTAAAGCAATTCCTGCTGTCTCCATCCCAGTGAAGCTGAAAATCTGATCTGCTCAGACCAGGGACCTGTCACACTGCAGGAGGTGAGCTACTAGAAGTAAGGCAGGGTTGTGCCTTTTGGAGAAGTATGTATAAACATCATGAAAAGGATAGGCTCGTTCAGCATTTGTTGTCTCCAGATAAAGGAAGGTCTGCAATCATTATTTTGGACTTACACTGATTTAACTTCAATCCTGCTTTAAGTCTAAGCCTAAGCTTTTTATTGGATTCATCTCCTAATGCCCATTGAATTAATTTCTTTATCTCAATGAATATTTTCCTCATATATACCTTTGAACATCTGGACACAGCCTTCCATGTAGCTCCTTCATGCCTCTAGTACATCGCTATAACTCATTCATGGACTGCTGTCAAAAGTTGTCAAAGTATTCAGCCATCAAAACAAATATCACCAATAGATTACACATATACTTGCTCACCCCACTGAATGCATTACTAAATGAAAATGTTTCAAAGGTTTATTCCCCTGCAGAACAGGCATGCCAAGGTGTCTCCGGTGGCAGTGTATCATCCCAAAACTTGTGAATAAATTTTACATAGACTTGAAAACATTTATTTCAGAGCTAAGCTAACAACTAAATAATTTTGCTATTGCATAACTTCAGCCATATATTGCCACTAAGACTTTCACAGCTATGGTATTCCACAGTGACAGTAAAAAAAGTGAAACAAACAGAGCTTTAAAACAACTCTTCTCTTCTTAATTTCTGTGGTTTCAGCAACATTATGGAGTCTTGGTGCTTCTTTTAATATCCTACCTGTGACAGCATCTGTGACCATCCTCTGGGAAATGTCTAAAGAACATCATAATCCATCCATTCTTTTCCTTCTGGACAAAATTTGGGCTTGATTTTGTGTGGGACATGCGCAGTGCTGGAGCAGCAAAGATGTTCATGTTTCTGCCCCACAGATCTGCTGCACAGCAGTTTGGCTCTTCTTAGGATGGATACTAGTTGTTTCTGCCTCACCCAAACCAGACAAAGCAGCCTCACTATAAAGCAGGGTCGTGCCCAGTGTTTTCTCTTGGTGTTTGATTAACTCTAGGTTGCAAGCCATAGGAAAAAAAAGCAGTAAATCTAATTCAGACATGCTCCACACAGTTATAGCATTCCTTTGTAAAATTTATTTAATGCTCTGTAGATACGTTCAAGCAATTCTGACGAAAAATGTCACTCAAATGCTTTGCCCAGAATAACAGTTCAGTGAAATTCTTGGTTGTTACACAGTCCTCATTTGCAAAACATAAAAACTTTTGTGCATGTGAGTGATCAGTAAGGGACCTCTGGTTATGACCTTCATTCTTTAAAGGCTGGAAACAGCACATCTATTCTGCTATGCAGTTACATCCTGGAAGTTACATGATGCTACTGAAGTCAAAGCCTTACATCTTTCAAACAGGGGTAGTACTCCTGAAGATCTATGTCAAAATAATGAATTAAAATTTTGGAAAAATGTGTTAAACTATCAACAGATGTGTTGCTTAGATCATTGGCTAATTACACCTGCAGAGTATCAACTGCATTATCAGCACCAAGATACTGAATTGGGTTTTATATTGTTACTTGTGTTGTTATGTACCACACAGAATCTTAGAAAAAAAATTCCCAGAAAAAATATGAAGCTTTAATGCAAAAGAAATTAAAGCAAGTAAATGGTGGGTTTAAGTACTACAGAGACATGAAGCATTGCTTCTTCATATCCTACTAAGACGCAACAGCTGTACTTCATTTTAACTTGATGTGCTTCAGAACTCATATTCATATAGGTATTTAATGATCCAAATATAATGGTCCTGCATAGTTTAATTACTTATATGAAGGCTCAACTTCATATGTAATCTTTTAATAAAAGATGCTGCTGTGGAAATCTTGCTTTGGTTCTAACAAAGAATAAACTCTTTAATAGTGAAAATGCTTTGGTGGAATTGGAGGTTATTGACCATGGATCCTGAGCATAGCTGACAGTCAATGTTATTCCTTCTTTATAGACTCCTTGTTTCTTCTTCCTTCGTGGTATAGCCAATACAGGGAGAACAAGTAGAGTGCAAGGCAGACCATCAAATCATAGTGGTAGAGTGTTGCAGCAAATAGAAGAAACAAGAAGAAATAAAATATTTTGAGGGCCATATGTTTTATACCTGGAGACTCACTCGGTAACTTGAGTGCTTCACTCTTCTGGTTAGAAATATCTGCAGAATCAGAAGCGTGTTGGTTTTCTTTCTGTGAGTCATCAAACCAGTTTAGTGTTTTCTCCTCAGTTATTAAATGGTCAGCTTGAGAGTCTGTGCCTCCATTTTCTTTGGTAGACTTACTAATTAAAACCTCTGGCCTCCATGACTTCTCTTGCTGGAGCTTTGCTTGATGGAAAAATTGACCTGTATTTCTTCCTCTTCCTTCTCCAGAAATTGCTGTATTTGAAGCAGAAGGTACTTCTCCTTTTTCAACTTCAGGAGAGAAGCTTTTGTTAATACATGCAATTTCATTCGTTAGATTTAAATTGTACCCTGACTCAGCAGCACCCTTGTCAATGACTTTGGATTCAAAGTATCTATACAGGTGCTCCATGCCTCCTTCCACAGTGGGCCCTTCTGAAAGTGCCACTGGAGAGCTTTTATAATTGTAACTAGGCACAGTGATTGTACCAGAAGGTGGCATTTTTGTTTCAGCTTTAGAACATAAACAGGAAAGTGCATCACCATGGCTTTCTTCCCTGTGGAGCTCTTGTGCTTTCTCACGGTATAGATGCTTCTGAGTGCTCAGGGAACTTTTAGCTACTTCTGAACATAAACCCTCCCGCAAATCTTTCTTTCCCATAGCAGAAGCCTTTACTGCTTCTCCTACAGGTACAATGTTGTCTGATTGTGCTTTGGCACATTTTTCCCTGCTATCGCATCCAGACTTCGTTTCTCCTTGCAGTGTTTCATGTACGCATGCATTATAAATACCTAAAACTGATTTCTTTTCAAATTCAGTGTCATATAATACACCCACTGTGTTGAGTTGACAAAGAGCATAATGTGAACCATCATTTCTCCCTTCACGTGTATCAAATGCTGTTTCCTTTTCCTCTGTGGGCCTGTCACTTAGTGCAGTCTCTTGAGGTAGCTTAGCAATTACTGCTTTTTCACTGCCAGGCATTTTTTCTGGAGCACTTTCTGATGTTGTTTTAATTATATAAGCTGTACCTGCCTCTGTTTTCTCTGTAATATCCTGCTCAGAGGCAGAAGACTTTTCACAGCTCTCTGCCTCCTGGCAGGTAAGCAACTCCTTTGTGGAAGTCACGGTCTGAGGTTCCATGCTCCCCCTCACTCTCCACTGAAACTCACTCCCTGTTTCTTGCCACCTCTGCTCTACGAAGTTTGCTTTGCTTTCCCTTCCGACTGGTCTCCCTTTATTTGTGTTGTCTGGCTTCTCTCTTTCTGTTAACCTCCTGAATCCTCTGTGTTCCTGAGTGTCCTCAGGTTGCCTTTCATCCACCCTGGTGGCCCTGGGGGCCTGCTTGTTGCTCTCAGCTGGCAGAGATGCTGGGTTCAGGGCTTTGGCATTGTGTTTCCTGTGTGACTTGAAAGGCTTGGAAGCTTCCTCCTCACCAATTGATGCCAAGTCTGCTACTTCAATGACTTTCTTCAGCTTCCCTAAATCAGTGTTCTTTTCTGATGTTTCACCAACTCCTTTTTTTTCTGTGGAATCTGTTGGGACACCAGCATGTGCAAAAGTGCTGGCATATAAATCTCCTCTTAAATGTACCTGACCTTTGCTTTCAATCATCTTGATTTTTTTTTCATTTTTGTCAGCATCAGACAACAATGAATCCAAAGTTTGGTGAGACATTTGTGGTGCCTGGTGCTCCAGAGCTGGATTAGCATTGCCATCCAACATCCTTGCTATGCATTCATTTAACTGCATGGATTCCTCATGCCCTGGCAAAACGGTTTCTGGTCTTGTTTCACAGGCCCCTTTTGAGGTACCAGCAGCATCCTCATTGATGAATAACCTCTCCAGCATCTTACTTCCCGAGGCACTATCTATTTTACCTTTGGAAGTATCTGTGTGCCTCTCTCCTTGTTGGCTTGGGCAGGTAGCCATAACATTGATAGCCTCATTCTGCTTTGTCAGAGGAAAATGTTTTGCCAATAAAAGGCTTTCACTGGTACCAGGATGTTCCAAAGACCGCTCATAGCTGTTTACTGAGCCAGCAGTGACTTCCTTCTCTGGTAGCTGATTATTATAATCTCTTACAGAATACTTACCTTTATCTTTTAATTCTTCTCCTGTAGCACATGAAGAGTTTTCAGATGAGGAACTGATAGGCATAGGGTGCAAGTCACTGCTTCTTTCTATACAGGTTGGCTTTTTCACCAATCTTTCAATTTCACTTAGAAAATTAATTGGTTCTGTTGTGTATAAATTCCTTTCCTCTCTGGAAGAGGTACCTCTAGTTCCTGTGAAGTGCGGGTTTAACTGAAACAATAGAATAGAAAAGAATGATCAAAAAGTGCTTTGCAAAAATACACCAAATGAAGAAGGCAGGATTTCATTATGGAAAGTTTTGTTTTCAGTGACAAAGCTCTTATGGAAACATGTTCCAAACCATTTGCAAAATTTGCATTGCATGTATTTTTTAACATAGGTAATGAGCTTTATGGTGCTGAAAGGAGCAGGAAATAAAATAGTGCTCAGAAACCTCTCTCTTTATTCATGAGTTCAGTAAGCTGCTGGTGGATTTTATACAAATTAAATCTGAAGAGAATATTCCCTTAAAGGCAGGCTAATTTGTTCTCTATACATTTGATTCTAGATTTGGAGACAGGAAGCTGTGGGTTGAGGGGGGAGGATTGGTGCTTAAACGAGGGCATTGATACAGTACATCAATGTCTGGTAATGTACAGTATTGTCCAGTAAAACAAAGACACATTTCACACTGACAAATACTGTAAGGATTATCTGTGCCTCATTTCTCTCAGGGACCATTTTACAGGCTTCAAACCAGACTGGTTTTAGACAATCTGGTAAGACATGAGTTGGAAATGAGATTAGCGAAGTAAAAGGCCAGAAACTAATCATTCTCCCTCCTAGCTCCCAAATATCATATTGTATTACTCAGCTATGCCTGCTTGTCATTGCACTCTCTTCTCACTTTAGCAGTCACACTGATAGCACTAGCTGATCAATTAGAGGCTAGTTTCTTGGGCACCCCTTTATACATTTGCACTTGCTGTAGATACCCCCATTACAGTTTCTCTTATTAATATGTTTTCTGCAAAGCCTCTGCAAACTATTAATAGTAAAACGTCACTCAAAGAAAAGTGAGGGAGCTAATGTCTCTGCAAATTCTGTTTTAATGACCCTCTGCCAACCAGTGCTCAAGTGTATTTGAGTTCTTCGGTGATGCCAACTGTCAGGATTTAACAGTGAGATGCCTGTGTTTTTTTCCCCTCCTCATAACTGACATTTGCATGATCTCAATAATTATATGCAAATCTTACGATTTCCCCTTCTTCTCACATAAGGCTCATGTTACTTGTCAACTGCACAGCTGTCTTGTGAGCCAATGCCTGTGTGTTTCAAAGATTTGGTTGTATTTCCATGTATTATAAGCCTTCATTGTTTAATTCATTAAAGAGCGCACAGTGCAAATTAACATCTAAATTATAGCTCCCCCTTCATTTATTGTATGGACAAGTCTGGCAATTGATAAACAAATGGTTATATTTGATCCTCTTTTTTGTAAAAGGGTAGACTCAGAACAACAAGGGGTTTTAGAGGTCCTTCTTTTCCACGTTTCACCATAAAGAAAAAAAAGAACAAAAACGTTGACGTTCAGGCAGTGAAAGGTCCCACAATATGCAACAATTTTAAACTTATCAAAGTAAAAGACAAGAAAAATTTATATTAAAATGAGAGGAAAATTTTCTCTCTATCAACAAGAAAAAAAAAGACGGTTCCCGTCTTCCTCTCTTGTCTGATTCAGCATTCACATTTTCACAGGTGATAGCTGTTATAATCTATGATTATGAATCTGTGCACCCAAATGATATGAGCTGAGAACAGACACTGGCAATAATAGATTGCTGTACGTGTCTCATTTATTGCCATTTTTTCTTTCATACTGAAAAATGCAAGGCACAAACCACACACATGCATGCACACAAATCCAAATAGATTGAATATTCACTGAGTGTAAATTCATTGTAAAAAATATATTGTAAGATACTGATAGAGAAGAATCTGCTAATATAAATATATATATACTTACTATGCTCATATAGTTATAATTTCAAAAATCTCATAAGTAAAGAGTACTACAAATATAAAAATTTTACAAATAGAAAGCATGTATTTAAAAATATTCCCATCCTAGAGACTAGGAGGAGAGATCTTTTAAAATGTTACCCTTCTAATTCCTTAGAACTGTCTTTTAGAGCCTCTGGTAAAGAAATAAAAGGGAGAAGTCATTAATTTAAGACCAGAAAAAGTTGATGCACTATACCGAAATCAAAGTACCTTCTATTGTTGAATCAGTTAGAGATTCAGTGTAAGTACAGACCAGGGCTTTACATTTGTAAATTAGTACATCAGTCAGCCCTGTTAAAAGGGGGCATTTCACCAGCTTTGAAGCGTAAATGGATTCAAATCATTTAATACTGTAGATATAATTGTATAACACTTACCAGCAACTCCAATTCTTTTTCATCATCTTTGTGATCACCCTGGTTGTTTTCTGCATTTTTCTCTTTTGTATTTTCATTTGCTAGTTTGGTGTCTTTGTCTTCTGCTTGTGAATAAACAATCTCTGGGATGTTTGTGTCTGAAGAGTTAAAAAAACAGTTGAATAATTTCCATGAGGCTGGTTGTTACACTATTTTTAATTAACATGTGCAGTAAAGAAGAACTAATTAAACTGGGTGTTGTACCTGAAGTCCTTGAGTTATTCCATGTGCCATCATCAGACGTTGACAATATTTCTTCTTTTCTGTTAAACAAAAAGAAACTTATGTTATTCTGCAAAAATTATTGTTCCAATTCCTCTTAGACTCAAATATAAAGACTACTTGTAAATTACACAACATTTTGAATGCTGTTTGAAATTCTGAAAGTAACAGCTACATAAAATATAGTGTTTTTTGAGTAACCTGATATTAAGGCTTGCTCATAAGAAAGAATTGGCCAAGAAAATGTGAATATGTTGACCTTCAGATTACATTGCAAATCTGATGGATTTTCCCAGGCCTTTTCTGAGAAAGCACACAAAGGTGATTAGATGGGTCAGTGACAGGAGAGCATAATTTTAGGGTCAGGCAAGGGTCTGGAAGGATATATGTGTTCAAGAGGCCAGGGCTCTCTCTTGCTTGTGTTATTCAAATATTTGTATGTTTACAGAGATGGCTGGAAAGAGGCATCTTTGTTACCTGAAATAAATCAAAAGATCCTCCCTGCATGTGTACAGTATAAATCCTGTTGCTAAACTATGCCTGGCCAGCAGGAATGAATTCTGCTTCCCTCAGCCAGTGCAATTTTTTCTGTTGCTTTGCTGGCTGTGAAAACAAAGCCCAGGTTCAACAAAAAAAAAAACCACCTACAGAGAGATGTTGAGTGCCTGCAGTCCTCATCGATATCAATTGTTATCAATTGAAATGCCAAGTCCTAGCAGTTTGAATTGTGTGCTTATAGGAATCTAACCTTCAGTGGAAAAAGAAAAACGTGTTAAGAGAATGTCACTTATGTAAAATGTAAATTATTATAACATTCCTAATGACTCCTCTATGAGGAGCAATTTTTTTTCTGTAGGTCTTAATTTATGTGATTTTCAACCAGCCGTCCACCTCTGTTTCTGAAAATTACTTTCTAATTTTTAAATATTAATCTTTTCCCCTTCTATTTTCTCCCAGTGTCTTTCATTTGAATTGATATAACATTAACTCTGCCACCTAAATGCTTAATTCAGAAGGAGGATGCTAAATTTATACTCTATTAAAAGAACATAGACATCTACTGTCACCAACTTTTTAAAAACCAGTCTTGATAGTGTTTGCCAGACTAAAGCTCTTGCCAGTCTAGCATCTGATCTCTGACACTGGTCACTATCAGAGACTTCAGGGGAAGATGTAGAGTTGTTGTAGGGAAATACTGTGAGTAATTTGTACTGCCCTCCTAAATTTCCTCTTGGCCATTTTTTGTTAGAGGCTGTCCTTGAAGCACAAGATTTAATGCTCTCTCAGTGATTCTTTTTCACCTTTAATTGCAATAATGCGAAATATTCTTGCAATCTGTATGAATGTCATGTCGCTCTTGAATTCTGGTATGTGCACAACCTCCATGTGTTTTTCTCTCTTCCACTCACACTGAGTTGTACTTTCCTCTGCCTGTAGTTGCTATAATCTGCATTTCATTCTGAAAAAGGTAGCAGATCCACCTTTTTTTTGTAGTTGATCTGTGGAGGTTTTAAGGTAAATCATTAGTGCTTGTTGTTTATACATAGGGGTTTGGGGACAGTGATTGGTTTTTGTTTGTTTGTTGGTCAGGGTTTTTTTACTGTTCAAAGGCTTGGCTTAGTGTTACATATAGTTCCCAGTTTTCTTCTGCCCTTTTGCATCTTTTTCACTCACCTGCTTTCATAAATCTAGACACTGTGTAGGTTGGGGTATAACCATGATACCGATGCATCAAAACATTTCGGTGCTATTAGGGTGTCTGCAAAAACCCCAAATTAGGAGCCAAGACATAACACATGAAATGAATCTCCATCCCAAAGCAATGACCCCCAAACCATATGGGCCCAGCAGAAAACGTTCCACCACTTTCCAGTGGGGGAAAAAAGAGCATCCTAAAGTGTCTACCTTTCTTTGAACATAGCTGACTACGTTGACTGTGTGACTACAGTGTTCAGCCATATAGATGCCACAACTCTTGGAAAGCAGGGATGGCTCTATTTGCTGCTAGAACGCACTCTTGTCTACTTAAAGGAACAAGTTTGACAATTTTTCATTCAAGAAGCATTCCCAGAAGGGGAGCTGTTAATGCCTGTATCTAGGCTAATATTCTACTGCTAGCTAGAGTTCACAGCAACTACTGTGGCACAAGTAGCAGTGCCGTTTTCAGCTTCTATCACACCCTCATGTGATAAACCCCCCCCCCCCCCCCGCACATCGTTCATGCAGAAAATACCCAGATTACCAGAATACAGAGCAATTGGGGAAAAACTAGATGCTAGATTTGTCTACTCCTAATGGAGCTGGATGTACAAGCAGGATCCCTAATCTTTACCTTAATTTTCATACCTTGCAGAAAGGAGAAACTGAATTCTGCCTCATTCCTATGTTTCCTATGCAGCGAGTATTTTTTCTTTTGATTAAGAAATTTTCAGGGTAAAAACATAGACAAATAAAGATGAATAAGGATGTTGAGTACCAATTTTATAAACCTTTCAATGTACAGGTATAAAGATGCTTCAAAATGGACAGTTATGGGTGTGTGCCAGGATAGTGTCACCTTATCTAACCTTATTGTTCTAACATCTGTCTTCAGGTAGTGCTGTATATCATACCTATTGTCAGTGGTGAGAGATTATCACTTCCAAAAGGAGATTCCCTCTAACATGGGAATCATGACTAAGATGGAGTGATACATCTTTCAAAAATGCTTCTTTACCTCTGAAAGAGACTGACCATAAAGGGAACCTACATCTTTGGCTATTATCTAAATGCATGACCCCTACCTTTTAATTCTAAATTCAAACTGGAATGTAGTTATGGAATTTTAGTGGCTAGGACTGTAGCACTCAATGTATGTGTGACCTGAGCCCCTCAGTTTTACTTTTGCTGTGATTAGAGCTGATTTTTTCCTTACCTTTTGTTCTAGTAGTGTCAGAAACCCTGGTCCACAAGTTCCTTTTCACAACAGCAACACAGGTAAAAAATGGCAATAATAACACAGCCTCACAACTACACTGCAGGGCTTGTAGCATAATTTCTTGCCTATTGCACTTAATTTTATAAAGATTTCTGGTTTATAGTCCATTATTTGTGCACACCAGCCCTGAAAATACCTGAGTACAGGGAATGTCAATGTAACAGTTATTTTTCATATTTTTAGATCAGAAATATCTGTCCTCATATAATTATTCTCAGGGGAAATTTAAAATTGGCTTAAATTGAAGATATTGTTACTGTAGTGTTTGAGGATCACAAGGAGCATACAACAATAGTAATTTAAATCACTTCTTCAATTGAAGAAATTATATTTTGAGGCTACTGGTGCATATAACTACAGAAAAATTTCAAACCTATTTGTATATCCCAAGGACAGAAATGCTTCCCAAAAGCCAATAAAAATTAGCCCCTTCATCAAACAGGGGCAATTAGAAGGTGTTTGTCTAGTTTTTAAGTTTTTTCTCCACGTTTCTCTGAAAAGGTCCTAGCACTGTATCAGCATTCCATGAGCAGATTTTTAAATTAGAATATTAATTAAGCTTTTGTTTCAGAAATTAATTATTGCACTTTGTTGTGGAGTGGGTCTAAATTTTCCTACATGATGAGAGACATTACATTTGTATTCTGTTAAAAAGGGTTTAGATTTATTTTTAAGTGATCCAGGTATTCTGACAACAATGCAAACTAGAAAAAAATCTGTTATGTCAGATGATGCGATTCTGTTCCAGAATAAGTAGCCATAAATCTCCAGAAGCTCTGTTGCTTTTTCTCATTTATCTGAATGTTGCACATCTTCATAAAGTACACCAGGAACTTATGAATTTCTACCAGCTTGAAAAACCCAAAACTATACTCATATGATTCATTCTTGATGAAATTATCATTCACTTGTATTGAGTTATTTTTATAAGTCAGGTCTGACAACATGTTATCATTGTAATTTTGCATTAGAGAGAACAAATACGAAGTTCAGGGGTTAGTTACCAGGACTGAGGGGACTTAAAATGTGATTGACATTAAGGAAGGAGTTCAGAAGTCCCAAAGTTATGTGGAATTGGCATCCCAGAGAGGAAATGTTAAACTTGAACCCTAAAGATGTGAAGAGTAGACAGAAAATGTCCAAATGACAAGAAGAAAAAAATAACCAATAAACAATATTTCTTTGACTTCATGAAGGGTTGAAAAAAATTCAGACATGACGAGGCTTTTGAACTAGCCCTTTTAACAATATTTTAAATAAGAATATTTTAGAAGTGAGATTTCATCAAAATTTCAGATAAACTATATATAACCCCACAAACAAAAGACTTCTCATAAACTGTTCTGTCATACTGTTGGTGGTGGGGCAGACTCTTATAGAAAGAGAAATCTTGCAGGGCATAACTGATAGGAACAGCAGTTTAGAAAATTATATTATTTCATCCAAACTTTGGGAGCAAACTTGTTGTTTAAATATGCTCCAATTAAGAGAAGCAGATAAACTCCAACCCAAATATCAGAGATCCAACAGAGGAAGACACATTGGTTTAAAACCTTTTCTATTCATATCTATTCAAGTGGTCCTATACTGTAACAATAACAGAAATGTAGAAAAAGTAGAAGCTATATTTATGAAAAAGAAGAGAAATAGTGTCAAGGCAACTAAAGGCCCATGTGTCTTCAAAAAGTTTTCACAATAGACTTAAAACAAAAATGAGAGAAGAAATACAGATAAATGGAAAATGGCATAAAAATGCCAGACTCACCTGATAATATCTGTCTTTGATAAGATTACTGTATTTCCCTTGTCTAAAAATCAGTTATCTGGACTTCATTAAAGCATTTGTTGTGCAGCCACATGGGAAATTTATTAATTAACCGGGAGAAGAGGGAGATGAGCGTAGGAGCTGGGCGGCGGGAGAGGGGCTCGGCGCTGAGCAGGGTCCCCGGAGCTGGGCTGTGGAGCTGGCAGGCTTCGCTGGGGAATCGGAGGGGACACGTCGTGTAATCAGACTTACTCAGTCATGTTATTACAGACCACAGCACAAGAAGTCAAAGTTAAATTAAATCCGTGGCAGGGAGGAAGTTGGGAGACATCACCAACACAGAGGAGGATTAAAAGAAATCGGTGGCCTGGAGGATCGGAATAATAGGTAAGGGATGAAATTCAAAATTATATAGTGTCAGGTTATACATTTAGGGACTAGAAAGAGTTTCTGCCACAAAACTAGGCCTCAGAAGTTGGAAGAAACACGTGAACAAGAAAAATCGTAGGGGTTTTTTTTGCCAGAAACCATTTCCAACCCACTGGTGTGAGATGAGATAGACACTGTGGTATAAAGGCAAACCAAGTTCAGCAGTAATGTCTCAGGGAAGGTAGTCCCAGTTCTGAAAGATTTCCAATAAATATTCATGTTGTGGCACCAGGCACCAATAAGAACTCCTCTAGAACATTTGTCTACAATGTCCAAGAAAAATTGATTCAAACTGAAACAAAAATGTTCAGAAGAGGACTAGAACAAGACAGGCAGGATGAAAAATCTACATTAACCAAGGAGACAGATTGAGCAGTTCCATTTTCAGCATAACAAAACAAAGTCTGAGAGGAGGAATAAATGCCCTCTATTGATATAGCAAAGGGGTAAATACTCAAAAGATTTTAAAAAAAGCAGCAAGTGTTAATGCATTAATATAAAGGGTTCACAAAAACATTTGTTGTGAAAACTTAAAAGAAGATCTGTAAACATTTGAAAAGTATATCCTGTAGTTTATCAGTACAAGTATCAGACACAAGAAACTGAGAAGGTCTTAGTATGGAAACATGAATATATTTTTGTGAAGGAGATGATGCAACACATTTCCCAAGAGAATAAGAATTCATGATCCCATAGTCTCAATCCAGCCCTATTTCAAATCCTGAGAGCCATTCTTGCAGGAGTTTTCACTATGGAACAGGAGGTGCTTTGGTCTGGCCTGAAATAGGTTTGGGACTATAGCCAGGAGTAACCAACTTCTTCACAATGGGTGGGGTTTATCATAGCTTGTCATGATTTTAATTAACACACCAATATTTGCCTAAAATTGTATCTGTATGTTTGTATAACCCATGATACTGTTCACTTTGTTCTGTGCTATATCCACTTATGCTAGGTCTTACTATCTAAATCATATGATATTTATTTTTAAAACTGTGAAAAAAAGGCTAAAGAGTATGGAGAGATGAAAATGTACCTGAAAAACTCTGAAATTAATGCAACTTCATTAATTTTATACTATCTCCTATGTAAAAGAAAACGTAGGATAATATTTTTTAGCCTGAAATTCAGATATGAGGTTGTTAAAGTATTCAAAGAATGCATTTCTCAAATACTTAGTTAAAATATGTAAAAGGGAAAAAAGTTTTGACACTATTTTATTTAAAAATAATCTTAGGTTTTGTGGATTCTTTCATGCTTCTGATTTTTACTCTAGATTCCAAATCAAAACAAATTAAAATGCTACCCTGAAGGTAGGAATGAATGTATTGAAGTTCAAGTCAAGGTGAAGTTAAAATGTCCTCATGAAAAGAGCTGGCAAGACTGAAGTTGCTAACCAAACCATAGTTATATTTTAATTTCAGGACAGATTTCTAAGCCTAAGAGTAACCTCATAGAGCAGCAGCCTTCAATATAACTAGTGCTTTTGGATCTAGTGCCAAAAATAGCTAGCCTTGCTGAAGAATGCCACTGGGATGTAAACAACATGTGAGATCCCTGAAATGAAGTAGTTACATGTGTCAGCAGCGTTTTACTGAGAAACAGAAGAGCAAAAAGGAAATTAGTGCAGTTAAGTACTCATGTTTGAGCTGTCACTGGAGCCAAAAAGGCAATCCTGCACAGAACTGTAACCCCATGGAGCTGGGAAAGGGAATATGGGGAGGGAAGGGCAGGCAGCTTAGTTTGGTTATTTTTGTATCATTAGCAGCAGATGTAATTTCAGAAGGAAGTAGAGAAGGAAATATCTGCATTTAAACAAGCAACAACAAAAATTATTTTGAAGTGTTTATGTACACATCAAAAGCAGAAAACCTGCAAGATATCTTGAAGACCTGCATGAGAAACTAGAGAAAGTTTTTCTACATGTAATTATAAAATTCAATAGTATTGTATGCAATATCATTTGAAATCTACAAACATGCAACAAGAATTGATTTCTCAGGAAGAAGGAATTTTGGAAAGGATTAAGAAAGGTTTTGTATGTGTAAAGTTCTAAGCAGATCTTCAAGTTCTATTCAATTGTTTATATGGCTTAGAAGAATAAGAATTCAAGATTTTTTTTTTACTAACATAACCCCCATAACAATTGCCTTGCATTAAAATATTGCCCTATTTGTATTGGTTCTAAAATACCAGCTGGACAGGGGAGAAAATATTTCTGAAACCAATTCACACTGAAAGGAATACGCAAGATGGGAAAAAACCCTAGTACTATTTAAAAACCCAGTAATAAACAAACAACAACAACAACAACAAAAAGCAAGTCATAAAGCAAAGCAAAATATAAGCTTCATTCTGTTTCAGGAGCCACCAATGATCCTGATGGGGACTTTCAAAGTGTAGACTTTGACTTCTTTTGTGATGGTGTCTCCATAGTTAATTTTATTCTATCTCACTGACTGAATATATGAACTAAATATTTAATGAGTAAAGACAAACTCATTCCTTGCCTCCATATTGCTCAATTCAAAACTCACTACAGGGACAAGTCTCCCTACTGATTTACATTGATATCTGTGTTCTCAGAATTTGAAGTTATAGTTTAAGAATACAGCCACTCCATAATTTATCATCACATGCAGTTCTCAGTCTCAAGCCCTGGTGCTGCCAGGGAATCCACAGCTGAGCTCAGGAAGAGGAGGTAGAGCCCTGGCTTGAAGCCACCTTTGTGCCTCCTGGGGCCATTTCTGGCTGTGCCACAGCACTGTGATGTGGTGTGCAGGTGACAACGTGGATGAGAGCTACCTGTCTATGCACTGGCATAAAAGGGCAAATATATTATTTCTCCTCTGGAAAATTTCTAACATGGAAGACTGCCTGCTGGAGGTGTGTCCAACAGCCTCACCACTGATCAGTGCTTGACCTCCTATTTCAGGGCTCTTGAAAACTGGGAGGCCACAAAGCATCCACAGCAGAGATGTGTGAGACACATTCATGTGCCACCACCTGTGTGTTATGGAGAGAAGCCATGAGGGGCATGCTCAGCCTCCCAGGAGCAGAGCAGTGCTGTGCACAGAGGCTCCAGGGTCCAGCAGAGCCTGGCAGTGCTGGCCCCACTGGAGCTGACCAGCTGGTGGGCAGTAGCATCTGGCCTCCTCCAAGTTGTATTTGCCCAGGTGTTGAGCTCCCTGTGTCTACAGAAAAGAAAAAGCCTTGATAAAGCTAAGGAGCAAAATCACTGTTATTGCCAGACCGGGTTCTTCTTATTTGTTTACCTGCATATTTTGTCTAAATGAAGGTAGAATATTATTTTTATGAACAGTATGCTCTCATTTGGAATTGACACTAATGAATGCAAGGCCTTTCCCCCTCTTGTTTGTGCCATCAAATTAATTAGCTCTATTGTGACATCAGTATTTTTCTCAAGTAGTTCAAGGCTTGAGCCTTTCTTTTTCTAAAGGGCATCTTCAGTGCCCTTTATCAACCATAAGAATCATGCATCACTTGTATTTTTCACAACTAATGCTGTTTATTATAAAAACTGATTGTGATGTGAAGATTGTTATACCGTGTGGCAAATTGCCCAAACAATTACAGTAAATGCATGAGCCATAAACTGTACTGCCAAGGACACTGGTAGGTTAGCTCCTATAAAAGAAACAATTAGAGTCTGAGGTGAAAATAATAGAGATGAGATGACAGTTATTGAAAAGGCAGAACATCCAGTTTAATGTTGTAAATATAGGTTTGTAGATTACACTGATGGTTTTAAAGTGTTCATGACTTATTGAATGGAATAGAATATTCCATACTTTAGAATGGGGCCATAATTATTATTTCCTTTTAATTGTGATGTCTGATGCATTTGTGAGCAGTTGTTGAGAACATCTTCACATTATACCAATTCTATTTCTAAATTATCATCCTGCTTCAAGGGTTGGAGGGTTTTTTTTATTATTTTACTTTCTTCGCATTTTGTTGTTCAGGGTCTGTTCTGAACAAAGTATTTTCTCTTGAGGAACATGGAGTGCTTAGAGGGTTACAGCAATAATTATTTCAGTTTCAGCCTACACACTTCACTGCTTTAAATCATCATTAGAAGTTTCATCCCTCAGCAACTCCTGCTGAGACAGTCTTAAACTCCAAGAAACAATTAGATAAGAATAGCTAATCTTTATAGCAACTTGTATATAAAGGTATTGATAAGAATTTGCCAGAAATTAAGGGAATATGTTTTTTCCTTAGAAATCATTTAACTACAGAAAAAGGTTGTTGCTATGATTGCTAAAGAATTTCAATAATTCAAACCAGATTTGGAGTGTATGTAGATCAGGGTGCATAAAAAACATGTACACCGTACAGGAAGATGTGTTGTCATAAACTGTGGTATATATAAAGAAAATGCAAGAAAAATGACATTACTGCCTGAGAATATTAAAAGGTCCTCCTTTTTTAAAAAAAAGACAAGACATAGGGATAAAAGAAAATTAAATAAAATTCTAATATTATACCCTAGGGAGAGCACTAAACAACTGGACACAGAATTACAGCTGTCCAAGAAGGAAGAGGTACTGGGCACATAAAATCAGATCAGAGAAGGGTCTTCCCAGGGTTTAGAGGAGAGGATAAAGTGAGCAGCAGAGCAAAGATAGCAACCAGCAAAGGGCAGTCAGTGTGAGCAGCCTGTGTGAGCTCTGAACTACCAAACCCATTAGTCAGAGGAAGCTGAAAAAGCTCTAAAGTGGCTCTGAAAGCAAGTTGCAAGGAAACAAAGTATTTGTCTAAAACAATTCTCAGGGAAATGCTCTAGGTAATTTTCAGGCTTTTACATACTGTTATAAAAGGATGATCTTCATATGAGGTAGGGGTGTTGGAATTTGATGGAGCTGCACTGAAGTTCAGGGAGGTGTTGGGGAGCAGAGCTGGGGAGGTGGCAGAGCTGTGGGCCTGGGCAGTGGCTGCATCCTCAGGCTGAAATAATTGCCTCTTTCCAAAACTAAAGGCAGAGTCCTGGGAACTAGACCTTAAGTATAGCAGAAGCCAACAGCTGCACTAGAGACAGACAGGCCTGCATAGAGCAGTGTGAGCGCGATGAGGAGAATTGCTGTCCACGCTGACAGCTAAACAGAAGACAAATGAAGCTCAGCCAGCACCATCCTTGCTTCTGTGCTCTTAATGCACACTCCTGAATTTTGACTTCTCAGGAGGCTTTACCTGAAATATGGCCAATTCCCACCTATGAGCATTTTGGCTTCAAATGGTCCCTCCTTGTAGAGATGTCATGTTACACCTGCCTGAACCATAACACTGTTATTATATGTCATGTGTGGCAGTATCATGGCCTTCCATTTATACTTTTACATTCTTTCAGGAGCTATATAAAAAATGGAAGCAAAACAGAAAAATAATTTAATGTAAACAATGCAGAAAATCATAATTTAAAATTATGTTACATTCAAAACTGATTGAGACCACAAAGGAAAAGATTTAGAAGCAAAAACTGCAGACAAAATCAACATCTATAAACTAAGAGCTTTGTGAACACCAAGCAGAAATAACTGAATGACATTTTAAAATATTGCCATTATAACTGATCCTATTAAAATGAAACTGTATGTAAAATAGGAGCCCTGATTATGAATGTAGGCAAGACTGATTTTCTTATATGACCTTCAACTACCAGCAGTGTTAGAGAAGGCTCAACCTAGTTCTTGGTAAATAGGTGTCACCCAACAAATGGGACTGACACTAATTAGCTTCCTTGCTGATAGTCAGGAAACAGAGGACAGAGGCAGGAGAGGGCGTGGTGCACTCATTCTTAGAGCAGTGGGTGAGGGCATTTGCTGACTGGCATGGCAAAGGAGGCTGGCACTGTGGCTGCCTCCTGGAAAATACCCTGGAAATAGAGGACCACTTCCAGGAGAGTCAGTCAAGCAAACTTCACAAGCATTTTGAATGAAAACAGAGCCACAAAGAACCTCTACTTCAATGTTTGAAATTTGAAGAAGACAATATTAACCTGTGGTATTTCTCCACCTTGAGAAAATACCCCTTAGTCTTTGTCTTCTCACCTAAGAAAAGGGGCTGTTACCAGAAGAGGAAAGAAGGTGAGCCTGAAAAAGGACAATTAAGGATTGTCAGTAACTTCTACACAAGGAGAAATTAGAAAAGAAGTTTGGAAAGTGAAGTTGAAAAAGATGCTCAGAATAAGTAATATATGGTATTATGATTAATAGTATCAAGGGGGACAATTGATCAAGAGAGCAGCTGTAAGGGAATTTAAGCATTTTTTCTGCAAAGATAATTCCCAGTAGGATCCACACAATGTTTGTAATAAATCTATTTTTATTAAGATTATTGGATTGGTGTTATCCAGGGGATTATATTTTCCAATTACTAATATTTTCATTTTTCAGTCTTAGTTTATGATTGAAGCAGGGACATGGGTGGCACAGAACAAAATGCATTGGCCTGACTTGGGATAAGAATAATCATTGCCTCAAAGCAAACAAAGTCCCAAGAAATTAGTCTTTATTTTCTAGCTCATTAAAAAAGACCTTGAGTTTTAATAGAAAAACACTAATACATTTTTTTTTAATGTATATCTATATAGATGTATATCTGTCCATTTGAAGATTTTGGTGCCATCCAGTCTGAACCAGGAGCCCAACACCAGTTTGGTGCCAGGCTCAAACCTTTAATATAGCACTGTCTGTCCCCAAATCTCATGACTATAAGTATGAAGACTGCGGAAGAGCCCATTGCGTAATAAGTCAGTTATACCTTAAATCAAGCTATAGAAATTATAAACAGGAACACTGCCACTTTTTTCAAATCCTTTCACAGCTCTGTCATGATTGTTGTACCTTATTGTGATATCCATGTAGCAATGTTGCAGCAGTACCTGTTCAGAAGTGTTACACAGCTGTTTTATATGCAGATTGGTCAGAAAATTCATTGAGTCCTTTCACAGAATGGGCTAAGTATTTCATAAACAGAGAACCTCTTTCAAAAAGATTCTCCAGGGCAGTGTTAGAAAGTCTATTGAGAGATCCATTGTGAATTAGTAATGCAGGACTTTTCTATTTGGATATCTATCTCCAGGGCCAAGCTGCTGAAAAAGAGGAAAAAGTGAGTGAGCAATCAAGTTTTCTGAGGGCTAGCCTCAGCCCCATGTCAGGGGATAGGCTTCATAGGTCACTGTTTTGTCTGGAAGAGGCATGATCAAATATCAAAATGGTTTTGTAGAAAGGAGCTGGGGATAATGCCCGTTCGTTCGTCTCTTGTTTCTTTTTCCTGCTGCTTTAAAATATTGGAGGAGAGAAACTTCCAAGATGTGTCTATTTTAAATCTGAGAGGAGAAAACCATTAACCTATGCTGCCTCTGGTCTTTTTCTGCATCTCACATAGGAAAAATAGAGAAGGAGCAGTCTCCTCCTGGTGTATCAGAAGAAAGTATTTTCTGAGAGGCTGCCTGCAGTGTGTTGAGGCACGTATACAAGAAGGTGGTAAGTGCCTTAGATAGACTGTAGGGAGATAGATGGCAGTCAGGTGAGACTAAGACACAGATACCACTCCTGGGGAGGAGAACAGAAAGGGTGACTACAAAGGAAAAACCTTAGACAGTTGTTCTTAAGAGAAGGCAACTTTGACCTAAATCTTGGAAAGCAACTGCAAATTCAGTGAGTATCTCAATAGGATGAAAATACCAGGTGTTATCATGACAAGAGACTTTTCTACTTTTTTAAAAAAAATTTCACATGCTTACTGCCACACAGCAAGAAGGCAGCTGTGTGATAGGTATCAATGTTTCTATCAGGGGGACATGGAAAAAACCTAGGAGACATTGGTTCAGATTTACTAGGGTAGCTGCAAAGACTGACAAACTCCCCAACCCTCCACCATAATATGAAATGTTTCAGCCTAGCATATTTATCACCCAGCATCTACAAATGTTATTGCAGGGACAAAAATTGTGCATCAAAACAAAATGTAGATACCAATCCACTTGGTGCACCTAAGGTAAGAAAAACCTGCCAGCTTTGCCTATTCATTTGTGTAGCCCAGTGCCCTTTAGGACTACAGTTAGTAACCAGCAGTAATAAATCTTCAGGTTTAGTGTTAGAGTATCAGCTGGTTTCACGAATCAGGTGGAGAGAAAGCCAAGCCCCCTCAGAAAGCCAAGCCCCCTATTATGCTTTGGCATGTCAACTAATACTTCTTGTGTGTGTCACTGAAGGTCTAGGGATCAAATAGCCACTTCTAACATTCTCCCACGGTGTTTAAAAGGTCTTACCCTCTCCTTTGCCCTAAGGGAGGGACTTCATTTAACTTTCAAAGTATTTGTTTGGACCATTTTTTTCTACCTTTTGTAGATGAGAAGATATTCCACATTTTATATTAAAAATATCATGGGCAGTTGGTTCCCTGGACCTACACTGCAGTTTCAATTTCAATGCTGCAATTTGCTTCATTTTCAGACTTGCAGTGCTGGGACTGGATCACAGCTTAAAGTTCATAATCAGAATAAACAGCTCAAATGACACTGGTAGTCATTGCAATGATTAAACATGACTCCAGTGCTCTCAGCTAATGTTGCACTAACTTTAAACATCTTTTCAAGACTAACATTTAGCAAAGTCAAGGTGAATGTAAAGGAACAATTTTTTTTTCAACTGAACATTTATAAACTATAGTACCTGAATGGTGGACAGGAGAGAGTATTGAAATTGTCATTTACAGCCTGGTTCAACTTGCAAAATAGATATCTTCCTAAACAAAAGAATCATTGAACATACAGGAGTTCATTTAGCAATGTACTTCTAGCTTTCCAAAGGTCCTTAAGTAGCAATCTGAAAGAGCATCTGGTCCTGCAAATATTAACATTCAAGGATACCTTTACACATGAAGAATTCTACAAAGTTCAGTGAGATTCCTGATGTTCGTTAAATTATTTATTGTGCCTATTGCAGGAACAAGTCAGTTGCTGAATTAAAAAGTTATTTGAGTCAGTCATAATAGTGCTACAGTATTGGCATATATAAATAAGTTGATGAAATTGTAGTAACTGAAAAAAAATCTTACAAGTGTAAAGCCAAGCAATGCCTGTATAATACAAGTACTTATCATGGCTGAGAAATGATACCCAGATTACAGAGCAATGGTTTTATATGACTTCATGCAAACAACTGAAAAAGCTTTGTAGCAACCAGTATCTCCCACACAACAGAACACAAATTTCTGTTCTGTAGCATTGGTGAGAGCAGTTTCTAAAGCAGATAATGGAAATTAATGAGAAACCACTGATACTAATAAATTCCAGTGTAAATACTATGCTGGGATTGCCAGTACAGCAACAGGTTATTTTCTGGTGTTGTTCCCTTAAATTTTAGAAACTTCTTTTAATACTTCAAGTGCAATAAATGGATGGCAGATGGGTGGCACAGTTTACAACCACCAAAAGCAAAAATGTGACAGGTTTTCAGCTTTCAGGTACTCTCCAATTAGGAGACCACAAGTACAGGAAGAATGTGTCTATTTGTCTGTGCATGCCTTTCTCATCCACATCTTCCACCTCTTTAACACTTCTGTGGTAGCATTCAAAGACTTAAGCCATTAACCATAAGTCATTATCTATCTTTAGGATCTTTAATAAGTTTCATATTTCAAATAGAATGCATACCCAGATTTTGAAATTTTATGATTAAACAGACAGAAAAAAAACATTGAGCATAGTTTCTGGCCAAGTAGAATTGTTCTCTATAGAATATTTTTCAAGTGGTTTATCTTAGCTTATTTTAAATCACTTTGGAGAGCAAGGCTGCAGCAATTTCCTTAAAAGACAACCCTAGAGTTGCTGTTAAGAAGCATTCCTAATGATGAGTCCACTCAGTTCCACAGCTTTCTTTTATCCCACTTGAATCCCTTCTGAATAATATATTTTAGGGCACCTTAAATTAAAGATTAAAGAGCACTTCCTGTGTCCCTGATAATCATGGTCTTCAAGTATGTGGAAAAGTTATATCTTGGTGCCAGTCTTACCTAATTCTACAACTGAGAAAGACTGGCAATGACCAGAAAGCAAGAGAAGGTCTGGGAATACTAAGTCACATTAAACATAAAGAGAGGAGTGTTCCTCTTAGCTGGCTCCCTGTGAATGGATAGCTGCTCTAGCAGCTGCTCTCCTGGTAAAAAAGAGTGGCTGCAGTCACTTCCTATTAATAGCAATAAACTTTAGTCAAATCCCATATTTGTATGCTGATCGAGATGTAACTCGTGACTTAAAATGCCAGAAACAACCTTGAGATTAAATAGAGGTAGACAAAGAAGATGTGTGTTTTAACACCTTTCCCACTCTTCTTTTCCCTTCCTGATTGTGGTGACACACAATCAAAAGAACAAGGATTAAAAAGGAATAGAATTTAAATGCCATATTTTAAATGGACTAGATGGGAATGCTACAGTTGTTCCTCATGGCAAAGTGCATGACAGACTATTTCCAAACATCTTGTCAGAAGCCTTTGATTTTATTTTTTTTAATCACATCATGAGCTTGTGGGAAAGGCCAAGAGGAGCTGAAGCACAACTGCATTTCTCAGCACAACCTAGGCACTGTCTGCCATCTGCCTGGGAAGACTGACTGAGCACTGTGCAGTCCTGCCAGCTGCGTCTTCAGCAACTTTTACTTCCTTTTCCTCCCATCAGAAAGGAGGTGATCGGCAGCTGAAGAAGGAAAGGTATTCATGCACAGAAGAAATTTTCTCACTGACAATTTCTTAGAGACCATTCAGTATATATGCTGTCAAATTTGGCATTGGCAGGCCACAGACATGGATTTTAATACCTTCTTTCTCATTGTGCATTGTGCAAAGAGCAGCTCTTTTAAGAGCCACTGTTCTGTGCTGTGTTTTAAAGTGGCATCATGGAGGGAAGGGAACTAATGCACTATTACTCAAAAAAAGATCCAGTTTAGCAATTACAAAAAAGAGCATAGGATCAATATCAGGTGGATCACAGTGATACACTTGTGAATCAGTTCAGAGTGATATATTTGTGGGCTCAGAGAGCTAAGGGAGGACAACTCTAACAGGTGTGACAAAAATACTAGCCTTCCCCTTCCTTGTCAGAGCACGGGAGTCCAAACATACAATACCCTTCTGTAAAACAATTCTCATGCTCATCAGCCATTCTCCTGGTGCTGTGGCTTTTGCTCTTGGCAAGGCCAAGCACAGAAATGGGATGGAGCATCCCCAGTGACAGGGAACACGGCTTCCATAACTCTATCTCTGCACCTTTCAACATGATCTCCAGGAGTCTGCCTGACACAACACCCAGCCAGGTCCTGTGTGGTCAGACCAGTGCAGGAGCCTGGTGTCCACCATACAATTATGTGGTCTAAATCTGAGGGCTGGGAAGAATTCATGTTTGGAGTCATTATCCATATCCCAAAAGCATGAGAGTCAAAAAAAGAGAAAAGAGTGGAACTGATGCAATTAATTTACATTTTTCTGACCTTTATATATATAGAAATAAAATTTTCATGTATATATATTTATATAAATAGGATAGAAATTAGACCTGTTTATAAGTAGGAGCTCTTTCATTTCCAGTGAGTCTTAATATTTTAGGAGTCAATTTTTCTCCTGAAGTATATTTATAACTATGTACAAGTTAAGCAAACACTTTCATATAGACCCAAGCATAAATTAATTAATTTAAACATTGTTTTCCCAAACTGTATTTTGTCCCTGTGCATCCTTTGAAGACTTTTGAAAATGACAAAAATTGTTAAAGTTTATGAGGAAATAATTTTAGGTTGTTAAAAAACAGCTAGAACCAAATACTTTATGAAACTTTAGAAGACTATATGTTCATGCCTAGACATGAATGCAAAAGCAAATGAATGAATGAATAAATAAATAAAATGAAGAGGCAAACTTTTAAGTGATTTGGTTCCAAATTTCCAAATATAGACAGTTTTCACCATTATTTGATGCAGTTTTGCTTTTTACTATAATTTTTTTTTCACATGCAACTTTTGAGGGTTAAGTTAAATGTTAAATTTTTTCTTGATAATGGTGTCAGAAATCAGCCTATTGCCCTCATTCACTCAGTCCTGGATCATGTTCTTAAGCATAACTGGCAATAGTCATATTATTGTGTTTCCCCAGTAACTTCCTCTGAAAGTGATTATTCCTTTCACTTGACTAACACAACTAATCCTTTCTAATGACAGTTAATGAGTCACGCAAGTATGCCCTACAGTGGATCAGACTCTCTGCTTAAAAAACATGATCCTTTCATGTCTTATTTTTTAACTGCAGAGATAAATTGCACATTTTAAGAAAAAGTATAAATATCTCAGAGCCAAGAGTTTAAAAAATTGAAAAAGTTATTACAAATTTCTAAATTTGAAGCAGAGGCCTAAATGAATGCTCTTTAAAATGATCCTTCTATTCAGATTGGTATAAAGGAATCTTTAATTTAAGATATGCCACTCATGGGTATGGATAGCAATAGTCCCTACTTGCCACTTTACTGTGAGAATCACAGATAAAATTGCATTTACTTCTATCTATTTGCAGCACGGCAACTCCAAGGACAAGCTAGTAATGTCTGACTCTACTAAATGTTCTATAACCACCCAGCACAGAACATATGAAAGCTGCAGAGATTATTATCCAAACTAAAAGTAAGAGGAGAGAGAGAGCCAGGCTGGTGGAAGAGAGCTGGTAAATGGGCAGCACTGCTCACTGCGAGATGAAGGAGTAACAGCACATCAGCAGCCTCACTTTGCCACTTTTGGGGGGTTTGTTTTCCTTGTGCTCTTTTTGAGATATCAAAGCAAAGGAGTTTTAATGAGGGTCTGAAGGAGAATAATGAGGTACTTTTGCAGATGTCTGCAGGGTGTTCCTCCTCACTCAAAGGGGCAACATGTACAAAGACACTTTGAAAAACAAGTGAGCAATGGAAGTTGGCATCTTAGTTATTTTGAAACAAAAGGCCCCGATGCTGACCTCATTTACACTGGCAAATCTGTGACTCCTGTGAAGTCAAAGAAGTCCCTGTAGCATAAAATTAGTCCTGGATTACATACTGCCAGAACTGTCTTTCAGAAGTCTTGGTGACCACTGTAACAATATTCTAAAGATACTTTCAGCTCATTTTTGCATTTATTGTAAGATCTCTGTACATATTTCTGCCACTAAAGAGAGCCTTGAAAGTGTCTGCTTCTTAACTGCTTAACAGAAAGGTATAGTAGATGCTAATGTAGACAAGAATCTGACCAGTTTGTTTTAAATATTTTTAAACATACCTGTGTATATGTGTCTATATGAACAAATATACACATAAATGTATACACACATACGTACATATACATGTACGTATAACCACATGTACACATATGCACTCCTCTTCAGTCTGACATAGAGGGAGACAACTTTATAGTCTGATTAGAGACAAAGTAATTTTACATTGAGAAGACATGTTATCTCCTTCCCCATTTTTCAAAACAGTTCTCTGTCTGATTTACACATAAATCACTTAGTAAATCCATGTAAAAGAGTATCCCCAGAAGGAAGGCTTCTACAACATTTGCTAGCACTATGCACGTTATGAGAAACTTTAAGGAATTAAACACGTAGGAGTCATTTGACCTCAGATGCCTAAATTTTCAGATTATGGTACTTAATGGTATCTAAATTTTCAGGTTATTCCTGAAACCATCTGGAAGCCCAGGGCTTACTAAATGGAGATTCAGGTCTCCATGTCCATCATCTGCTCCTCGTGAGCTACCTCAGCTCAGGCTGGAGTCATACTGCCTGCAGGTGCCTATGGTGTTTGATATCACAGCCCTTCTGCAGGGTGTATTAGACAATTGTACTTATCCAGAATGGGTCATGTGACACTCCTTAAAGCAAGAAATTATATATAAAACCAGACACAAATGTCATGAATTGACCACAGGATATGTAAAAGCATCGTTCCCTCTGCTCTGACATACTGGGATGTTCCTTCATAGAAATATCATCATGAGGGTTCCAGAGCTGGCCCAAGGGACACTCGTCAGGAGAGCTTTGTGGGCTGGCTCTGAACCAGGCCTTGGGCTAGCCTTGGGGTGGCTTCTACCCTGTGGTGTTGATACTAGCACCAAGCCATGCTGTGCACTTCTCCCCACAGGGCTAATGTGTGATTAGGGCTGGCAGAAGTTCCCAGCACAGCAAGTCTGGTTTTGGAATGAAGGTTCTGCACAGAGGGAGCCCTCGCTGTCTGCCTCGTCCTTAAGCTCCCACCACTGCTGTGGTTCTGTTCCCCCTTCACAACCACTTTAGTCCAGTGGAAAGCACCAGCAAAATCAAACAGCACTGTATTATTTGGAAAGAGTAGAGAAACTAAAACTCCAACATAAATTCAAAACCCCAACATGAACCTAGTTCTGGCATCCAACTATTGCAAAGGACATTACAGGTAAAATACAGATCTAATTCTGCAGGAGTCCAAATGATTTATAGTAAATTTGGGGAGGAAAATAATTGATAATTGGATTTTTGCATGCAACATTGTTTTGCTAACAGAATGAATATAGTTAAAAACAGTAGGAAACCAGAAGTTACTGTTCCTAAGTGTCTCTGTTTATATGTGATTAAAGTATAAGTTAACAACTGCCACTTCATAATTAACCTATCAGTTGTCTTTTTTTTTTAATCAGAACAGTATATAGAAGATAAATTCTATATACTTTTTCTTTAATATATTACCAATTCTACCTTATAAACATACTTAATTTCATTCTTTGTGAAACAGAAGCATGAACCAGTGGCAGGGAAAAAGAATTGCAGCCCTAATATACAACATGCAGAATAGCCCAACCAATTGCAGAAAAGTTTGTACCAGCTATTTTAATTGCTGGATTCTTCCCTAAGTTATCCACTTCTGCTTCATGAGCCACCACTGCCGTTTCTGATTTAATAATTGCATGTAGAGAAAGAACCCTTAAATAAACTGTTTGAAAACACAGCTTTTGTTTTGCTTTTAAATTTTTATTGACTTACAAAGGAAGTGGATGCAAGTTATTTTAACTGTACAGCTACCTTAGTCTAGAAAAAAGACCCCATTGGTGTCAGTTCAGCTTATATCCCACAGAGATCAGAATTGGTACACAGTGCATAGAGGGTTTATATCACACTGCTTTTCAAATGAATGGCATGCAAAAAATATGATCCCAATAATTTATATGCAGAAAACCACTGACTGATATATACAAACACTTTACTGAAAACAGGTCTTGGTCTAATTTTTCATTTGGAAAAAAAGTTAAAATAGATGAAAATAACATGGGCAGTCTTGACTTGAGTAAGCATATTAGTCAGAAATTAGAAAGTCTGAATTAGCCAGCTATATTCTAAATTACCAAAAATTAAGGTGTAACCTCACCTGCTTTGTGTTGTCTTTAAGCAGCCTTTAAGACACCTATCTGTAACCTCTTTCTGGGGTTTATTATCCACCTTAGGCACAGTTTCTTTCTTGTGACAAATCAGAGTGTAATTTTTGTCATCATTGTTTGCCCAGAAGATGCCAACTGATGTCTCGTAGCGTATACAGAATTCCACCTTAATTCCATCTTTCTGGAAAGGAGGCACCAACGAAATCTTAAAGCAAAACTGATCCGTTTCACTACCACAAGAATTAGGCATGAACTCTGCAAGGATGTCATAATAACTGAGCCAGTTATTCAATGTCATTCGAACATACACCTGCTTTTCAAAGGATACATTGAGGACTCGTACAATGCCATTCATACAGGTAACCCCAGGCAGGAGCAGGACTGACTCCAACACTACTTTCTGCTCTCGCACTTTTTGTAAAAGTTCTTCTTGAGAAGTGGGTAAGGTAAACTGCTGGGAGAAAAAAAATTCATCTTGAGGGAAAACTTCATCTTCTGTATAATTTTCTTGTTCTGTATTTGGAAATTCCCAGATATTGAACTCTTTAATAGACACAAGATCAAACCCAAATGCATCAGCAAACGAAACTTTTCTTGAGATGTTGGTGGGAGTATCTGCCTCCTCTTCTTCTGAAGCTGAAGAATTCCGTCTTCGGGGACGTGGGGAGAAACGAAGTTTAATGTCAATATTAACATCTTCTTCCTCTGAAGTGGAATCATTTCCAGTGGGGACTTGTAATAAGTTAGCACTGTTAACCTGACTAGGTCCTTCAAAAGGCTCCATTGGGCTCTCTGATCAGACTGAAAGAGAACTGTACAACTAGTAGCAGCTGCTATTTGAGATACTATGATTTAAAACAAGGATTAATGTTACACTTGACATTGCAAAAAGGAGTCAGGTCTATTAATAGACGCTGTGGTGTGTGAGCTATGTTGGCCTTTCTCCATCTGACAGTATTAGATGTTACAATTTCAGTGACACATTTCAAATATTGTATTCCCTATTTTTATGTGGCTCTATGTGCTAAGAAGAAGAACAACATTTTAAAACTGTCTTCTTTGCATAGTTAAATTGCTCAGAGCTATTTAAGATGATCAACTTATGTTGCATAAAAAATTCATCATATTGCAGTAATGAGGAGTGATTCATCTCTGATTAGGATGTATGCTTCCTCATGTAAATAGTTTCCATATTGATAAAATATTCCTATATATATTTTCAAGGCCATTTTTTCAATATTTCTAGATATAAAATGCAATGTCACATTCTGCCCAGACTTTATACCATGCTGACTCAGTGAGCCAGATACTAGGATTATGCCAGCTTCTTCTAGCTAAGGACTGGCCATCACCACTTCAATAAACCAGGACTACAATAAAACACTGAGGTGAGTACACTGGAAATAAACTTGTAATGTACCATTGTAAATATGGCTGGGCTCACCATTAATTAGATTATGAAATCATCTTGCACTAAATTGCATTTATCATCACCCAGCCAAATGGAGAGAAAAGCAACTGAAAGAATTAACTTTAGCAGCCAACTCTGAAACACAAACCTGTTCCACAGGAGGAAGAAAGACACTAAACTTCTTAAAGGATATTCAACCTTTGTGCAGGACATTGTCCTATGATATGAAATTAAACAAGTGGATTCTTATCAATTTATTCAGATAGCATTTGACTTTCACTTTTATGGCACTCAAAGCATGGGAAGATTGAGTCTTTATAGAACAAAGATCTTGAACTCAAAATGTCACCTTTTTCCATGACATCATTTAATGTTTCCTATTTCCCTTGTCTATATAATCTAATAGTACAGTACAAGTTAAAATATATAGGAAGACTATCTTGAAATTAACAATGCCAGAAACTGACAGCATTAGCAGCATCATCACAGATTTCTTTACAGGTTAGAGACCTAATCCTTCCTTCAGGACACCTTGAATCATTCTCCCTGCTGTTATAGTTTCACTGGTAACTTTAAAGCTCATCTGGGTATGTCTATTTCCAGACAATAAGGTAAACAGCATCTTACCATTAATCCTCTTTTCTGATGAAGCATCCCCCATCACACAATGAGAACATCTCCAGGTCTTACCAAAGCTCCATCAAAACCCTTCAATAGCCATCCCATCTGCTATTGCAAAAACATTCCTAATTCACTAATCATACTTTGAGACAATGGAATATCAGAAGAGAATAATATCTTTGTTCTCTGAATCTTTTAAAATGGTGTCCTAAAATACCTGAATCAGACAACAGTGTAGCTATTTCCTTTCAAAGTATATAACAGCATCAGGTCATTTTAGAACATCTTAACAGGACAACTTCTTTAATGACTTCTTTACTGAAGACTCATTCCTTTGAACACATCAAAACCAAATGTTGAATCAAGACAAATCGTTTCCAGGTGTCCTTAAACACTGTTAAGTAACAGTGGAAACAACAGATAGAATTAAAAATGTGTAGTAAACAAGACAACTCTATATGGGTTAGCCCCTCTATTGAACAGCATATAAACATTAGAGGGAAAAACGTTACAGAATTAGCAGGCTTTGGACCTAACAAAACACACAACGGAGCAATAAAAACTGAAGTCAAATATTTTTGTCATATCTGTTATTAGCACTGACCAGTTGATCTTTCTTTGCCTTAACTGGAAGAGGCTATATATTTGCATCAAGTGGAAAACAATTATGTCTTAAACATGGACTAAAGATGAGCAGTATAAAATCTGGTTCCACTTGGCTTCCTAACAGAGTATTCCCCAGTGCCTAGAAAACTGCCCTTCTTTAGCAAATAGTATGAGATGTATTACTTTCTGCTTTGCTGTTAAATAAATCTATTAGGATAAGGCATAAATACATTTTCTCCTTGCAGAGAAGGCTGTTCCAGCTGACTGTTGAATGGTCAAAAGTGCTGAACCAGAGGTAAAAGAAATATTTTAAAGGTTATATACTTTAGAAAGAAACACTGATGGCATATTTTGAGAGGTATTTTGAAACAGCAATTAATTCTGAAAGTATGTAGAGCTAAGGAAGAAAAGACAGTATTACACTTAAGCAATATTGTCTTTCTGAATTCCATACAACTGTAGTCAAATTTTAGTAACAAAGGCTGAGTGAGGACAAAGGCTTCCCTCAGTTGTTTTCTGCTCTTCATTACAGATTGTATGCACTGTCAGACTTTCTATCAAAACTTTGTCCTATGGCTGCAGCTGGTCTACTCTGTGACCCAAAGTAGAAACCAGACCACTCCCTAAAAGATGTGCTTGTTTTCACAGTACCAAGCAGAAAAATTTCAGGCTTTGCAAATATATGTATAGAGAAAAGAAACATTAGAATTATTGTAAGGGGATAGCCTGGATTCATACAATCAAAGCTAAGACGTTGAAAAACTCTCTTTAACCTAAATTAAGGGCAGCGGATAAAACCAGTCCTTGTACAGTGAAAATTCAGAACAGATTACATTACTGGAACAGAATTTCCAAATGCTCTTTTATCTTCATTAATCTTTTCAAGAACACATCATTTATTCACAAATTTACAGGATAAACTATTTAACTGGTCTGGCTGATAAAGCCAGCCCCTTCTTTTTATGGTACTTTGTGGGAAATCTCAGATTTATATCTGTGCAGTGTTTTAACAGCTTTGAAGATAATGTGGTGACAAAAATGATGCTTTAATAAGGTTTGTGCAGACATTTGAAGAGGAATCTGCTTCCCTAGGTTGGAAAAATTCTGCATAGTAAGAATACCCAGTATGTTTTCCCTGTCTCTTATTCTTCTTTTCAGATAAAACTGGACATTGAGCCAGTGAATGTTGCTCCTCTAATGTAAGAGCTTTGCAGACATTTCAGACACTGACAAGAGGGTTCCCACAAAGAATAAGGATAAACCAGGAAACTTGTCTTACTTTTTTAGACGGAATCTTGTTTTGAGCAAAGAGAGAAATTTTTATCTTTAATGATAAGACTCAGAGAAAAATAAAAGCTAGCTCCAGAAATAGTGTGCAGAAAGAAGGAACAAGCAAGAGACCCAGGAGTATGAGATTAATATTTTCCTTGGTGGCATATCTGAAAAACAAAAATTGTGATCTTGGAGATCAGGACTTGCAACCCTTCCAAATGTAGGGGGGTTTTGTTCACCCTTTTGTCTTTCATTCCCTGTAGGACCTTCCTTTACCTACGGAAAAAAACTGTTCATCTGTTCAGATATGGAGCCTTTTCAACACATTTTTTTTTCTTATATAAGATTTGAGTAAAAGTATCATGCATTGGACTTTTGAGCATTTACTGCATTTAAAATCCTAATTATTCAGACTGGGTCCTTTTAATAACTTCAGTTTCCTCAGTTTCTGAAAGCCTCTCCTTAAAATTGAAAACTCTAGTAAGATTGTTTTCCTTATTCTTAATTTAATTTGGACATTTGTAGGCGCTCAAAATCTGGGTTCTGTGCCTTGTCCTGCATTACAATCCTTCAATTTACAAAGTCACTACTAAAATAGCAGCACATGTGGTTGATTCTGCGTTTTCCTCTTGGAGCTATGGGGAAACGAACACACAGTCCTTGTCACAGTGAGCAGCATTCGTTCTCCAGTCTACAACTGAGTGTTTCATAAAAACACAAATTTCAGTAGAAATAACCTAATATAGAGAATCTGGTATTCTGAATTAAATTATGTTTTTTATATTATTATTGTAGGAACCCCTTTAGGTATAACTTGCTTAAAGCTGAAACAGCAGAAATGGCATGATTGTAGTAGTCTAATGTGCCAGATCACACATTTGAGAGATAATCTCAAGAATTTCTGCTATGGCTTGGCAACCATTCATCTGCAAATAAGAGAGGAGGAGAAAAAACTGGGTAAATTAGTCATCAGAAGGTTATGAAAAACTACCAGCAACAGCAAGATGATGGCAACTTTAGGATGTTCAAGGCCAACAATTTCTAGTAGGGATAGATCAGGTCAAATGAGTTTCTTCAAAAGAAATGATTGCTGAGACTGAAGACAAAAAAAGCCTGTTAAATAGTTCATCATGTCATGACTAGGATTTTTGAACAGCCAAGGCTGTTAAAACACCAGGTAGATCCCATTCACAATGATTACTGGAAAGGTGTTCTATTGTATCTTGCAAGCAGACAGGTGGCAATTCTATTCTGGCACAGGAATATTAGATAATCCATGTGACCTATAGCATTGCATTATCAGTCTTGTTTTCTAATCTAAAAACATCAGGCTACCAACTGAAACACTGGTTGGCCAATTCGAGATCCTAAGACAAGTCTTACAAAGGGCCCAATCAAGATGATCAGTCAGGGTATGAACTTCAAGATCAGGAAGAAAGGGATCATTTTAATAGATACCCTAATGTCCTCTCTCTTTGACAGAACTAGCATATGAAAGGAGCAATCAACAGTTATTTCCAGAACCCAAAATAGCCTCAACAACAGCATCAACTTCAGCCTTGTACAGTTAAACTTTGGTGCCATTATTGATCCCCAAAAACACAGACCTCATTTGTTAATACATATTTTGAACATCAAAAGTGACCCAAAAGAAGATCCTTTTTCAAAGCTTCCACCATGTTGTTTCATTTTCATATTTCAGCATATTTAATAACCTTGCTAGACTAATCTCGTGAGATCATAGAATCATTGAATCATAGAAAGATTTGGGGTTCCAACTGTCATGGGCAGGGACACCTTCCACTAGACCAGAGTGCTCAGAAACCTGTCCAACCTGGCCCGAAACACTTAAGGGGAAGCAGAATCCACAACTTCTCAGGGCAACCTTTTCCAAGATGAGATGACTGTCCTTTCCTTAGCAGTGTCAGACCTCAGGAGGCTGAGGGCCATGTCAAAGTTCAAGTGACAGTTTGTGCTTTGGGGGTGACAGAGCACAGAACTCTCTAACTCTGAGTGGTAATTGCTCCCTCAAGCAGTTTCTTGGGTTGGCAGGACTGGTCACTTGCATACTCAGCATGAAAGCTAGTTGCTATCAGAGAGTTAATAAAAAAAGGGGAGCAATTTGTGTTGGAGGGGTTTTTTTGGTTTAATTCAGTTGCACCAAGAATAGCTACACTGCAGCTATAAAATTTGATAGGTAGTTTCCTTTCACACAGCACTTTCTATTAGCAGGTAAAACAAATGTTTATTGTACTAAATACAACATGTTTGACTAAGTGTAGAACACAGGAACCAACATGTTGGTTTCAGTTTGTTCTACATATCACTGGAGAGTCTGATCCTTTCGCAACTCTATCTAGGCATCATAAATTCCTCATTAATCATTATGTTTCAATGGGGAACACTGAAGGGTGTTTTCTCAGATTATAATGAAGTGAGAGGCTAACGTCATGGTCTGTTTATCTTCATACTTAACATGGTATAATTATTTTGAAGGTTTTTTTCATTCAGCTAAGACTTGCACCTTGAGTTTTGTAAACATAGGCAGTTCAGTTTTCGTTGTTAAGGATGTTGACTTAGCAGAGTATAAAATAGAAATCTGGGTACGTGACAGCAGCACATTTGAAGTCCAACTTTCATTTCTCCTGCTGGTTCTATTCAGTGGACCAATTATTCAACTGGCTACTTGCAGTAAAATATCAGAACGCTTAAAATAAATGCTGGGTTTCAGGCTGCTATAATGACTGAAGACTCTTCTGAAAACGATGAAGGAAGTCTAGACATCTGTGCAGTAGGAGAAGAAGAAGAAAAACTGGCTCAAGGGCTTCCACCCCGAATTCTCAGCTCTCACATACATGCCAAGAAGAGTCTTCCTGTGACTGTGGATGAAGGAAGATTTCTGGATAAACCACCTCTGTCATACATAGCATTGATTGCAAAGGCAATACTTTCTTCCCCAACAAATAAACTGAATTTAGCTGCTATCTACAAATATATTGAAGATAATTTTCCTTTTTACAGGAACAAAGGACGAGGCTGGAGGAACAGTGTAAGGCACAACCTTTCACTAAATGATTGTTTCATCAAGGTGGGAAGATGTGAGGATGGAAAAGGAAACTACTGGAGTATTCACCCATCAAACTTAAATGACTTTGTTCACGGGGACTTCAGGCAACATCGGAGGTCACGAAAGCGAGGGCACCAAAAGGAGGTAAAGCACTGCCTTGCTGTGAATTATTTCACACCATGGGGACACTATCCTTCCTGTCCAGCACCAAACTGGCTTTACCAAACACATTATTTTCTGGATCCAATGTGGAAACTTCTCTATGCTGACAGATTGCAGTTTGTGCATGAATACCAAAAGTGGAATGTAAACAGTGGTTTAATCATGGGGAAGTTTTCACCTCAATTACAGACTGATAAACCCCACAGCACTTCTGAGGACTGGTTTTATGGAGCTCCTGCCACTTCAGTTATGCAGCAGAATATTTTCCTAAATATTCAGCCAGGTTTCCCTAACTCTCTTTTACTCTTTTCTCAAAAACAGCACCAAAGTGAAGCATTCAGACACATCTGTAAGTACTAGAAAGTATTTGAAGTGCTTGAATAACTTCGCAGGCAGCTTGTGACTCTGTCAAGATATAATGTTTGTTGCACAATTTTGAACTTTTGTATATGTTTAAAGACAGCAGAAGAGCTTGCTTACTTATATTAGCCAGTGATTGTCCATGATTATTACCTAAGTGTATTAGCTTTGAAACCATAACAATGATTTTTTAATCATTCTGCTGATCAATGGCCATGCATAGATTACTTCAGTATAAAAGTAAATCCATTCACACTGACTGCCCAATGAAATTATTTTTAAATTGTTCTGTATTAATCATATTATTGTATAAGACTGGTCTATTGGATTCAAATTAATACAAATGTATGTGTATTTATAACTATATATTCAAATATGTACAATCATATATTTACTTCTACATTATATTGAATAGGAAGGATAAATACATTTCTCCTTTGTCATTTGAGAATGTCTTTGAAATTATACTTGTCACCTCCCACACTGGCAATACTGAATTATTCTTCTACTCATTTAATATTGTACATTGGTTAGTACTCACTTGACACTATTAATTCTGATGCATTGTATTGATCAAAAAATCTCTGTACGTTTATATATCTTTAACCATTAAGTTGTGTACTTGTTCTCATTTGAATAATTTTTCAGATTAATAAATATTTCAAGAGAAATAGGATTGCAATACTATCTAAAATGTGTTTTAAGTTCAAATCTGCTTTTTAAATGCATGGCCACATATTAATTAACATACTTAAATGATTACTTAAAGGCAACATGGCTAATTATGAGTTTACCCATTAGCTGGGTATAATTCATTTAAGAAATTTTCATTTTTGGGATATTTCCACCTATTGCTTAGGCTTATATCTATGTTTTTAGTTCACATAGTCATACTTATGTACATAGCTACAGAGTGTATGATGTTATGAAGTGCCCATTTAAATACATTTTTAAAATGTATGTATCTATTCAGCAACCTCATGGTAGCAGAAACTTTTGAAGTTTCACACAAAGTGGTAACAAACATTGTGAAAAAACCCAGCTCTGCTAAATTATAAAACGACAAGAACTTCCTTTGAAACACTTACAGAAAATGCAGATGAAGGCACTGCAGTGCTTCAGTCATGAAATGCCCTTGTGTGTGGACAAAACATGAGAACTGGACAAAGATGGGGAAGGTAGGATGAAGATGGGATGGGAAGACTGGCTAGAGGAAACACAGATAACTGGAATTGGGACAACGAGCTCAGACATATTGATCAAAGAGCTGTGAGAAGCCTAAGGAACACAAATTGTGAATGCCAGGCAATTATAACCAGATGAGAATGAAAGCTAGGGATAAGAGTCAGGGCAGGTTTGATGAGTAGTAGGTGGGAAAAGTCTCTGCCTGCTACAGTTTATGTGTTGCATAAAATCTAATATTCATAGTTCTTTAGATGTCAGCAAATTACTTTAAAATTACACAAGAGAACAACTTACTCCTGTTTTTTCCTCACTGGGTTTACTTGGGAAAAGCTTGTAAAGTACACCTGAGGATATTCCCAGGATGACAGTGTCATTTAACTCCATCTTCCCTGCTAAGTAAGAGTTGGAGAAGGGTATTAAAGTGCATAACATGACACTCTGCTTGAGCTACTGTTACTTACCAGGTTATCCTTTATGCCTGAACTAACCATTTCAGTTTGCTCAGGAAAAAGAATTGTATTTTACCAGATTAGTGATGATGGTGGAAATGTGGCATGTACCAGTCCCTACGCACTATTCCAGGTCTTTGTTCCAGTTTCCTGTGGGAATGCAATACTAGTGACTCATCTGAAGGAGACATTCTGCTTAGATGCTCAGATTTCATTTGAAGACCATTTTGAAATAGTTGTCATACCACTAGTGATATACATACCATAGAATGAAAACTCCCATCTTAGATATTTCCACTATGATTATATAGCTGTCCATATACTTTCTTATATTTTTTGTTTTATTCAATGTGTTTTGTTTGTTTGTACAGCAACTGCATGACACATTGGAGGAGGATTCTTTTCAAGTAATAAACAACTACTTATTTTGTCCTCATCATCCAGTGGGTGTCCATTGCCTTCTAACTATGCATAGTTCAAACACTGCTCTGAAGACAAAATTACCTAATCACTATTATATTATTATTCTTCAAAGCCATAATATAATCTACTTTCAAAATTACTTGTGAGAACATCTTGAAGCACAGACCTAAAAGTCTGAGGTCAGCTGTACACATTCACTTTAGATATCAGGTTTGTGATATCACTGTATTACATTTTTGCTCTCAAAGCCCAGCAGCTGAGCTCCCATTGCCCTGGCTTTCAGCTCTGAGTGTTCAGAATGTTCCCAAGACACAAAGCAACATGGAAACCAGTGACCATCTTGATAAGTTCTGTTTTGATAGCTTGTCCTACAGTAGATGAAAGAGGTAAATCCATATCTCCAAGGCAAGTTGCAACTGCCATAATATAGAAAACACTATTTCTTCCATTAAACCCAAATAGAATTTGAAGTTATTTAACAAACAATACCCACCATTTCCTCATTGCATGATTTTAATTAATATAGACAAAAGGTCCACCTTGGATAGGAAATACGGCAAAACACCAGATTTTTTCATACAACTACAGGCAACATTTTAATGCCTTCAGCTGAGGCAAGGGCCAAGTTACCAATACACTATTTAGACAAGATGCCATTTTTCTCCTGCCCCAGTGTCTGAAAGTTTGACATTGCAATCTTAATAATGGGGTTTTTTTTTTCATTTCAGCTGAAGGAGTAGGGTTAGTATGTCATTTTGAGATAAAAATGTCAAAGTACTAACTTGAAAACGGCTTGAAGAAAAATTTCAGAGAAATAAGAAAAAAATCAGGTTCTGTATTTTACCTGAATTCTAAACCCCCAAATACACTTAGCATAGAAAAATAAATAATTTTCTGGTCTTGAAATATAATCCTTTGATTAGAGAGGACATTAGATTTCTGATACAGGAAATTACCATTTAATGAGAAGACAGAAATGTTCTTGAAAATTAAACAGATTAATTACATGCTTGTACAGAAATTTATGAGGCAGTACTTAAGGTGTAAGAGACTCCTTAAGAAGCAAAACCAACAGATACAGATGCTGAATTACAGAAAATTCAACAAGAACACCACAATAATTAAAACTTGCATGTTGACAACTTCAGCATTTTCCAGGTGAAATGTATTGCTGGGGCTGATAAAAATGTCAGGAAGTTAGAATTTTAGCATTTTGACTATAATTTCTGTTGTAGCCATACATAAGACAGAGGTCATCTTTTTCCAGGAGATCAACTTTAAGAGCCCACAGATGCAATGCCAGTGTATGACATAAATATCTGGGATGGAGGTCACATATGCTCTCACAAATAAAAACTGTCAATTGCTTTCATCTTCATTTTTGCACTAAATAAATTTTTGAACATTTGTTAACACTTTAAATAAACTATGCCTTAATGAGGAGCAGTAAGAGAACTGGGCCTGAACATGACAACCTTTTATTCAGGTAATAATTCAGAGGTAAGAATTTTAAGCCAGATAATAACACTAACTTTGCAGTTGACCTTCACCAGGTTATACAAATATTTATCCTAAAATGAAAGTTTTAAGCTAGCTTTGCCTGCTAAGGACAAAAAGTTAGTATACAGTTAAATTTCTGATACATTTGCTACCCAGCAAGATTTCTGGCTCTTAGACTTGTCCTCTTTCATATTGAAAATAGCCACTGTCCAGGGGCACAAATGAAAGCTTTATAGAAAGGGAAGCCTACAAGCCCTCTAACCACTCACTTATGCACACTGACTTATGCTCATCCAACAGTTACCCATTTCTTGTACCCCCTGAACAGGTTATAGCAGATGACCTTTGGAGGCAGAAGAACAGAAATGCCTCATCCAGTGTGCTGAGGCTCAGGTACATGGATGCATAAAGAATTTGTCAGGTTTGGCCTGTAGTGACACCGTGAGGGAAAAAAAGAAAAAAAGGGAAACACTCAAAGCTTCTTTGAGAGATGGTGTAATCAGAAATGAGATTATCAAAATGAAAATGTCCCAATCACACAGAAACAATTTGGGATCAATAAGGCACAAAAACATGGTTGATTGATTTAAGTGTGTCCTCCTGTATCGAATTCTTTTAATTTCTTTGAAGTGTAATTTTAATTAGGATCTTCCTAGGCTGGTATAATCTGATGTGTGTATGTTAAAAATATTTTTTTAAAAAGCATAAAAGCTCCTGATTTACATATACACACAAAATAGCGATAATCACTTATAAATTTAATTCTTTCTGTGTAAGGGGTAGTGTCGTGTCAAATGGATCATGCAGACATGAGTCAAATGACACAATTGTTGTACCATAGACCAAAATTTGAACCTTTTTGCCAATTGTCCTGAACAGGTGCATCCCAGCATGTGAGAAATGTCCTGGGAGAGGCTACTGAAATGGTTGAAAGCCACCATAGAAGCCACAGACCACCTTGTCCCTGAGATATTTTAGCATACATTATGTGACTGAAAAAAGTTGGACGTCACACTCTCCTGAGACCTTTAAAACTCTTTTAGTCTGTATTTTCACTATGTGTAATGGGACATTATATATGATGTCTCTGAATAACTCCGCTGTCTTACCTGTTCCCAGAACAACTGAGGATCTGGTCATCAGCATTAATTATGTCAGCCTTTCATTCTCCTCGTGCTCCTTCAGCATTTACTCTGTCATTCTGTTTCTGTATTCCTTTGTTGCCTTTCAGTTGCAGTCTGAATTTTCCACTTCAGGTTTTCCTGTGTTACCTTCTTATGCATGGCTCAGCTAACCCTGCCAGAGAAGAGTCCTGGATCCCAGTATTCCCAGTATTCATCACAGGCAAAATGATGCTTATGTCAACATACTGGAATAAGACCTTGGCTCCTGAAAGAACAATATAGAAAGAAGCTCTAGTGACTGATTCTGATTCTATCAACAGTCATTAAAAAAAGAACTAACTTCTCTGGAAGCAACAGATCACAAAGTAAGGAAAACTGAGGCTTGCAGGCTTTATTTCTATCATAAGACCATACTGCACTAATTTTCCTGTGTGCCTGACAGATTTCTTAGCTCAGGCTCTAATAGTTTCTAAAAAAGGTCACGAGAGTGTTTTTACAGAAAACATATGTCAACTGAATTTGGTAATCCAGAAGAGTTTACAGTGTTAACCAAGCAATGTTGCACATGAACTGTACTAAGGATATTTTCAGTAAAAGACACATTTTAAGTTGCTCAATAGTAGGCTGTTGAGATTGTTTATCTAATACATAAACATTTTCAGACATTTGAAGTATGTGTGTGTGTTTGAGTGTGCACACAAGCACATATTGTTCATATTTATGAGTGCTCAAAATCTCATCTTTAAATGGTATAACTTTGTAACAACTTGAAAAATCCATATAGGAAGTACAGTGGGTGTAAAAAGCACATCAGTGATGCTCCAGTATTAATAGCTGGTATGTTGGCTGCCTTCACTGCTCCTCATATTCATGACAGAAAAGCTAGATATGTACAGATAATTATCCCATCATCTTAGTAGTACTAACTCAAAGATGAGATTAAAAACAGTATTTCTGTTTAATCCATGTAGCCTGTGACACAATCAAAGAAAAAAGGTAATGAGAATACAACCCCTGAATCAGAAGCAGAAATAATGTCATAAAGGATACTCCATCAGTTAAAACCTAGATGTACATCTGACTGCTGCAGATGAAGAAATCATTGTTTAAAACATCAAGCACCAGATTCACAGACAATTGTGAAATGCAAAGCAACAAATTAAAGAGCACACAGTAAGAGTCAGAATCAATCAGGACAAAATTTATGTCATGCTTGAAAGCCGTACTAGAATTCATACAGCAGTGCTTCAGTTAGTAGATCTTTTGTTAATTGAGATACAACAATACGTACCAAAATTTAGTGAGAAATGGCAGATGTGCTACTAGCTGATAATTACTTTGCAAATCTGAATCAAATAATAGCTTTCTAACAATTAGAGTAATCATAGTAATTTTAAGGGTGGAGAGAACAAGGATGATATCAAGTTTGTGATATAAAAAACGGGAATTAATACTTGAATAATCTCCATCATTAATCAAGAAATAAATCCATCTTGCAAGTGGATTTCTTGAGAGCAGTTAATAACTGCCATCACACTTTCCTGAGCCTGCAATCCAAATATAGACAGAAAGAATGACTGATATTAGTTGTCTGAAAGTGACAATTCCCTTCTGAATATCACCAGAGCACGTGATCTGTATAATATGAAGTTTTGAAGTTAAATGATCTTATAAGGAAATTATTCAGCAGCCAGCTTGATGACTACTGTGCATCACAAGCATAGTGACATTAAGACTTTGGTAAACCTGTTGTACTTTAAGGTAAGATGAAAATATAGTGCTATTTTTTGGTGTGTATATATTAAAACTAAAAATGAAAAATTTACCAATTCAAATACCAATTTCAAAGTATTTAACTGTATTCCTATTATATACAATAGATTTAAACCTCACTTTAAGGAAGATGAACCATCCAAGAGGTCATGTGGTATTTCCAGGCATGCTGATCTTCCTGCAGAAGCTGTTCCTTCTGCAAAGCTTTGGAACACACAGTCGGTAAAAGCTAAACTGGATGTTGTATGTTCCTACAGCCCAGTAGCACAGGGCAGCTTCCTGCAAGGAAGGATGTCTGAAAATGGAGTCTCTGCTGCAGCACATCCTTCTCTGTTCACTCCAAATATGTGGTATGTCAGGGCCCAGATAAGAGATCTTCCTCTGCCTCTCAAATGAGTTTCATAAACACACTCACAAGGACAGATTCTCACTCCTCCTTTCTCCTATTTTCTTTCCTCTTTGTTTCAGAATATAATCAAAAAGACAGCATTCAGGACAATCTTTTGGTCCTCTAGGCACCTCACTTCTCACTGTTTGAGTGTTAGCAGCACTGTAGGTTATAAAAAGAATCTAAACAGATTTAAAAAAAAAAAAGGCAACAAAAAACCACTTTGGTCATAACTCTGAGAATACAAACAGGAATTTTATTTGTCAAATTCATATTTTGGTTTATTTTTGTCCTTAATAGCGTAATTCTTAACTTATGGAAGTCAGCTATACCTTTCGTGCCAATGTAAATGACTGTGAAAGGCAGCAGAAAACAGGTGCAATGTGTAACAGTCAATAAATGCATTATTTTACAGACTTCAAACATGCCCAAATGCTATTTTAAAATCTGCCATCAGTGTGCAATCTGGCAAACTCCACGGAGACCAATGACAGTTTGTACATTTAGGGTATCAAACATTTCAAATACTTAGTATGAGAAATGAATGTGAAAGCATAGTCTTATGTTTCAGTGACCAGAAGACATCTATTCATATAGAATGAGAATAGATGAATTAAACTCTGCTGGAAAAGAAACCAAGGTGCTGCTAAACCTTTGGAATTAATAAAGTAATCTACTAGCAAACAAAAGCAAAGGCAAGTTTCCAGCATCCAGCATGCCAGTGAATTGTTTCCTGGAATGGCAGGTTGCTGTACGCATGTGAGAAGCAACAGGAGCAGCTAATTTTTCTAACTGCACTTCAACAGAATACTGTCACTTGGAAGACCAAGGAAGATATATGGCCTAACATGGCCAGTGGATGTCACTGTGAATTTATGCTGTGATTTAAATAGTACCCCACAAGAGACAAATTTTGAAAGAAGAAACAAAATTTCAATTCTACTGGAAAGCAGATTTTTTCAGAAGTAACTTTCTTCCAGAAAACTATTACAGCAACTACTCTGAACTTTTGTCTGCAGAATGGTAAACTTCTCTGTAGCATCTTAACAAAATACCTAAGACTTTTCCACATTAATGGTCGACTCTTCCAGGTAAAGTACCTATGAACACCTATTGCAAAATAACGGTATCCAGGATTTACTGCAGAATGCAAGCCACTACGGACAAAAAGTATGGCCCTCTGTGCCTATACGAGTGAAGACAACAGCCTCAAGTGTACTTTTATGAATTTTTATGTTCTGTGATATGCAAGAGAGACAGACTAAATGCAGGGCTTTCTGTGCCTGCTATGTCGAACTGCCTACTTTCTTAACTAAGTGGCAGAAATTTATCCAACACATTCAATATACCTGGCTTTTGACAAATATTCCATTTGACAAGTAAAACAAACCCTCTCCATGTTCTTAAAAGTGCCAATACCATATTTTTGAATAAAGGAAGAATTAAAAATGTGTTAGTCCTGGTTCAGTGCAGATCATCTAACAGTTGTTTATCATCCCAGCTTCTTAGAGGTATTTCAGATCAGGTCAAAATCTTTAATAGCATTAAATGACACTGATTGATTGGAAGAATCAAAAGGACACGTTATGAGGGAAAGACAAGTAAGAACAGCATCTGTACTGAAGGCTGATAACAAAAGAAGTGCTCCCAAATTTGTAGAATGGGAGCCAGTGAAGATCAAGTTTAATGTGACTTTCCAGGGATGCTCAAGTGAAGAGATAGAGAAGACAACAGCAGTATGTAGGTACATGTTCCTCACAAAACTCTTCCTATAGTTTATCTCATCGTCTGAGTTAGAATCTTTCTGGCCTTTTGTGGCATTTTCCTGTGCCAGGGCAGGACTCCAGTCCTGCATCCTTTCCCTGGCAGCTACCTGCCCAGAAAGAGGCCCTGAGAAGAGGTAGAACCTTTCCTCTTTCTTCTGTGTCCTTTGAGTTGCTATCTTTGAGAATTCTCTTCACTTTGGACTTGGATTTGGAAGGTTCCACAAGCTTCTACTGTTTTTTACTATTTTGCAGTTTTCACAGCAGTGTAAGGGGAATTGTGGGAACCAACAGGACTTCTGAAAAACAAAGTTTTATACAGATGAAGTCACCATACTGAGTATGTGGAAGCGACAGGGCCACTTTTTCAATGGGGAGAAGATAGACAATGGGGTGAAAAGGGGTAGGCTCTGGCATAAAGCCTGTTCATCCCTGAATCAGAGAGACTGCTCACTCTGGCTTATCACAGACTCCAGCTGCCTCTCAAAACCTGGTTCAGTCAGGAGGAAATGTAAAAAAAGAAGCACGGCAGTGACCTGGCACAAGCAGGAGCTGAGCTACTGCATTCTCACAAAGTTTCATCACTGCTTTGGATCCATCATGTCAGTGGTGTGAGTCAGTTAACTGGGAGCCGTGCTCAGAACTCAGAAAAAGTACAGCCTCACAAAACGGTGATCTGCAACTCTAAAGGGAAAGCTATATATTAGATAACGTCACAGCCTGTCAGACCTGTGACCTTTAATTAAAGCATGTACAATCCTGTTTTCAGTCCCCTTAGCAGCGATACTCAGCTCAAAATGAGATATTTTCAGAGGCAGAAGGTTGGTTGGCAGGGGATCTGAAGGGGGGGATGATAGGTCAATCTTTCTGAGGTTCTGGTTGGGTCTAGTGAATTAGTAGCATCCTGCTATACCAAGTTGTGCCTGGAGACAAGTGACACAAGACTGACACAAGAGACTGAGATGGAAGATGAAACCCTTTTATGCATTGACTGTGTCTGAAACAAGATAGTGGGTGATGCTGGCAGTCTGTGTCAACAACAGTCTAACTCAGAGCTTACTCTGGCAGTACCATACAGAATCAAAGAACTATTTGATTTGGAAGGAATCCTAAAGATCATTTAGTTCCAACATTCCTGTCAGGGAGAGTATACCTTATTCTAGACCAGGTTGCTCAAAGACCTATCCAACCTGGTCCTGAACCCTTCTAGGGATGGGGAATTCACAATTTCTCTGGGCAACTTGTTCCAGTGTCTTACCACCCTCATAGTAAAGAATTTCTTCCCAATATCAAATCTAAACCTACTCTCTTTGAGTTTAAAGCTATTACCTCTTTTCCTGTCACTCCATGCCCTTGTAAATAGTCCTTCTCTAGCTCTCTTTTATGTCTGTGTAAACAAACTAACATACTGCATGGGGGAACTGTACATGCTGTATAATAACCTCATCCTTTCCACAGAATTTTATAGCATCAGTGCTTCCATTTCTTCAAACATTGGTCACTTGCTTAGAACTGTCAATAAGGATGGTCTTTGTTGCAGATTGTAGTGGTAGGTTTCTTTGGTGATGTGGTTATGAAGCTTTGGAAATAACTGCAATTTCCATTTTACTGGAAGTTCACTGATAGGGTGCCAGGGTGTGATTCTAACCTACATAAGAGGCACTTTGTTACATTGCCTCCCTGAAACCATGTAGTCTCTGGATTTAGCTTTTTTTCATATATCCGCCATAAGAATTAGTTTGTCCCCCCCCCAAAAAAATTTGCTGCTTATCAGTCTTACACTAAAGGTTAATACTGTTGTAAGAGAATTGAAGGGCATTACCAAAAAAAAAGAGCAATACCAGTACCTTTAGCAAAATCTAAGTGTCTTCCTGCAAAATGTAATATATCCTAAAATTCTTTCCTGATGTGCCTGTTTGTCAATGAGTTAAGTACATGGTAGTTTAGGGACACAATTTCTTCACACTTATCTCCTATTTTTGTCATTTGCATGCCCAAATTCATGTGCAATGCACTGTTAATTTACCCCAAAGTGTTCCCATGGAACATAATTTGTATGCACATAAAATATCAATGTAATATCTAGAGATGAAATCCAATGGAAACAGTTTGCTGTGAAATCCAGTCTTTGTTCTCTCATTTTTCTACTTCATTGACTTTGCTTTTTCCAAGTACTCCTAGAGATCCCTTGCATAACCCCTCATTATGCTGCATTATTACTTTATTTGGGAAATAAACTAGAAGTATTTTTATACAATCTAATTTCCCATAATTGTTGGGATAATGTTTTTCAGAAGAGAAAATGTTAATCAATTTTATTTCAAAACCACATTGAAATTCCACATAAATTGGTGCCAGAGTGCAGATGCTTCTCAACTGGGATTGGCGAGGGGAGGGAACAGAAATATATGCCAACTCTCAGTTTAATAGAAAGGACATGAGATCCGTTTTATTTGAACCAAATACTATTTAGCAACTTAAGCATCAGGAGCACATCTGATAACTTGGGTAAAATGTATTGATTTCTCTATTGATTTTTTCTAATATAGCTTCTCTGTGAGGGAGTTATAACCGAAAGTAGCGAGTGACTCAGCTAATGCCAGCTCTAAGTAGTGAGCAGATGTTCAGATATGCAAGATGGGTCATCACTAAATTCCAGAATATGACAGGTCCTAGTCTTCCACTTGCAGGCAATTCATCGTATTGGTCCTTTCTCTCTTGGCTTGCAATGTCTGAGTTTTTCCACTACAAAACTTACGCATTTTTCCACTGCTATGAAAAGTAGCTTTGTCCATAAACCAGATGTATAGATGGATTAGATAGTATATGGCCTTTATAATACTATACATTGACTTCAACCTTAGGATCAAGCATATAAAGCCTTTTTCTGCAGTCCCAAAGCTGATTCATGAGTTTAAATAATACGCAGGACCAGATAAAATACCTGTGGGTTTCTGAACAATTTATTTCCAATAAGAGCTCTAAAACTAGGCTAGGTTTTTCACTCTTGTTGATCAATTTTATATAAACAACGGATAGCAGGAAATTCTTGCACTCTTGAAAACACTGGAATTTCTGCCACTGCCTTCAATGGGATCAGAATTTCCTGGGCCCAGAGGAAATTTAGCACTGAACTCGCTGTGAGTTTTACTTTCAAACACTCCTAGAACATGCTGAGTTGGAAGGGAGGAATCAGGATTGAGTCCAACTCCCGCCTCCATGCAGGGCATCCCAAGAATCACACCAAGTGCCTGAGAGTATTGTCCAAATGCTCATGCAGCACTTTGTACTGTTGGTTTTAGCATTGTAGAGTGCTGTCTTAAATTCACGGCATAAATTCAGAGCATACCTTAGATGCAGAAGCATACCTTACAAGTAGAAAAATTACAATAAAAATAAAAAAAAGAATAATAAAACAATAGAACAATAGAAATTAATAGAACAATTTTAAAAAGAAGACAAAAAGCCTAAAAACCCCCAGTAAAGGCAACCTTGAATTACAATTAACATTATACATATTTGCACACAAGTAACACTTGAAATATACTTCCAGTGGTAGGAACTCAGACTTTAAGTTTCAAGTCTAAAGGTCCAAGAATAGAGACTGCAATGAAGACTATTCTGGGCCCTCTGGTCTTTTAAGCAGCTGTCCACAGGATTTTCTGCATACCCTAATTGTTAAGAGGAGGTTGATACTGCTCCTCAGACGGTAATTGCCACAAAGGAAGGGGGGAAGCTGGGCCAAAAAGGTAAATGGCTGCACTATAAGAAGAATTTGCTACTCTTTTTCCAGATGTATAATAAAATGAAGGTTCACCCTTCCAGCAAGCATTGTGCTTACTCCTAGTTTCTCTGACAGATTTTATTCAGACACTGTTTACTCCAATAAACAGAATGGAGAGACACTGCCCAAATTACACCACGTTATGTTCAAGGCTTCCAGATAAAACCCTCAGTGAGGTGGCACAGACCTGATTCACATCAAGACTGTTCCCATACCAGAAGTAAAAATTTACCTTGAGATTTATTCTCTAGGTTTGTTGCACTTTAGCAGCAATTCCTGATCTCTGGCACAATGTTAAAAGAAGTGTTGCACGAACTGACTCTAAAAGATAAGTCCTGAGAACAGTTTGAAAAACTAAACCCAAACAAGCCAAGAGCGGACAAAGAGGATGAGTTCGGCCTGCTGCACTCCAGGCACCACGGGCTGTCCCGAAGCTCCTCCACCGAAGCTGTGCCTCTGTCCGGGGTGCCGTGCGCAGGGAGCGGCGCATCCCCCGGGTCCGCAGCCGGCACAGCCACCGCCCCGCCAGCAGCATCCCTCCGAGCCGCGCCGGCTTCTGTGTCAGCCTACACAAAACAAACAGCAACAACTCAAACCCAACCCAACCCAAGCCAAACCAACCAACCAACCAAACAAACAAACAAACAAAACCCGAGTAAGAATCTTTCTGTAAAGTGCTGTTGAATCCCGGAACGATTCCCTGCATGCCTCGCTCGGGCCCAAGCTCCCCCGCCGCGCTAGCAGGGTGCGGAGCGATGAGCCCGGGAAGGGCCCGGGCCGGCTCTCGACCTCTCGCCCGCCCTGCCCCGCCGCCGGCCACGCGGGGGCACCAGAGCGTCGCGCTGCCCGCGCTGCCCGGCGGAGCGGAGCCCGGCGGAGCGCTGAGGGCCCGGGGCAACCCTGAGTGCCCGGCGGAGCGCTGAGGGCCCGGGGCAACCCTGAGTGCCCGGCGGAGCGCTGAGGGCCCGGGGCAACCCTGAGTGCCCGGCGGAGCGCTGAGGGCCCGGCGGAGCGCTGAGTGCCCGGCGGAGCCCTGAGTGCCCGGCGGAGCGCTGAGTGCCTGGCGGAGCGGAGCCCGGCGGAGCGCTGAGGGCCCGGGGGAGCCCTGAGTGCCCGGCGGAGCGCTGAGGGCCGGCGGAGCGGAGCCCGGCAGAGCGGAGCCCGGCGGAACCCTGAGGGCACGGCGGAACCCTGAGGGCACGGCGGAACCCTGAGGGCACGGCGGAACCCTGAGGGCACGGCGGAACCCTGAGGGCACGGCGGAACCCTGAGGGCACGGCGGAACCCTGAGGGCACGGCGGAACCCTGAGGGCACGGCTTTCGCGGGTCGCAGCCCCGCTGCACCCTAACCCGTCAGCAGGTCACTGGACGAAGGGAAGAGCTGTCTGAAGGGTGCCGCGGGCGACGGGCGTACTCTGCGCCTTCAGTCAGGTGTGAATGGGGCGTTTACCAGCGCCGGGGTGAGGGTGTTTGGCAGAGTTTCTCTGGCACCTTTGATAGCTCTTCCCTGCCCTTGTAGTACTTGTTCTTGGCACGTGGAAACAGGACAGCAATTCATCTGCGTTCACCAAAGCAATCACCCAACACCCTCCTGCTCTGAGTGCTGCTCCATGGTGCCAGTGCCAGTAGAGCTCCTGTCACCACAACTGAGAGAAAATAAGTATATGTGCTTTTAAAATAGGATTCTAAACTGCCTTTTCACCTGTCCTGGGTGAAATCGCAATCACACCAATCATAATGGTGTCAAAGAACCCAATACTGTCTTGCTCTGCATGGATACAACTTCATGGCTGCAGTGTCCCAGTATCAGAAAATGCATTCAAGCACTGCCATATTTCAGTGAATGTATGCGATGTTTTGCTGCTATTACTCTTATTATCTATAACTTATGAGTCTCAGCCAGGCTTTACTCCCCTGAGCCAAACGCTGGACAAACAAAGGCTTCCTTGGTGCCCACCGAAGGCAGTGCAGGTTGGCCAGGCCCCATGGGGAGTGCTCCAGGCCTGAAGGGCTTACAAGTGCAGAAAGACAAAACAAACAATGACAGACATAACAGGCGTGCAGGCAGTTGCCTTGGCCCTGACCCTGCCATTTTTTCTGGTTTGGTTTAACCCTGCCTGAGAGGGTGCACGATCTGGACACTTATTTTAAATGCAAATCTTGCTGGCTTACTAATCCAAGGGAACTGAATATACTTGATTTAATATATTCTTAGTTGAGCTTTTAAAAGCATTATCAGTATCAAGTATGTTTTTGTGTATTTAAACTATCAACAGAAAATAATCAATAAAGTGTATTTTCTGCATCTGTTTCCTTTAAAAATTATATTTGCTCTTCTCTTTTCTCTCTCCACTTTTGTTTTCCTCAGCCCTTTCTATTCCGTATTCATTCTTCCCAGTTTTATGCTCCATTTCCTATTTTAGGTTTCTATCTTGTGTATTTATTTTTACTCATACAGTCCCACTAGGTATCATTGAAACTAGTCACATGCTTAATTTAACACAGAATTTTTTGTGATATTATTATTTTGCTTTTTATGCAACTGTTAATCCCTAGGTAGCCTTTTCCTTGGCTCTTTGCATCTTATCTGTCTTTTGACTTAGACTCTAAGGCAGTGATTCCCGAGTCACTGCAGTTCAGCTCTTTACTTTTTCTGTGGGATTTTAGGTCCCCAACCTTCAGCCACACTGACCATGCCTGGAGTACAAGTCCTTTTCTCCTTGTTGAAACTTCGTCTCAAGCTAACATGCCTCAGTCCAGCCTTCCAACCTTGCCGTACTCCAGATCCTGCCAGTGGTGTGAAATACATCTCATTTCTAACAGTTGCCTTCCAAGAGAAGCCCACTGGAGCCCTTTATTGCTTTGCCCACCAAGTCAGCCTCAGCCAACTCAGCTTGCTCATGCCAGGTTCCTGCTTTCCACCTGCCTCCAGAGCTCCACAACATCTTCAAAGACAGATCCCTGCATAACCAACCACTTTTCTTGTCGAGGAGGTATCTCCTGTCTGGATAGCCATTTGCTATACAAGCTCCATGTCTGCCTGTCCTTTTTGGTTCACGCTGGTTTTTATGGACTTACAGGAAAGGCAGGGCTTCTGCCATTATAGGAGTGTGAAGCAGTGAAGGTAGGTACAGAGGGAAAAGGAATGGAGTTGGTAGGAGGTGAACTGGGTGTAATATCCCTGAGGGTTTTGAACTTCCTCAACTCCCCTTCATGTGGTAACATCCCCTGCCAGCTTGAGATCTGCACTGAGCCGAATTCCTTTGTTCACAAAGACAGAAGCTATAAAAATGCCATGCCTTTCCTCCTTTTTATTTAGCCAAATTCTAAACATCAATAAATTTGCTGAGCCTGATTTCAGAAAATTGTTCAGGTTACTCTCCATACCTGCAGTTCTCTGTCCCCAGATCAATGGGACTGTCAAAGGAAAGAAACCTTCAAGTCTTCACGTTTTAAGCACCTGAGTTTTTTTCCTCTTTGATGAGATCGTGTCCTGGAGGACCTCCAGATGCTGATCTTTCCTTGGTAATTACATTTTGTGGGTCATAAGTAGGCATCACATACATCTCAGCTAAGCAAAGTAACTCCTTTATATGTCCAATTTTAAGAGCAAGAGGCAGAAAATGAGACTCCTTTTCTGCTTACAAATTTGCCTAATTTTTGAGTGTATTACTAGCTTGAAAGCATTCACATGGATTGGAAGGGGTGCTTGGTATACCTGTGTGCTTCCTATTAAAGATCTACCAGCAAATTAGGAGGGTTTCATATGAACCTGTTGCTTCAGAAATGAAGCTGCCGTTCTCTGGACCTTGGTAATTTCTCTGCAGGTGGCATGACAATGGGACTTCGTAGCATTCTCTGCCCCCTCTCCTCAAGCACATTCTTTACTTTATAGAGCACTAGGCTGGTTTTTTTTTTTTTCAAATGCTCTTTGGGAGGTATTCAGGATCCCTACCTTCAAACTTGAACTTCAAAGTTGAGCAGCGTGTCTAGTGCCCATCTTCTCAGCATATTTTTCAAGAAAAAAATTATAAACATTTCAAACAAAGTGCACTTATTACAACTGCTGCCTCCCTTCCAAGTTCCAAATATGTCAAAGCATCTGGTTTACAAACAGGTTCCTCCCTTCATCTGGTACATGGGTGCTAGAGCACAGAGGCTTGTCACTAATGAAGGAGTTTACAGGATGAAAGGGGAAAATGCTGTGGGAGTTACTTGACAGACTCTCACTTGTCACAAAATGTGTAGGTAGTTGTAGTTGCTGAGCAGATGAATGATGTGCAAGTGGAGTTATACCCCCAGGATCTTCCAGGGTCTGATCTAAAATTCCCTGAAGTCAATAGATTTCTTTTGATTTCTATGGACTTATGTTGATCTTTCAGGTGACTACTTATTCTAATCATAAGACACTGCATACCCCAGGATTTATCCCAGGATTTATCTCTTTAGAGAAGCCTGAGGTCATCTGACATTCTTGGATATTTGCAAGCAAGATTACCAAAAAGATATTTATTGAGGAGATGAAGATGAGTCCAACACATTTTGTTCAGAAAGCAGTGCTTCCCTTAGCTTCATTTTCACTTGTAGCTAGACCAAATGCAATTTACATAAAGGACAAGTTATTTTAACTTGATGTTCGAGTCAGCCCCAATTCCAAGAGAACAGAAATCTGGCATGAAGCCATGTGCTTCTTGGGCATCCACATTGGGATCTACCATTACACAGACTCAAATACAGACTGTGTACATGTTTCTTACTATTATTTTTCTTTTCTATCATAGCTTGCATAGCAGAATAAAGAACTTTCAGACACCCCTGTGAAGATTTGTGGGAACTCAAGAAGTTGCACCATTTAATGTTAACCTGCTTAGAATATGTAATACATATAAAAGAACTGCTATTGCTACATTGTCCCATGACTCTAAGTCATATTTCACTGTGTTTTGCAGCAGATTTTAATAGTATGTCTAATATTTTCAGAGTCTTTCACCCTAATTTATACTAGTGTGTCAAAGGTGGACTTTGTTTAAAAGGAGCTGTCTTGTCTAGGTAATAGTGATTGTAGATTCTTTCAGAAATCTTGTCTTTTTTTTTTTCCATTCCTTCTGGTTATAATAAACTTTATAGTATACCATAATTTGCGTAGCTTCACTATATAATTTCATTACAAAATGGAATATATCCAATTATGTAATTTCATTCACAATTTCAGAGCTCTTCATGAGATTGATACGTGATCTTCTGCCATACTGTACATTGTCTTGCCCTTTCTTTGTTATGAAGAAGGAACACTGAGTCATGAAGTAGTGATGATGACCTTAGTGCCAGAATTATCCATCTAAATCAGTGAAACTAGGCTTTCAATATTTTAGAAAATCTCCTAACTTTTTGCTGTCTCAGTTACGAAAACAGTGAACTTTGCTTGCTCACTTCTGTAGGACTTTATTGCCCATGCACTAGACAAGTTATTAGATGTGTGATTCACAGTCAGTGCCTTGTAGCCTGGGTTTTTGTGAACTAGATGGGTCTGTCCCTATCTTTTATGCATGAATGCAGAACAAAAGGGCAATAGGAACCTTCCTCAGATCCTAATAATCTCTTTCAAATGCCAAGGCAGTGACAAAAGCAGAATTTGCAGAAAACAGAAGGGTTGTTTCAGTGTGGCCCTGACTGCACAGCACCCCAGCTTCTGGCACCCCTGTGCTGCCCTTTAGCTCAAGGCTCTGGTCCGTGTGGGAGCTCACTCTGCACACCTTCCATGCTGCCTTGAGCTCCAGCTCTAGCTTGTAGCATCCATGGACACAAGGCCTGGAGCTCATTGTGCTCATCATGGGGGTATCTAATACAATATCTGTCTATAAAATTCTGGCTAAGTACTCAGAAATCTGAGCAGTCATCTTTGTTATTATTACATCTATGTAAGTCAAAAATTTAAAAAGCAGAGAAATAATCTTGCTGCACCATTAGGCACAGTGATAGAGCAAAAAGCAGAGTGCAGCAAAGAAGTGTTTGGCCACATTGGATAGTAACAGAGGTTAAATCTAACATGAAGACACTGATCAGAGTAAAAGTGACATGCTACTAGAAGAAAACCTCCTGATTCTCAAATTTGTGTTTATTGTTAGTTTTTCATTTCAGTGGTGGGGAAACCAGTGCAAGGGCTGCCTGAACACAGGACCTGCCATCTGCCTGGACAGCAGTTACACATAACTTTTCAAACACAGACCATTCTGTGAGCTACCTAATCCTGTAAGGGCGTGCACAAAACCCGGCCCATCTCCCTTTGAGCTGCCTTTCACCTCCCAGTGTTGCCAGTTAAAGAATCTTCTCTGTTTATTCTGTTATGTTTTTCATTATGAAGCTTATGTATTGTCCTCTTTTCTTGTTCTTGTACTCGAAATGCTGAATTATTGGTCATGGTTCTGTGTGACCTGGTTCTGACGTTCTTAGTCTAGCTGCTATATTTTTGTTACATGGTATTTCAGGTACATCACTCTTTTGGAAAAGTACATTTCTTTTGTGAAGGAAGTTCTATTGTGAGCCTGTTTTTCACAATATATATGTACGGTGCTTGCTGCAAATGATTGTCTGCTGTATACATAAAAATAAGGTGTTTTAATCATGATGTGCCCATCATTCCTGCTGGGCAATTTACAGTAAAAACTTTTAAAATGTTTAAAAGAAAAAAAAGGAAGCACAGATATTCCTGGAAATTTTCTGTTCAAGGAGGTAAAAAACCAAAGCCCAGTCTTATTCAATACTGCCTACTGGAGAAAAGAAAATCCAAGTGTGTACTTTTCTCCTCTGTGTTTTCTGAAGTTCATAAATATAGGCTGTTTCATACCAATGTCAGAAATGAAATGTCAGAATTAAAGGCCGTACAAATTTTCCTGAGTCTCAGCAGCCAAAACATAGAGCCATCTTGAGCTGACCTCCATTGATGAAGAGGAGCAAAAGGAATGAAGAAGTCTACAATTAATCGTAGCCAGAACCTAACTGATGTTGTGATTTACAAGTCATAACTACAGCTTTCAGAAACAAACAGGAAATGCCTGTGATCTGGTGAATTTCAGTATGATGTTTTCCATTTTTGAACTACTAAGAACTTTTCAAAAGCCCAGATTAAACTGAGAAGAAAGAGATTTGTAAGGCTATTTATTCCACACAAGCAGATTTTGACTTGTGATGAAGGCTCTCACTGCCTTAGGAATATGAGGTTAGTTTGAGCTGTCTTGATATCAAATAATAATTACATGCTTTATGACCTCTGTCATAAAGCATCCAAGAGATCAAGGGCCAAAATACTGTTGGTTCATTTTGTTTTGATTTTGTTCAGTGCTAGTAACAGATGGGACTTGGGTTTTTTCTTGTAAAGAAAAATTGCTTTTAGTGCAGGAAGCTGATTGTTGTTTAATTTGTTGTAGTTTTCATAAATTATAGTTAAATTTGTCTGCCAACCAAAACATAATCATAAGAATAAACATTTGATAACATGAAGGCAATTCTTAAATTTTCTAAAAAAAGGTATAAAAATGTATTTTAGATTTGCAGGCACAGAACAGTCTTGCATAAAAATATAATTTAATAATTTATTTTTATTTGTACCTGTTTCAAATCAGTGATGCACTGTTAATTGATTTCCTGCAGGGATCTTTACAAAAATTGTATAAAGTGGAAGGTGTATTATATTGCTGTGCATTTTGGTTCATTTAATACTACAAACTTTTCTGTTGTAATAGTACAGATTTTTTTTTTTTTTCTGTAAGGAGGTTTATTAAAAGTGTCATCAATAGAGAAATTCTAGGAGTTTAAGTAAGAATAAACTACTGCCCTAAACTGGCATTTTGAGAAGACACCACAGTCAGTATCACCTCTCCCTCACATGAGTGCACTGAGGATAAATGACAGAGTAAATGTTTACTTTCCATGTGTTGTTGAAAAGAGGTGATACTTTCAGCATCAGTGTGTCTTCTTGCACTGGACACAGCAGCATTGGGTTGATACTGACACTTGAACAGGCATGTCACCTGCCAGCATCTCAAAGGTATTTTGTTTCCTTTCCAGAATTCCTCTTTGATCTTTATCACTCTTTGTCCCTCAATTTGTTCTCTATATAACACAAATAATAAAAGTTACTAATTCTCAGGATTTCTAAGTGATGTGACATTAATTGTTGTCTATGAGGTTTTTTTGCTGGCAAGTAATATGAAAGTCCCAAATTTTACTTACAGAATTATTAATACTTTATAAAGTAGTATACTTTAGTATACTTTAGTATACTTATTAGTTAACAAACTAATCAAATGTTTGTAAAACAACTTCCAGTGCCATACCTATAACTTGAAATTTTCCTGGTTTTGGGGGAATTTTTTTTGGCTTCAGATTAAAAAAAAAATAGAGCAGTATCTCCTAAAATCTTGTTCTGAGAACAATATGCTACCAGTTAGTAGTAGTAGAGTAGTAGAGTAGAGTAGTAGAGTGAGGACTCTTTTCCTTCCTTAGACTCACAGGTTTTGTACAGATACATTTGAAGGCCTCTATTTTGATGGCTGCAAGGTCCCAAAGATCGGTATTTCAACCTGGTCTTTTCAAAATTTAGCAGATGATAAAACCAGAAGTGCTATTGTATAAAGCAAGCTGATTCTTATTTGAGCTACAAACTATCTTTTAGAACAATATTCAAAGATTTATACTGAGACCGTAGACCACAGGAAGTTGCTCACTTCAGTTTGCAAAAAAAGCATCTTTATTTCTAGAATGGTTTTGTCCAGATTTTCCTCCTATTTTTTTTTTACTTCCTTATATTGCTAATTTCATGGTTTTGATAGATTTAAGAGTCCATAATCAAATCTGTATAATTCCCCATGGTAACAGCTTAGAGGTTAGGTCCAAATCAATCTTTAGTATTCTCAGCTGATAAACTTAAGCAGATTGAATGCTTTGAATCTTTTACCCTGAATCATGATTAACAGTCCCCCAGTCAGGCTTGTGACTCCTCTCTGAACTTCTTCACAATATTCCTGAACCATGGACCCCAACTGTGGACAAAATATTACAGTAATGATTTCATCAGTGCTAAATACAACAGTAACATAATAACTTTCGACACCTATCTTCATTCATTATTCCTCTGATACCTATTTATTAAGCTCATATTAGACATTTTGTGCACCATGTCACATTGGGAAATTATACCCAGATGACTGTGAACTCTGATCTGCAACTCTTTTGGAGAAGTACTGGTTCCCAGAATTCTGCTAATTACAGGCTAAATGCTAGTTCTTAGATATGTTAAATATATTTGCCAGAGTAAGCTCAGTATTGTTTTCAAGGAATTTGGTTGCCTGATGTTGGTAGTGACCATTTCTCCAGTCTCTGTTTTGTTTTCATATATGAGCACTGATAGCCCAGCTCTGGTGAATCACCTGGGCCCTAATGTTCAATCTCTGGAAGAAGATTCTTTCAGAACATATTCCCATAAGAATGATACAATTCTCAGGCACAACTCGGCAAGGTGGATATCTGAATATCACAGAGATAAGTAAGCAAGGTGGTCACCTTCCCTCTACCAGTTATAAATTTACATGTTGCTGTTGATAAGAAAGACTTTTCAAAGTAAAGGTAGTCAGTATCATCCCGGTATTGAATGCCATAGTTCAACAACTTGCTATGTGAAGATCAATTGTCTTTCCTTTGTTCTATATTAACCCATCACTGATACTGTAATAATAAGTGTGTTTTGAGAACATATACAAAGACTGGGTTAAATAGCTTTAAATTATCTTTCCAATTCTAAAAATTCCAATTAAATCTCTTCAAATTGTATTTTTGTTCTGCAAAGTAGGTTGCAAAGCAACACTGTCAGAGCAAGCATTAGCCCTCCTGAATCCCAGCTATTGGTCAGAACATCTTTTCTCACCTCTTAGCCAAAGAATTTAATAATATGATGGGTTTTAGTTGAAAGGTAGCTGTAAAATTTACAGTTCTATTAAAAAATCGATTAAGCTGTAAGATTTGGTCAAAAGAAAAATATTTAGCCAAGATACTATCTGAGCTATTTTTAGTGGTGTACAAAATTACAGACTTTACAGGTATACTGAGTAGGAATATCCTGTCGCATCTTATAGTAAGGACACTATATATAATCTCAAGATATCACTGATTCATTATCCCTCCAACTTGTCTCAAAGGAGGCAGTAAGTAATGAGAAGAGAAAGAAACATTCAGCAGGCAGAAAAGAATAGTTTAATTGTACTTCTTACTAAAAATACTGTATACATGATATGTGATGTAGTATTTCTATTTTGTAGAAATAATCCTTATTTTCTTCAGTGTTATTCAGATTTATTTATTATATATGTGTTATATATATTTGCATTTTTATATATGTATATTGCATACATGTGTAAATCTCTTTATTATTGTAGGCTTTTTGGGGACAAACAATGCAGATTTTGCAAAAAGCTTCATAGAAGGGCATATTTGCTCCTCTTCAAAAATGTGCTCAGAGGAAATGCTGAATGGGCTTTCAGAACTAGTTAAACTTTCTTCTTTCATAGTCTGCTCTTGTCCTGTCTTGTTTTGCTCCTCAGCTGAAGTTACAATATAAAGTAAGTTTGTCAGCTCTATATGATTGTAATTTATGATTTATGATTTATGCTGGCTTTGGCTCCTACTGGACCATATTCTGGTGAGAAATCACCACAATAAAGATACAGTTCATCTTCCCTTTGAATTTCTCAGCTTTTTTTTTTTTTTTTTCCCTTAAGAAGCTTTTCAGGACAAGGCAGAAAGCAGTGGGAACCAGCTCCTCTGGTTTTACACTGTTTGACAGTCTCCCTTCAGCCAGGGGAATTTTCACACTGCCATCTGTGACCAGATTCCAAGTTTCTTTGCTGTTCAAAGACTGCAAAATAGCTGGGTCAAGGGGCAGAGACTTTATCTGAATTTATTTTGCTTAAGCTTGAGGTCTGGTCTTGTTTAACTAATAAGATCTCATTACATCATAGCCCATGCAGCTATGCCTTGCAAAGTCTTCCTTGGACAAGACAGTGAAAAGCAATTAAGAAAATGATGAACACAGAAGTTGCTCAGGCTAGTTCAAATGAAACTTTTTTGCACTCAGCCCTCAAGTCTTCACTCTGAATTGATAAGAGAATGGGGAATGGGGGATGGGGTGGGGGGATGAAATACTTGTAAATGTCTTCAATATCTCTAATCTTAGTTTGTGAGGAATATTCCTTTATTTTACCAGAGAAGTTAGATCCTTTGTTTCATTGCAAAATTTTCCTCTCATTTGCAATGTTACAGAGAAGTCAAATACAAAACCAACATTACTACTGCTACACAGATATTTTGTGGACTACCAAGGAAGTGTATTTTACGTCTTAAACTATTGTTTAACAAATGAACCACTAAATACTTGCAAATGTGCTGTCAGTAGTTTCATATTTATGTTTTCCCACTCATTTCAGCACATTAATAAAAGATCAAGAATAATTACAAAACAGAATCCAGCTAAGCTTTGAACACAGAATTTTTTCCATGCTGTAGTGAAGTGACGCATGCCACATGAATTGGTGGAGAAGTGTTTCCAAGTAGAAGGATGTGTACCTTCAAGAGCAATGACTACATCTGTTCCCTGGCTACAGATTACTGTTGTCTTCAAATTGTGTTGTAGGATCCATTGGAAGCTAACTGAAAGACTTTTCACAGTGCATGATACAACAGAGTCCTCAGCTTGCAAGTGTTAACTGCTGTTGACATAAACACCTTAAATATTCATAATAATAACAACAACACATTTCTTTTAGAAATATTTTTTCTGTTTATGCATATATCTTCCTTCATGAAATAAAATACTGAAAGAGGAACCATAAGGAATATCATGTATGGTCCCATTCATCTTCGTGGGGCATTAAGTACCTGGTGATGACAATTCTAACTGAACACTGCTCATACACTGGAAAGCCAGACCTGGCTTTTGTGTTAATGGAGCCTTAACACCTGCACCACTTAGGATATGCAAATTTTCTGAATGATTTTTTATTCTATAATAATATATTCCTAGGAAAATACCCAGATTTCCTTTAAAAATCGATTATGGTGGGGAATCTGACAGCATGTAAGAAATAATGCCAGAATATTCTCACTGTCCAGAACAATCTTATGCTTAAAATTGTTCCTCTGTGATTTAGTCTGAATTTGTCTCACTGCAGATGTCATCCTTTGGAATCTCTTACATGTTGTCTGCTACAGTGAAGACCCCACTATTATCAAAACATATTGCAGATATTATGATTTTTTTTTCTTGTCACTCTTCCATTAGCCTTTTCCAGGTTTTAACCATCTCTCTCTACAACTGCAGACACACATTCCTTCTGATCACAGCCTAGCACTGATGCCTGAGCTGGAATTTTGTTTGGTTGATTATTTATCCTGATCCCTGTGGATTTTTAATACTGCTGGTTCTTTTCCAACACAGGTTTTTTGTCTTACACCCATTCTCTCCCAGAAAATATCTTCTGCACAGTTTGCATTCCTTTTCCCCCGTGTATCGCTTAGCCTGTATTTCATTCATTGTTTGGTAGTGATATCAGATTGACAGGCCTGTCCATGCTGTCCTGTTTACCACTTAGAAATACAGTTAGAGATTTTGCATTCTTCCATTCTTTTAGAACTTCATTTGTTTTCCTAGGTTTATTGGAAATCTATATTCATGTTAAAGCAAAACCTCATCCAACCTTTTTAAGACTCTTGAATATTAGTTATCTATGTCTATTTATTTCAAAATCTCTAGCTTTAGTAGCTGCTGTTTATTGTCTTCTTCTATTGCTCTAAAATTGAAAACTGTTTATTCATCATGTGCTTTGATCAAATCATTCCATTTTATCTTTTTAATTTTGTGATCATATTTTTCATATATGATGCTGTCCCCTAATTCTGTCTTACAGTGGATGCAACACTCTGTTGGGAAGGATGAAGTAGAAAGACCTTGCAAATATGGTGGTTTAGATTCTGGGAGTCTGAGTTCAACAAGCGAGATAGAAATGAAAGCATGCTTTGAGATTTAGGGTGTGGGGTGCAGGGCCATCAGCTTGTGAACAACGACCTGCTAAGCTGAGGGCCAGCCCCCTTGATTAAACAATATACTCCTGCTAAGCTGAGGGCCAGATCGTTTGATTAAACAATCCCCTTCTGCTTGCCTTGGGGGGTAAGACATTTCTATTGGCTGTATGTGTTGTTATCTTGTATTAGATTGGTTGGTCCAACTCATACTCTTCAACTTAGAAAGATATTTAATGTACGGGATTCGGGGCTCCCCTCTCTCGGCTCAGTTCGCTGTTCCTGCTCTCCTGACCTGCTTTAGCTGTGCCCAGCAGCTACAAGCAAGGCCTTCACAATAAACCACGTGTTACCCTGCACATTGCTTATAGAGATACTTTGTCGCCGACTCTACCGTCACGGAGATACTCCTTCAACACTCTAAATTAAAAAATTATTGCTGCTAAGAATAACCTTCCCTATAAATTCTATTGCACTTGTTGGAAAGGGCAGTGGTGAATGCTATTTTGTTATCTTCCCAATTATAAAACAATCCTCCCCCCTCCACTGCTACAGATAGGTACTTAAAGTACTGCCAAACAGTCTGATTTGATATTCTGCAGTGGACACCCCCTGTTGCTCCATTACAACGTTCATGTTTTAGTGTTTGTTTGCAATTTGTCACAACTTGTAAATAAAGATGTCATTCTTCTACTTGGTGGTTATAGCACATGTTAGCCAAACTAAGTCTTCAATTTTGAAACTCTTATTCCCTATACTCAACTCAAAGACATTATGGGATTCAAAGCTTCATCATGAATCTCCTGTCTCATCTAACAGGTTCAGAAACCTGAAGACACCATGTCATTCACAAAATAAATTGCTAAGGAAGTACCTACAGTTCTGTTGTTTGATTATGTTCTTACTTCTGCTTACCTGCTCTACATTTTTTCTAATGAGGTTACAACATTCATTTTAGGAATCCAATCATATATACATTCCCATCAGCTTTTTGGACAACTAAGACAAATTCATTTAATAAATGAATAATATCAATTTCACTTGTTCAGCACTTAGGTTCCTGACACTGCTGTACAGTACAGAATTTGGTCTTTTATTTTGCCGTCAGTACTGGAATATTATTCAGGATGAGTGTTTCCATTCTGGTATGAGAATTAATTCAGTACTGAATTGTCATAGGATAGTTGCTTCCATATCCATTGGTATCAGTGTGGGTAGAGGGAGTTATTAGCTAAGGACACTGCAGAAGGTGTTCAGGGTTGCTTTGATAACTATTTTAATGCTTCTCCACAGTATTTGAAGTCCTTTCAAACATGCCTGCCCAAAAAGAAGTTAAAGCTAAATTTTGAAAAAAGAAGTTCTATATGTACAGTTTCTGAAATGCCAGACTATTTCCCCATTTCTATTAAAGTTGCACATTTTAAATAATCTATGATACACAGACTACTATAACATGAATTTAATTTCCTATCAATATAAAGACTACAAGAAGTATACCTTACTGATTTATTGTTACTATTTATTGAGTACTTTTTAATTCTTTGACTCCATATGCTTTGTAGTTAGCTTGTCATAGTCACAGTGAAAACAGCAATCTTTCTGTAGATTTTAAGTAATGCTTGCATTGGTTAAGATTTCAGGTAATACTTGTATTAGGCCCAGACCAGCTCCCATTAAAATCCATGAATAAACTAGCAGTTATCTCCTAGAATAATCCCTCTTAAACCTTTATTACAGCAAGTAGCACCAGTTCACCTGTTATATTAAATTCAATAAATTACTGTAAGAAGTATGCAGACATATCTGCTGCACAGGTAATTCTTCAAATGGGCACTTACTGCTTTTCCTTCTTCCACATGGATTTGGAGCAGGTCCAAAATAAAGGTTCTCTGGGCATCCATGTAGTGCAGCATGGTGCTGTAGTAGATTTTCAATAAAAAGAATGCCAGAATTTTATATGTGTAGTTGGAAGAGATTTTTAAGAAGTCAGCATCCATTTAAGCTCTCTTCAAGACCAAATATTCACCATTAACTGCAGCCTTTGATAATCTGGTTTCTTTAATAGGTGCTGACTTCTTTCCTAAAGTGATGACTTCTGAAATCTGACAAATAAAGGACACTCATGGATGGGAGAATGGTTCCTTTGATAAGAAAATGTTGACCTCTCTCCTACGGCTAAGTTGCTCACTGCCAGATTTCTGGGACAAAGCACTCTGACAAAGGCACACAGAATTACCAAATGGTTGGATTGAGGTAGGAAGGTGCATATGGTACAAGCAGCTGCCTCAGCAAACTTTCCAAATACTAGGTTGAGCTTCAGCTGGAGCCTCGTGCAGGAATATGGACCACAGGAGCTAGCACAGTCCATTGTTCAACCACAGTCAGTAACAGTGAGTTACTAGAAGGATTTGAGAGTAGTTGAAGTTTGTTATCATGGGAAGATGTCCACTGCCAAAAAATTAGACTGTGCAAATAAAAATAGTGTCTTCTAAAACTCTTTCTTTTTTAACAACTAGGCATGAAATGGTTAACCTTCTAGTACTTCTCCTTGCAAATAATTTTTTCTAAAAAGTACTGTTTTCCTGAGTCACATATCTTTGCCTGCTGCTTTGTTTCTTACACAATGAGTAAAATAACTGACAATTCAAAGTGCAGCACTATGATATCCACTTGTGTAGATGGTACCTTATTCTAAATTTCTCTGATTCTCCTCCTAGCTCTGTTGGTTGTGTAGCTGTAGCAATAAAAAACGAGCAGTTTTTTTCTGGTGAAGGAAAGTGAAAAGTGGAATTCTAAGGAAACAAGCAGTATTTATTTGATTATAAGTTCATACAAATTTGGAAAGTAAAGTTACTTTGCTGCTCCTGAATCACATAACTCTGTAATTCACATCTACAAGGCAATATCTCTATTGCCTTCAAAATACATGTCCTGAGGTTGTGTCCCTCAAGTCCTCTTAAATAAACCTAAAAAAGGGGCTTGTTTATTCAGTGTTTGACTAGTATAAAACTCTTGTATCTTACCATAGTGTTAACATCCACAGTCTGAGTCTGCTTTCAATTTACTTCCCAAACCCATGAATTCCATAAAAGTGCTTGTGGGTGGAAAGATGACTACTTAATACATGCTAACTTGTATGTATAACATAGAAATGTTTTTTATAAATACAGCTCTCTCCCTTAATTCAAAATACTGACAAAATTTCTAGAATTCTCAGAATGTTGCTGCAGATATGTAAACATCATGAAATTAAACGGAATTTTGCATCTTTAATGTGGTGTTAGCAAAGGAAAGAATTGTCCGGACACAGCTGTAATAACTGTTGTTTGGTTACTCATACATTTCCCTAAATGTAATTTTGGCTTAAAAGGAAAGAGCTAGAAAATAACTGTATGCTCTTTTTAGTCTTACAAAGTCATGATCTACCATCAGTGTTGAGAACTACATCTAGGATGGAAGAGAACAGAATCAATCCTGTTTCCTTTTGTGATGTAGAACTCTGTTTATTTCTTCCACAAAATTCAGGTTCTGGCACATGATTTTACACTCTGGGAGATTAAACCATAGCCCCCGGGCAACTCACGTGTGCCCTGCGAATATGCAATGGGGCAAGTTTATCAGAGACCTTCTGCTGCTTTACCACTCATCTATTCCTTGAGTCCTCTACTAACCCACACACCTTGTTTGTTCTGGGTGAGGTTGGAGCAGTTCATCTGTAGGTGATGCTTTCCCACCAGAGCATACATAGCTTGTGGCAGAGGCACTTCTACACAACCTTCTCCTGAGGGGTGAGAAAGTACTATAGCTAGAAGAGGAGAGTAGAAGCAGCAGAACAAATAAAAGATGAAAATTCTTCTGTCAGGAATATTTCTGTCAGTTTTAATGAAAAATTTCTGCAAGTTCCTATGTCTTGTTTTGCTCTGAGGAAATCATGAAGGACAAAAATGCAAATAAATGAGCACAAGATAGCAAAGTTGGACGTCAGACCTGGGTGATACTTACGGAGACCCATTGTTTTACAGTCAGGACTATGTTTTTGTAGTTAAATTCGCAATCCCATATACTCTATAACCTTGCAAACAGCACCTGGGCTGCCTCTGCATCAGGCTGAGGAAGTTGGGAACTTTGCAGTGAAATTCAGTGGTCAGTGCTCTGAGTTGCTGAAAGCAACTGCAGAAAAGGCTGAAGAGACAACACTGCTTCAAGTGCTGCCCTTCTCAAGGTTGCCATGCTCTGCTATTCAGAACCCTGAATGTTCTTTTGGAGACAAGTGTTTATATAGGCTATTTCATAAAAGCCACAGGTGTTCTCACCAATGGTTTGAAACTGACAACAAAGGGGAATTGTTGCCAAGTCTTTATGTATATATATATCTGTAAATATAGAATAGCTTAATTATGATGCTATTCTGCTTGACTTCTAGAGTCTCTCGGACCTAAGCCATTAGACACCTTCCAGGACCATGACCAAAGCACTTGGTTTTGGTTGGAGTAGGGTTGTAGTGTCCTTTTGCAGAACAGGGCTCAAAGACCAGTGGGAGCAGCAGGAGAAGAGTGTGCAGCCCAGCAGGTGGGATGTTTACCCAGGAAATAGAAGCCTTGGCTCAGTGGCTGCTCTAAGGACTGACTCAGCATTCTATCTAGTTACAATCTAATCCTCAGCTGCCCACAAGATGCTCAGTTTTAGAAGGTTGGTTAGGATTTGAAAGGTTACAATCTTGGATTTACATGGCTAAATTTTAGTACCACCTTACAGGTTACGTGCCAAACTTTTCAGAAGTTATGAGCTGTTCATGAGACTCACACAGCCACTTGTTTATGTATTTTGTGATACTCCTCCCTGGGTTATACTTTGGAAACTCACCAATAGGTTTAGCAGTCTTAAAACTTTCCTCACCTTTGGCTAAATAAGACTTTCACATATACAACTAATGGTTGGGGTATCAGGAACCAAAAAGTCATCACAGCCTGTTTGGCACAAAACAGGAAAAGAATCCAGAAAGATATATAGGTCATTCTTATATATAGATGTCAAATGTAATGCCAACATTTTTGACATATTTTCTAATACAGAAATGGAGTTTCAAGACTTGCACAATTTTTCAAAGGGTTTTTGTTTGTTTTTTGTTTTGTTACTTTATGAAAGATATGGGATTGACACAATGTAATCCCTCGTTTTGGTCAGTGCTGCTCAGGGCACCATCTGTTCCAACTCAAGCAAGACAACTTTGAAAGCTATACTTTGTTTTTCTTTTCACCAGCCACTCTCCATTATTTGATCTTTTAAAATTTTGTCTGCTGTTATCATGTATATTCAATAACTTAAAAATGAAATTATTATTTATTACAGGTCAGTAAAACAGTAGGCAGTGCAAACACTGCAATTGTCAGTAAATTCTTGGACACAAGTCTCTTACCAAGTATTCCTAAATCAATAATTGGTTAACTGGTTGTTGTGGCCTAGTTATTTCTCAAAGCTGAGAAAGTGTCACAAAATTTATTTCCATCAGATAACTGTTAAACACGTTTCACCAATTTGCAAACCTTAGCTTTTAATGTTGATACAAAGAGCTTAGTTGACTATGGAGAAGATATAATTTTTTTTTTTTAGTAACGTGAAATAAACACAATAGACAAAGGAATACTGAAAGAGTTAATTGCCTGTAGCATAATTCTGCATTTTATGAGATAGCCTAGGAAGTAGACATAGAAATTTGGAGGAAATGAACTCTCTTTTGACACATCCACAAACTAGAAGTGAGAATTTCCTTCTTTGAGTCAACAGCTATAGGAAGGATATAGGAAATGGAGTTTCTCTAGGAAAAAGATTAGAAACCGGATTTATATTAGGAGATGCCCAATCCTAATTACAGTGTAAGGTTTGTGAGGACTTGTGATTTGCCAACCTGAAGACAGTCAAAGTTCTGTGTACTTCCCCAGTGAAATAGAAACAACCTGAAAGTTAATCTTTAATAGTAAGCATTCCATCCAGCAAAACATTTGGATTGACACTGATGAAGCCACACCTGTCCAAAAATAGGAACTGTGATAAAACAATGATAAATTTGATGATTTTTGTGATAGAGTTCAGTGAAGATCCCCGTTTGCATGAGTACCAATTGGCCTCTGAGAACACCAATATTCAGAAAATCCCAAAGAAAACACTCTTTCTTTTTATGAATGTTCAGTAACTATAGTAAATGGGCATCTGCAAGCCATTTAACTGAAGAATTTAGAAAGGACTTAAGTCTCATGGGGAGATCTGACAAGAACGTAGAAGATACCATGTTTGCATCGGGGAATATAAAATCATTTTATGCTCAAGGATTTTTTTATAGCAGTCGGAGTTTCAAGAGTAATCAGAGATTGTATAAGACCATCACATTTTCTTCACAGATGTTATTCCAAAGTCTGCTTTCTACATATTCCTTTTCATAATGCAGCACTGCAGAACAGGTATACAAAATCGGCTAAATTGAATTCTACAACTGTAACATAACATCTGTTTGTTTGGATTTTTCCCTGTGGGGTTTTTGTTTGTTTGTTTTTGGAGAGGGGTTTGAGTGTGTGAGGATGGTTTAGTTTTGTTGTTTATTGTTATTTTTTAAAATATTTTTTATGAATGTAACCTCCTGAGGTCACAAAGTACTGTAAAGTGTTGGTGCCTGTGTGTTTTGAGGAGCAACTGCCTGGGGAGATGAGGTGCCAGAAGAAACCCTTTGGCCCGGCAGGGTGCAGTGAACGGACACGTCTGTGAAGGGCATCGGCGATGTGCTGCCCGTCACTCGGGACTCCCCAGCGCCGGGAAACCCACTCCGCCAAGGCGGCAGGAGTTCCAGGTGAAAGAGAGAAAAAGAAAGTTGCCATCTCTCATTAAGATTTATTATACGTCTGAACTTTTGTAGTCCCGAAGCTTAACGACAGATGGTGGTGTAACTCCACCAATTTTGTAACGTCTCCTTTTCTTTGATGTTGCAATACGGCTTTTCCTCGATTTGACTTCGGCTAAAACCAGCATTTCTGCTCTTTCCCAGTGTCTCGGAGCAGTACGCAGCGAGAAAAGGGAGTGCACCTAGTTCGAAAAGGAGTCTGTTATATGTTCTTGTTTGCTTTCTAAACAATCCTAACAGAAAATAGAAATCTTATAGACACCTAACATTGCCAGCAGCACAGGGAAATTACATTAAATTAATTAAAGGAAAATGGTTTCAAAGCGGTTTATTTCAAGCGAGAAATACAATTGTGGAGACGAAATCTTGAACCGTAAACAGGAACAAATAAAACGCACCAGCGTTTTTCATTAGAAAGCCGAGTCACATTTTATACCGTAGTCGTCCTTGGGAAAAAAAAAAATAAAAAAAAAAAAGAAAAAAAAAAGAAAAAAAAAAAGAAAAAGAAAAAAAAAGTGGGGAAAGTGTGTGTTTATTTAGCTTTAATTTTGGGTGGCACTGCCAAATCGCGCCGAGTAATATTAGCGGCCAAGCGCCGTGTTGTCCCCTGCACGTTGTGCCCACTAGACACAGAGTTTGCCTGCGAGGCCACACTGAACAGGACGAGGGGCTCGTGGAACAAAGCGCAGCCCGGGCGGAGGGCTGGGAGCGCTGCGGGCACTCGCGGGAGCGGACGGCGTCCGGCCCGACGGTGACGGCCCGGGGCAGGGCAAGGCAGGGCAGAGCGGGGCAGGGCCGGGCCGCACCCGCGGGTCGCCCAGCGTCGCCGCTCCCGTCCCGCCGGCCGGGGATGCCGCGGCCGCCCGGCGCCCAAGGAAGCTGGCGGTGCCCGCGGCCGGGCCGCGCCGTCCCGCCGGTTGGGTACCGCGGGCTAATCCCGCAGAAAGTGCGCTGCACGCTGCCTTCCGCCAGTACCAGGATTTGTCCGCTACCGCAGACGGCTCCTGAGGGAGAGAGAGCTGCCTCTCCCCCTGGGCGCGCTTCCCGCCCGAGGAGAGGGGGGCCGGCGGTCTCCGGACCGCGCAACTTGCGCCCCGCCAGGCTCCGCGCCCCTGCCCGCCGAGCCCACGGGCGGCCGGAGCCTGCGGGGCCCGATTTCGTTTGCGGGCCGGCGGGGCGCGTATCGGCGGGTGCCGCGCGGTTCCCCTCCCGCCCCGCTGGCCCCCGGGGCGCGGAGCCGTGCAGGGCGGCTGCCCGCGGGAACTCTGTGCCCCGGCTCCGCGGGGTGCGCGGCCAGCGGCCCCCGCAACCGTTGCGCTCGTAGCCCTCCGCGGCAGCGGGCAGCGCCCCGGTAACCCGGGGCAGCGACGGGGCGAGGAGTGGGGGACGAGGGGCAAAGAGACAAAAGAGCCGCGATAGCAAATAAATATATTTTACGGCCACCCATCGGCAGCACCGCGGCCCCGCGAGCCTCTGCCCCGGCGCTGAACTTTCACCTCGCGAACCCGGCCGCGCCCCATTGGCTGCCGGCCGGCCCGCCGCGCCCCGCACGGCCCCGCCGCCGCCCCGGCCCCCGGCCCCGCCGCCGCGGGCGGGCGAGCGGAAGGGTGCGCGGCGGGGCGGGGGGCGGCCTGGGCCGGGGGCCGCCGCGGGGGCCCCGCCGAGTTGCCGGAGTTGCGACGGCTCCGCCCCGCGATAGCGGCTGCCCCCCACCCCCACCCCCCGGTGCCGGGCGGCCGGCAGTGCCCCCGCCGGGGCTGGCCGGCGGCCCCGGGAGCGAGCGGCGCGGGGCCCGGCGGGCAGGCGGTCTGCCACTTGCCTGTAGCAGCGAGTGGCAAAGTTTGTGGGATTTTTAATTGTGCTTAATAAATGCGGTGACTGTTAATTCTGAGTGACAGGCACTTGTGATTCTGGCCCTCGGCGCGTACAGAGAGCCCTCCTAACGCTGGGGCTGCCACGCGATGATTAGGTGGGCTCCGAAACAACAAACCCCACGTCCCGCTCGGCCACCGCTTTCTCTCGCGCCCACGCAAAGTCCTTCCACCCAAACACACCCCCCAGCGCCGATTTACTGGGAATCGTGGAAAGGACAAGGGGATGACAAGACCAGCTCCAGTCACGATGCCAGCACTTCTCTCCCCACTCCCCCTGATACCCTACCCCACGCAGTAATCACTTAAAAGTGTTTTTTCCCGGGGGGAACGGCAGCTCCAGGGCCGGGCGGCCGTTCCAGGCTGGCGAGAGCGGCTAGTCCCTACTGCGCACATCTGGGGCGTCCTGCACCTTGCTCCAAGTACCGCGCAGGGGAGAAGAAAACTTTCAGGGCCCACGCGTGCCTCCTCGGCATAGCTGCTGCCAGCGGCCAGGCCTCCCCCGCGTCCCCCTCCCACTCGGGCTCCGCGGGCTGCCTTCGCGCGGGGCCGCGGCACCTCGGGGGCTGCCAGCAGGCTGCAGCCGGCCGGCACTGCCAGCACAACACACGGCTTTGTTTTCCGCCCGTCTGCTAAACTCGTTGTGTCTAACGGAGCCGGCGGAGCGGGGCGGCGGGAGGGGAGAGGGGGCGGGAAGGGGCAGCCGCCGCCAGCAAACAACTTCCCCGACGGTTTGTTTACATAGCAGGTGGAGCTGCCGTCAGCCGCGACCCGCAGCGTCCGCTCCGCCGGGGACCGGCCGGGAGAGGCGCGGGCGGAGCGGGGCACGGCCCGGCGCATCCCGCCGCACTTTTTTTTGTTACCGTTCCCCCTCCGCTGCTTTCCCCCCCCACCCTTCCCCGCGTTATTAGCACTTCTGTGCAGGCCACTCTACGATCATGTGAGGGAGGGCTCCCTTCCCACTCCCGCACTCCCCTCTCTCCAAAGGAGCCGGTGTGTGCGGCGGCGGTTTTTTTTTTTTCCCCTCGCCTTTTTTTTTTTTTTTTTTTTTTTTTTTTTTTTTTTTTTTTTTGCATTCCCAACAAAACACATACACACAGGCGGCACACTCCGCACACGGGCGGACCCGCACGCCGGGGGAGGGAGAGCAGCACCGCCAGCGCCAGGCAGCGCCAGCCGGCGGGAGGGCTCGAGGCTCCGACCCGCTCCGCGCCCGCGGAGGGCCCCGCGCCGCCCGCCCGCCCCCGCTCCCCCGGCCCGCGCGGGGCTCCGCCCGCGGGGACTCTATGTGCGCGCGGCTCCGCTCGCCCTTTCTCTCTCGGTGTCAGCTCGCCGGGACGCCCTGCACGGTGTCTCCTCCCGGTAAGTGCTACCCCCCACCCCGCCCCGCACACCCGTCCCCTCCTCCCTCCGCTCCCCGGTGTGACTTGCTACTTCCACCAGCTTCCACCCCCCTCCGCCGCCACTCGCTGACTTGCCGCCGCGGGAAAGTTTGGCCGCGGCCGGCGCGGCCGCAGCACTGACATGTGTCAGGTCTCCCGGCACCCGGTGGCACCGCTCCCAAACACGCACCGCCGGCGGGGGCGGGGGCGGGGGCGCGCTCTGCGCTGGGAGCCTGCGGTGCCCCGGCCGGAGTTGGGGCCGTGCCCGGCGGGCTGGGCCGGGTCGGCCGCGGGAGCGGGCATAAGCTCCCCCCAAACAACTCGCGGCGGCTGCGGTCGGCAGGGCCTCCCTCCCGCCGCTCGCAGCCGCGGATCCCCCACCCCCGCGTAATTAGAAACAAACAACCTGTAGCCTCCCCGCTCGGGTAGAGCAGTGCCAGGCGGGGAGGGCTTGGGGCCGGGCTGCCGAGGAAGCGTGTGCGGGAGGCTCGGTTGCCCGCCGTTTGCCTCCCCGTTTGTGTGGTGGTGTGTTGTTTTTTTTTCTTTTTTTTCCCCCTCTTTTTTTCTTTTTTTTTTTTTTTCCCTTTCTTCTTTTTTCCCCGAGACCTCCCCAGCAGACAGCCCGGGTGAAGAAACGTGTCACGTTTCTCCTTTGTGTGCTGCCTGCCCGCCGGAGGGAGAGGCGCACCCCACCCCCGCCTCTCCGCCCGCCCGCCCCGCGGAGGGGCCGCTGCCCGCCGCCCCCTCGGGGCGCCCCGCGCCGCGCTGCCCCGGGGCGCCCCCGCTGGCGTGGGAGGGGAAGCGCAGGGGCGCCGGGGTGCCCGTGGGGCAGCGGTGCCCCCGGGCGCTGTTGGGGCTGCGCAGGGAACAGTGTCGTCCCCTCGCCCAAGACAAAATTGCCTAAACCCAAGAATTAATAAATAATGATGTTGCAGCTGGGGGGTTCCGGAGGCGGCCTCCGTGCCTGGTACGTGGGGGCCTTCCCTTAAAATTGGCTTTGAAGTTGAGGAGGGCTTCGGGACTTGGAAAGTTTGGGAAGCGTGATAGATTTTGAAGCGAGGGGAGCGGCGGCGGCGGCCTTGGCTGTGGAGCGGGCTGGGCTGTGCCGTGCCATCGGAGTGCCAGGGCAGCCGCAGGACGGAGGGCGAGCCCCGCGCCTCGCTCCGCGTTCTGCCGCGCCGAGCGCGGGGTGCGCAGCAGGCAGCGCCCTGGCCTCCCGTAACCTGCCCCAAAGCCGTGTGCCGCCCGGCGGAGCTGCACGGCCCAGGTAAAGGCAGTCCGTGAGGCGGGTTTGTTCGCTTCCCGTAGTTGGGGCGCTGTCAGGTTCGGCAGGCAGCGGGCCCGTGTCGCGGCGCAGCCCCTGGCCGAGTACGCTGGCGAGCGCCGGGGAGGTCCCGGGATGGAGCTGCTGGGGAGGGTAAGGCTTAGGCTATGGGCCGGCAGGAAAACACTCATCTGAAATTTGCGAGAACAGTCCAGACAGAAAGTGAGCGGCTGGTATATTCTCCAGAAAAAATAATCTCCGAAGTAACCACCGTGAATTTATGGTTTTGTCCTCTATTAGTAAAGAGTGCAGAGCTACAGATGGAGGAATGGGCAGTACCCTCTACCTGCGAATTGCTTATACTTTTAGGAGGTGTTGCTTGTGTACATAGTACCGAGAGAAACACAGAAGTTCCTCTTCCAAAGAGGATCTTCCCAGGTCTTTTCTGTGCATTAGAGCCCCTATGCAAATTCAACTCTAGAGAGTGGGAATCTTTCCATAGGCAGCAATAGGAATCGCTCCATTGACTTCACAGGCTTGGATAAGGCCCTTGGAATTTTTTTACAAAGGTGGGATTCAGAAGTTGTGCGTGATGTCTATATCCCCCTCATTATTTGGGGGGGTGGAAAGAAGTCAAAGTTTTAAGAGATTTTGACAGTTTTAAATTTTTTCTTCCATGTGCTAAGTAATTTAAAGCCATTAAGAAAAAAACATTTCTGCTAGTAATACTACTCTAAAGAAAATATGATTAATTATTAAATCGGTTTCTCTAATGCTACACGAAACCCTTTTAAGTGGGATATGGTTTTTAATCGTTCAAATTAGTATTTTTTAAAGGTTTTTTTTGATGATAATAATCTGTTCACGTAAATGTAGATACTCAAAATACCCCTGTTTCATAGTAATCTGCAGTTTTAATGTAGTTCTTACAAAACGGTTTTGTTCTGTTGTGTTTTTGCATACTTAAATCATTCATTTAATTACTCAGGATGGTAGATCAGTAAAAGATTAAGGGAAAGGAAAGAGTATTTCAAATATAGCATTTCCAAAATGCATATAGTTAGACATCCTAATTTATTTTGATAATGTGTGACACCTGAAATACACTGCTTCATGTGAGGCCTTGTTGGTGTAGGCGTTAAGGTTTAACAGTAACCGTAGAAGGAAGCTTAAGCAGAATCGATTGTATAAATATTTGTGTATTTCTTTGTTTTTAGTTTAACCTCAGTGATTTTTACACTGTGTCACAGGATCTTTGCTACAGTGCAGTGTTTATATCATCTGAGAGAGGAGAATACCTCAGTGTTTTGTAGCTTTCTGTTCGGTGAAGATTTATGTAAAGTGACCAAATGGTCTATAAGGAACAACCAAATTAGAGTGGGTTTGAGTGTGAGGAAGAGTAAAAGGAATATACCAAATTCAGGACATTTCAATCAGTAAATACATGGAACTCTTTTAAAGCTGCACTAGGGTTTGTGCAGTAGTCAGGTGAATAGTTTCACAGATTTTTGAAGCGACTTTGTTTATTTGGTGGTGTTTGGCTTTTTTAAATTTTTTTTTTCTGTAATCATCTGTTGCTTATACATTTTTAAATGCTTTCCATAACAGAATGTATTGTGGCTATCATTTTAAGAATAAAAGTGTATTTGCTTAGAAACATTTCTGTCAGACTCCACTATTTTTTTGAAAAAGTTCTTGTTGGACTTAAATGCATTTAAAAAATTACTGTAGAATAAGATTTTTTTTTTTAGGACTAATTTATGTGAGCTGGAATAAGCTTTTTGTGTTCTGAGAAATATACCTGATTCAGCATTGCATGCACAGGAGTTATTTGGGGCTAGTGGGCTGAAAACAATAGAAAACTTCTGAGATGTGATCCATGTTGTGGCAGTGTTTTGCTATGTGTCATTGAAAATGTCGCTTCACCTCTTTGTTTTTCATCATTGAAATGTGAGGGCTGGTGTTTGTCTTTCTGATAGAGTGGTTAATTAATATTTCTTGAACATAGAGTACTTTTTTGTTCCATTTCTGTTTTTACCAGAATTATTTTGGAGAAATTAAATTGCGATGGTGGCTGAAAATGACTGGTTCCTGGGAGTCATGTTTTTTTTCTTTGTTGGTCAGATTGTGAAGAGGTCACTTGCTCATATGAAATGAAAATGATTTAGGACATAGGTCGCCATGGGAAAAGTACCCATGGAATGATTTCCACTGGAGAAAAATGCAAATCACAATCAAAATGAAAAATGCTATCAACTTTGTTGTAAAATAGTAATTTTCTGTGCATTGGAACTGATTACTTTTAAAAATTTTGTGACAGCTAGTAGGTTTAGAAGTAATGCAAATTGTCTAATTTTGCTTCACAGTCACTGTACCATACCTCTCAGCTAATCCTTGTTAGAAGAAATACTTGTCACTTAGATTCCTGTTCCCTGCCCTGTTTTGACTTGATACCTTTCTTGATTGTATGTGTAAAATAGTGGCAGCAGAAAAACCTCATATAAGCGATGAAATTGTAGAAAAGCTTAGTTGTAATCAACTAACCTCTTAAAGCTAATCTTAAAATTGCAATAAAATAGTTCATTGTTAGTTGTTTGAAGGCTTTCTTCCACATTTGTTCCTTTACAGAATAAGCATACTTACTGTAATAATTTGCCAGAGTAGCTTTAGACTTAAATTTCAAAACTTCTCTACCAACATACAAACAAGGAGTAGTCTCACAAGTATTATTTAGCCCTGATCATGTTTTTTTTCTCTTTTCTGAGGCTTTCAGTAGCTTAATCAAACTTACTACTTTTAAAAATCTTCCAAAACATTCACTGCAAATTATAAGGGGCATCTATTCTTTGTTGCAAGATTTGCATCTGTTTTGGCTTTTCTGTTTTTGGGGTTTTTTTAAATCCCATTTCTGATAGGTTTGTGTTAAGGGCAACACCATGCTTTATGTCAGAAAGGTGGTTTTGAATGTGTCAGTTATGGCTTGCTTATGCTGTCATCACTGAAGTAGCTGAAAATAATCTTTTTAATGAACAGTTGCTACGATGCTTATTGCTTCACCAATGGGTAATTTGGGATACTGTTAGGAAGTAACATTTGAACTCTGAGAAATGAATTTGTGTGGAATTCTGTTTAATATCACAGTTTCAGTTCCTATTCTAAGAAAAATAAAGTTAAAATATTAAGTATATTGTTTTAACTTCTTTTCTATCTTAAGTCTTTTTAATAAGTTGTAGAGGTTGCTGAGGGAAGGGAACATTGTAGGTTTAATTTTTTGTTCATTTACTTAGTTATTTCTTTTTCCTGCTAATAGTAATTAAACATCTGTAGTTGGGAATGGGTTTGCTGCAGTTTGTTTCTTATTTAACTATATACATTAATCAGGCTGCTGCTGAGGACAGAGCCATTTCCCTCGGTGACGGTGTCCTGTACCCTCCACATGCCCTGAGTGTGGGAGTCTCCTCTGCTGGGTGGCAGAGAGCTTTGCTGTAGCTAACAGATGACTTTCTCTTTGGTTAGGCTGAGGAACAACAAACAGGTTTAAAGGACAGGCAGCACATCCATTCAGTGTGCAGAAGGGACATTTTGTGTCCTGCCCACTGCCTCCACCCACCCTTGCGGTGCTGTGTGATGTCCATGTTGGGGTGAAAGGATCTCCATCACATAACCCTCTGAGTCAAAGAGCCCTCTTTGAGGCTCACAGGCTGGCTTTGGCTGACCTCTAGAACTTGCTTGTTTACCAGGGAGCTGCAGCTTCCTCTGGGCAGCAGGTACTGAGAAGGTGGTGGAGTGTCTCTGTCTTCCACCTTCCAGCCCATCGGTGGTTGCAGGGTCCACAGGGACACACACCGCGAGTCCTTTGCTTGGTGCTTTGGACCTCTGTGGTGAATCACACATGGCTGCAAATTACATCATATTAAGTATTTCTGTAAATTGCTGATCTCGATCTTGTTTCAGTTTGCCTCCAGGACATTTTGAGGATGACTGATATTCCAGTGGGCCTGTGCCAACCTTGTCCCGGGGGGAGCTACTCTATTGTTGGGCCCAAAACTGGAAATTCATTTGAAGAGTGATGTTTTGAGGCTAGGGGGTACATTATTATATATAACTAGAAAGTTGTGGGGGTTTTCTAGGCACGTTATTTTGTAAATAAGTATTTATATTGTTACAAAAAAAATGCTACATATTTTAATATTGGTATTAGTTGATTATCCTATTAGAAGAAGTTATTTTTTCTCTAACAATGTGATGTGTATTTTGCAACTTTGGTCAGAATTTGTCTTTAAGTAAATTCAAATGCTGATTTATTCCATTATTCAGCTTTTGTATTTCAGCCAAACCAAGATGATACATTGTGTATTTGATGTTATTTGAAATCCTGTACTTGACATTATTTGACTAATTACATTTTGACACGTATTTATATTAAAATAGTCTAATCTTGATGGATTATGCCACTACAATTTTTGTGATCTTGTCCTTTCAGAGAAGGAAGGAGAATGGCTGTGATATTACATTGCTTGTTGAACAGGACCTAATTGTATTATTCAGCCTGAAAATTACAAAACTTGTGTTTGGAGAAACAGTCTCAGAGTTGCAAAGCTACATCAAGCATAATACTTGAAGTAGCTATTAGGTGTTGATTTTGAATTTGCCCAAGAATGGTGAAGAAAATGTAAAAGAGGTAAACACCATTTAAACTTTGCCACGCTGTCAGTGCTAAGTCTTATAAAAATTGCTCACAATTACATTATTGTTGTATCCTTTTTTAAGTCTTACTGTTAATGTTGAGAGGGTATATTGTTCTTCTGGAATTGTAACCCACCCAGTAAAACAAGTGGTGGCTAATACCTATGTAGTAAAAATGTAGCTGATGTTTAACAGCTTGGAAGTTAGATAATAAATTGACAAGTTTTGCCATGTAAAAATACTGCAGAGGAAATTTTAAGGGTTAGAGGTGGTAAGCCACAAAGGGCTTTGGAAAGGAGAGGGACAACATGCAAACAATGGAGAGTTGGGAAGTGAGGGGAAAAAGGCCAGGGAAAACATGTAGCTGGGCAGGAGCCAGAAAAGGCACAGGCAGCACTGCCAGGAGGTGGGCAGCTGCTCAGAAAGTAGGGGCTCACGTTCTCAGAAGAGCAATGTGATTTTCATCTGGTCACCAATATAGAAAATACATTTCTTCAACTTCACTTCTTCTGTGGGAAGAAAAAATGGACATTTTTGCACGTCAGCATTATGCACATGGCAGGCACAGGAGTTACACCAGGTTACACTGGCCCTAATTGAGGCTGCTGTTTTTTAAATACTAGATCTTGTTAAATCCAGTGTATGTCTTTGGAAACTTACATATTATTTGTTACATTGCAATTTGATATTTAATGACTGAAAAAAGTATCATTTTATTGATATGATAGAGGGCGGACAGAGGTTTTTTGATGATAAGGGGAAAGAAAGGTGTCTAGAAAACAGAGGCTAGTATTTTTTAGAGTCTGAAATTGAAATATCTCTGATTTGAGACACTTGTCTGTGAGAGAACACAAACAAGATTGTGGTTTCATTACAGTAGTTACATTACATTCTCATGACCTATAAATGAAAACATGAAAACCTAATGCAGTCAGGTGGGCACAGATTGCAGAGGTACATATATCCACTGTTGTGTTTTTCAATTGTGTCAGTGTTTTCATCTTTGTAGAACAACATATTTAATGCAATAAGGAATAAATTATATCATGTATACAGTGTGGTGAATGTAAGAGGAGGGGTGCTGAGAACTCCGTGGTAGAGCAACAATCATTCTTCACTGAAAGTCAATTAGTGGATTATATGGGTGCTAAAACTGTAAAAATATTAGGATGGAACTTTGCTAAAGATCATGTAATGCTTTTGTGCAAAAAAATTTATTCATACCCATTTGTTAGCAGTTTTGAATGCATTTAAATTACTTTTAATGTTGGGAAGATGCCTGTAAATTGTTCTCAGTACACAATAACTGTCGGCGTACATTGAAGAATACGTATGGTCAGTAATTCAACAGATAACTATATTGAATATACAGAAGTTTCATATAGTGTCAGATTCTTGCACATTCTTTTGCTTTAGAAGAAGAATTAAGTCTGTTCTGACTGAAACTTTAACTCTGTATTCAATTCTATTTCAAGACACTGACATCTTGAGAAACAGTTAATGATGTTTGTTGTTGGATGTTCTGGATCTGTTCATGAGCCTCTATTTATTATAGACCAGGAGAGGGTGTGAAGTATACCCAAGCAACCAGAAATGTACATTTTATGAACTGACATATGAAAATCCTTTAAAAATACTGGTTAAAGGTTTTTTTTTAATTGGGTTAGTTTGCTTTTTATATTTTGACTTTGGTTTGATTTGGGTTTTTTTTCTTTTTTAAAAATTATTTTTGGTTTTGAGTCTGGGAATCAGACCACATGTTCAAATCACAGAGAAACCAGGAGAATGATAAACTGCCAAAATATTTGTGTATTTCTGCAGGAGTGGTAGGTGAAGAAGTTGATGATCAATCCACTGTTTTTCCTGTGAAGCTGTGCAGCTTTGGAAGTGGTATGTGTCCATGCCCTGTGCACGTGTGACTGTGCAGCATCACAGGACTTCTGTCTCCATACACAGCTTTCTGGCATCCCCCAAGGCCTTCAGAAAGAAAAGGAATGTGTCCTAGTGGGTGTGTTGCATCTCAGGTTATGGTACAGAAGATATTCTAAAGAAGAGTGCAGTCAATCCTTTGCTAAAACAGGGAATGTGTTTGAGAAGTGTGGTTCTCCAGGCCAGAACTGACCATGCTGGAGAGGGTTTTACTATGTAAAAACAGGTATTTAATGGGCTGTGATGGGAAAACATGGCCTTCTAAATTCTTCCTTGAAAAAAATGAGGGAAGGATGCTTCCAAACCAAATAAGCCTTCATTTCCAGACTAAGTATGGCTTGCAGTGTTGGTGTTGTACCGTGCTCCAGCTTCAGGTTGTCCTCTGGGAGGTCGTGGGGTCCAGGTGTGCTTGGTGTGGCAGTGGGGCCTGGAGTAGTGAGTGATTCAGTGGTTCTGTCTGCTGGTGACACAGCACCACTTGTCAGGACTCTGCTCAGACCGAGCCTCCCCGCTCCTGGAGCACACAGGTGCCCTTCTTGTGTCTTGACCTGTCTCTGGCTTTGGGAGGAGATGTGCTTGAGGTGATGGCCACACACACTTGTGTTGAAAATTCCAAGACCTTCATCCCTGATCCCAAGTTTTCTGAAGTTGATATGAAGACTCACTTTTATGGCTGAGGTGCTGAGGCTGGTTGATGACTTCTATGTTTGTATGTGCCTATGCAAAACAGGTTTCTGGGACTGAGAAATTACCAGCTGCTTAGCTGTTCTTCAAAGCCACCAAGACTGAGACAGGTGTCTCAGGTGTAAATGTTGCTTGTGCATATTTAAACCGAATCAGTGTGTTACCAGTTTTTCTTTCAGTAAAAGGTCTTATTCCAGCTGTTTCATAGGCTCTGAAGCAAGTCACCACTAACAGGAAAAATCAATATTTAAAGTGACTTTTTCATAATATGTAAATATTTTGAAGGATTCTCTTTCATTTATTTTGTAAATGAATCTTAGAAAGTACAGCATTCAGGTACATCATTGGTGAGGATCCAGAGACATAGGAAAGAGACATTTCTGAAAACATGAACACAGATACTTGTTTTAAAGTGTCCAGCCTTGTGAGCTGGGCATGGCAACCAGGCATGTCATACTGTGTGCTGTAGCTGTAGGGTGTTGTGTGCCTCATGATTGGTGCTGATATGCATATGCAGCAAATCTGACATTTCCCAGGAGCTTCAGGCAATGTGTGAACACCAGTAATTGGCTATATGTTCATCTAGAAAGTGTATGGCTAAAGTTGGGCCTTGCTCTCACTTCTTGATACTCCTCCTCCCCCTTACCATTTCATTGTCAAGTAAGACAAGAGCTGCTGTGAAGCCTGAGAAGGGTGGCAGATGGAGAAGGCTGTATACTTGACTGGTCCTCCTGAGTTGCACTTGAAATCTTTCTGTGACTCAGTAGAAGAATGCATTTCTAATATTTAAGTGTAAAAATGGAACCTACTGTCCATTAACTTAACTGAAGTGCTATTTTTAACAGATGTTTCAGTACCTGTCTTCAGTAACTAGAATTAAATTTGAAACTGAAACTATTAGCCTTATTATACATAGGTGCCTGCACATTTTGTTACTTAATAGTATTCAAACCTCTAAATATACTTATGTATCATTTAAATATAATTTTATACACATTCTTCTGTATCCAGTGACTGACATTTGGGTTGTTGTTGCTAACACTTAGTTACTATCAGAATGGGGAAGACCCTTATTTCCAAGTCAGAGTTAGGCTTACAGTTTTGCTCCAAATTCACTTATCAACAAAGTTTCCTTTAGCTGAATTTCTCTTTTTCTAAGATGCAGATGAGTTAAGGCAAAATGTAGCCCGAGACTATTAAAAATATATTTCTCATTGTCACCTGCAATATTACCATAATTGGAACTAAGGAGCCTGCTGTTGCACAATATTTATGTTGCAATCCAAACTGACACAGCCTGGAATGCCTCGGCAGCAAAACAAGACACAGACCCAAGCCTCACAGTGCATGCTTGGAAGGGAGTGAGCTGCTCCTCTTGGAAACCTCCTCCAGCAAGGACATCCTGGAGGTCCCCCTGTTTTGCTGTGGGCTGGGGGGCTGAGGGGATGAGGTGAGTGCTGGCGGCTTGGCTGTGCAGAGCAGTGGCTGTGGCAGGTGTGGGTGACCCTCCGGGTCGAGCTGCAAGGATGGCTGCTTTGATAACCTGGGCAGCTATAGTAAGACATAGCTCCTGCTACTGATTTGGATCATTTTTTTCATTCCTTTTCACTCCTGACACTTTGGAGGCCTCTTTCTTAGGGGATGTTGTTTGGAAGAAACACTTCTAATACATTTACTTTTCTTTGGTGCTTGGAAATAGTGAGTCATCGTCCAGTGTCACCTTTTCCACGCAGATCACTGTAGGCACAGTGAAACCAATGTTAATCCTGCTGCGCCTCTGGTAGGCTCCTCAACAGCTGATGAACTTGATCTATTACTCCTGGCCTTCTCTGGCAAGCACAGTACAGTATATTTGCCTGTGACTGACACACTTAGATCTATGGCCACAAAGTATCTGGTCAACTCTTCAAGCCTTTACCTTTAGCATTAGCTTTAACTCCTCAGGGCTCAGCTGCTTGCAGCATTTAAAGCATGGCAAGAGGTTTTATAGCAGAGATTTGACTCAGCAAGACTTGTGCTACCTCTCACTGAAGATATAAAATACAATTGGTAGCTTATAATTGCTGCCTAATATGATCTTGGACCCTTACTTAAAATCCATTTAACTGATACTGTGCTTTCTTTATAAGGTTATTATTGGGAGCTAACCTTTTCTCGTGTTGTGGTTAAATGTACAGTGTAATAAGGGTGTTTTTTAATGTGTTTAAGAGTTAGAAGATGTGTTAGAGGTAACCTTTATGCAGAGAGTTCTATATAGTTGTAGTAAGGACAGCAATATTAAAATCCTGAACATTAGTACCATCTGAATACGATTTGTTCTCATTCTGTTTTGTGTGTGCCTGCTGGTGGAGGATGATACAGTATGTTGAAGAAATCTGTATTGTTCTCCAGTGTCTTTCCTATATGTAATTACTAACCTAGTGCAAATTACTGTCTCCAATTTTTTTAAATTTAGATGCATACAGAAAACACAGAAAGTGTTAGATGTAATGGATGTAACAGATAAATCACATTTCTTTCTTTCTTTAGATTTCAAGGAGAGAAAACCAAATCCAAGATTTTAGGCACAAAACTGAAAGCCTCCCGGAAATCTTTACTTCCTTGTTTAACTTCTGATATACAGGCATGGGCCAGGTCTGTTGGATGTCTTCAGGGAACACTAGCTTATAGCAGATTTAAAGATTTATTTTCTTCAGACAAATGTTGGTACTTTTGCTCTGTGAATATTAGTTTGTCTTTGCCTAATAGAAATGAAGGTTTGCATATAGTTGTAAGTTAAAATGAAGCATTTTTATATTGTTTTTTCCTTAACCAGTTACGTAAGTATATATGTAGAGTTTGGTATACATGGAAAGAATTTCAGAAGTCGCCTCCTTGTACTCTGGAAACTGTTCTAAATGATGGTGAAGGCAATGAAGTTTCATACCAGAAACAGGGCTAGGAAAAACATAACCCAGAAAGATGAGCATTATAAGCATGGATAGCCTTTGTTTGAATCAATATTTTTTTTCTGCTGTTATTGTGGAAAGCTCTTTTCCCACTCTTCAGTCTTTTTTTTTTTTTTTTTTTTTTCCTTCTCATTTTCCCTTTTCCCCACTTATTAATTTTTCTTCCCCTTTTCCTCAAGGGGGCATTGTGGGTTGAAGAAGGGGAACAGGTTTTGCACATGCCAGGTCTATAGCTGAAAACCACTTGTTTTTCTTAAGTTCATTAAAATACTGCTGGGGTGAACACATCTGTATGGATGTGGGCAAGAATGGCTGTAAAGAGAAACAGACATTATTTTTAATCTTAAGTAGGTGGGGAAGGGGCAGCAGTCGTGACTTATGGGGTTGAAATTAACAGCTTTTAACATTGTAAAGAATCATGATGGTATAGACAAAGTGCCTTCCTAAAATCTGTAAGTATAATTCTTGGCTCAGACTTACGGAACTTTATGACAGAGTTACTTAATCTCAGTATGGTAAAGATAAGTTCATTAATGGTTATGAGGTGTTGATATAATTAAATAAAGAATGACAGTAAATTGCTTTTTGGAGCTCAGTGACTAAACTCAGGTCTTCTAATTGAATCCATCCACTGCTTTCCATTCACTTGCTGAAAGGCTTTCTAGACTGAGAAATTACCCCTACTCGAGACACAGTAACTGCAAAAAGTAAGTTGGTTTCTCTTAAAGGAGAGCCTTGGATGAGGACTAGAAGTGTTTTCTCATAAATGATTGGATGGAAAAGGGAAAGCAGAAAAAGGTTTTTTACATTGGTGATTGTGTCAAGAGATTACTGTGTTTTTCACTAACTGCCTGAATTTTGTGCTGGTTTGTGGTAGCTCTGACACTTATACAGAAGAAAAATTAAGATGCTTACAACCCAGTGAAGGTGATACTGACCAAATGAGAAAAAATAGCTAAGTCAGTGTCTTTCACTGGTGTTGCAGTATTTCTCACATCTGGCTTTTTGGTTGTTCTAAACGAATGTTATCATTCTCTCAGCAGACAGTCCATTTTTCTTGTGAATTATTTAAATGTGGGAAGAAATTATTTTATGGAGAAATTAGATACCTCTGAAATTAGCCTTTCACACAAAGGGTAGTTTAACTGCATGAGGCAAAAGTTCACTTTATGCTTTTAACTTGAGCTCTTAAGAATAGGGATGTATGAGAAAATACATTCTTTAGGAAAGTGTCAGTGTTTTGCCTTGATAGGTTTTTCTTGTGCAAGGTATTCTTCATAATTTTTCTTTTCATTTACTTTACACTATGTTGAGTATAACTGTAGTGTAGAGTCTCTCTGAGCTCTAAAAGGGACTTAGAGTCATAAAGTCCTTTAGGTGGAAAAAACCTACAAGATCATCGAGTCAAACTTTGACTGATCACCACCTTGTCAGCTAGATCAGAGCACTGATTGCCATGTCCAGTTTTTTCCTGAACACCTCCAGGGATAGTCACTCCACAACCTTCCTGAGCAGTCATTGCAATGCTTAAAAACCCTTTCCATGAACAAATTCTTTCTGTAGTCCAACCTGAACCTCCCCTGGTGCAGCTTGAAGTCATTTCAAGGTAAATATACCATGGATATCCAGCTAAAAATAGAAGAGAATGGAAAAAAATGATTGATTATGTTGATTTGGGAAAAAAAAAAATCTTGTTGAGTTAACCCCCAAATCTTCCGTTTGCTTCAACTACAGAAATAATGGGAATAGTTTCCTTAATAGGCTGCATTACAAGATCTGTCCTTTTAATATTTCTTACAGTGTTTCTATAGGCTTAATATGGATGTGATGTTTGGAAGGTGAAGCCCTATTATTGCTGAAGTACCTCAACTGCATTTCATTGCTCCAAAACCTTCTGTGCATTTCGAGTAAAGACGTTTTAGTTTGTACTGCTCAGTTTGTCATAGAAAACTTGAGGGAAAAGTGAATTAGCTACTGCTCAAGTGTTCAAAATTCATCTTGGAATTTTCTAGTGCATTAAAACAAATTTTTTAAAGTTACATTTACTTCACATAAGTGTGTGTCTAGTAATAAGAACCGTGTAAAACAGTTAATAATGGTACCCCAACTGCTTCCGGTTCAACCATGTCTTTCCCACAAAACATGTTTTGCATAAACGAAAATTGTGCTTCTCGCTTTTACTTGGCAGATCTCAAGTACTCGTGATAGCAAACTGCACAAAGCTAAACTCTGTAAAGGAAACCCCAACTGTTAGCTGTTCTGCAAATCACTGTGATATACATTGTACTTGTGACGTGATTAGTTTGATTATTGCAATATAACATCAAAGGAATTGCGTCTACTGTAGCTGTAAACGCCACTGAAGGCCTGCATTTTTGTTAGTGGTGAGAACTTTAAAAAAATCTAGCAGTGTAAAAATACATATAGTGAGTAGCTGCATAAGCTGTGTTTTTTCTGTCTTGGGATGGCAATTTTAACAGTTTGAGGTCTCTTAAAATTCAATATACTTGAAATAAAAAAGCCATTTCTGTGACTGTTTGCGAAGTTTTAATTTGTTTTAAACCACGTTGTTGATCTAGAGGTTTTGCTCATTTAAGGTTGATTAATTGCTTTTGCCATTTTTGTTTGCAGTTCAGTATAATCTCATGCAGACTATTGTATTTTTTTTTTAAATTTTAATCTTCTGTTAATGGTTGTATTTGTGGATGGGGTGTTAAATTTAACCAGTAATAACTTAAAGATTTAAATAAACAAATAAATAAGATTGAAAACAATAACAAAACATTGCAAACTGGAACAAATGCTTGGCATTACAAATTTATTTTATGAACCATACTTTCTGCACCCGCTTGAAGACCCCTTTGTGGTAGCTCTTGTTTTTTTATTATTATTTAGAAAAAGGGAAGTTATTGTGTTTTCATTCAAGTACCTTTATTTAAGGCAGATTTAATAGAAACAAGAATAATTAGCCTATGTCTTACATTGAATGGTTTTTTAAATGTGTATGCCTTTTATGATAATTACTATTCATTAAGGCTCAGTACTCTCTTTAAAGGATAACTCTTTTATCATACCTGTAAAATGGCTGGATGAACACTGACTGAAGTCGCTTCATGCATGCTGCAGTGCCTTTCAGAGAACACAGACCCACGAGTGCTTGGGCGAGTCACACTGATGCAGGGAGACTCACACTACAAAGGATTGGTCTCATTGATAGCTGCCATGGTTAGCTTGGCCCAGGTAGCAGCCTCTGATTTCTGCGTCCAGGGCAGAACCCAGGTCATAGCTGGTGATGCAAAGGAAGATGCTGTACCCGTTCATCTTTGGAAGTGCCTGGCTATGAGCTGCTCTTAGGATCTCGAGATCCTGGTAGCCTGTGTTTCACTGCTGGCTCACAAATATTTGTGGTAGATAAAAAAGCTGAATTGTCACTGTGTAACAAATAACACATAATCCACCTCCTGGTGTTTGCAGTATACTAATTTTCATGTACTTACATACATAATGGGCAGACAGAAGAGTTCATAAATCTTAAGACAGGCCAGATGGAAAATATGTTTGAATTTAAAAAAAACCCTGACAACGAGGGAGAGAGACAAGAAGAAAGAAATATAATTCTGCTGATATTAAAAGTATGAAGAAGAAGAGAGAGAAGAGAGTAGAACGTCTGTTTTCCATTTTTTAAGGAGACTTTTTTAATGGTTTTTGAACTTCTGAGATTATGATGCTTTTTCTTTGTTATAGAGCTGTCAGAAAATACAAAGGTTATATCTGTGCAGACAGCTTAACTTGCTTCTAGCTCTCCAAAGTACTTTACCTCATTTCATATTCAGCTGTTAAAAGTGTACAGGTCTTGGAAAAATTAGAGCATTATAGCTGTAGCCGTACCCTCCTGGACAGCCAGGACAGAGCTTTTGGACAAGGGCTGAGGCAAGGCATGTGATGCCCTGCACAGTGGCAGTGGCTTGTCAGGGCTGAGATGTTAAGCAAGTGTGTGCCCCTGTAATCGGGCTGTGAGATACTTCTGGAAGCCAGAATATGGGTCAAGGAAACCTTCCTCTGCCGTAATCCTTTCTAATCTTTGCTTTTGGAGGTTTTCAAGAGCACTTCTAATGCTAAGGAGTGTAGCTCAAATTTTTGTTTGGTTTTTCTTGTACTTTTTCAAGTTTTCTTTCCTCTCATGTTTATTTAAAGGAAATCCTAATAGTGGAGGGGATGGTTTTAAAAATGCAATATTTCATCAACAAAGGAAGGTCCTAACAATTCCATCTAACTAGAGAAATACTGCAAAATGAAGAAGCTGCATAAGATACAGTGGAAATACAAGAAATTATCCCATTTTTTACCAAAATCATTGTACAATGGAAAGTGCCCCTTGTCAGCTGAAATGTCAGATGTATCTGATTTCTGTAAGGCTAAAGATTCAAGTAATTTGCTTAGAGATGCAGTAGAAAATCAATCTTATGCTTGAAAGAGGAAATGGTAGCCTTCAAGTCCCATATCATGTTTTGTAGCTGATTGCCTGTTTTTATTATCTTCCCCAATTTTTCCTTTGGTGCTTACTGATGCCCTTTGGTTAACTCCATTATACCTTTGAAAAACTTCTTGCAGAGCTCAGCGACTTTGGCTTGTTTGCTGGGTAAGCCTCACTGATATTATTATAATTAATAGGATGTGTAAAAACTTCCCAAAGCCAGTGTTACAGAATCAGGCTATTAAAACACGGCATGTTCTGCAGTGTGCAAGATTTCCATCCTCTGCAGCTGGGGCTCATCAGAGAGGAGGCTAGAGCTGCATTGATCTTTCGTGCTCTGGGGGAAGTTGGTGTGGTAGGAACACAACTCAGCTTGTAAAATAGTAAGAGGGATGGGAAGTAAACTCAGTTTACAACTTGGAGTTGTGTCTCTAATTTTTTTTTTTTTAGTTGTTATGCCACAGGGATAAAAATGTGAGAGAGGGATGGACCGTGTGTTTAGATCCTGAAAATCTTTGTAGATCTGATTCCTAAGTGAGAAAGTCTTTTTCACAGTTGTGTGTTACATGGTAACAGTTTCCTTGGTTTGGCTCTTATTTTTGTTAGATAGTACTGCTTTATTTCCTCCAAAAAGTTTGATTTTAGGGATTTTTTAAAATTATGAGAAATTAATAAAGAATAATAAGAGCTACTGTGAACAGCCTGAAATTTTTAAGGAATTTTTTTTTGTAAGTGGGATGTATCATGAATATTTGTGACTTGCTAGTTCTATGAAGGTAAACTATGAAGCTGATCAAAAATTTTACAAAGCTGAGAGCAATATGGCAACTGATAAAACACAAAATAAATAATGATTAAGAAGACAGCAAATTATACTGGTTAATTGGAATATTATATGAGATCTTATCAAAAATATTTAAGTACGAGGAAGTACAGGGGCATACTTCTAGAGAGACACTCTTGGTGGTTTTGCTTTCAGTAGCAGGATCTGCATCAAGACTGGAAAGCTGTCCATGTAAAAAGGCATATGTATTTATTCTGCCTAATTGGATGATATAAACATTTTATAGTTAAACTGGGACTTTTTACTCTTGGATGTATAAAAATATCTTAAACAGGAATAACAAAGCTAAGTTCCTTCCTGCTTTTGTTTTTCTTTGTTGATGTCAGGGTTTTTTTGATACAATCTTAAAAAGCTATATGGAAAACAGACTATGTGGAGAGAAGATACTTGGTAGTAGAGTATTGTTGATCCACCTTGTGAGGGCATAACAAAGCCCTCTGGGAGAAGGGTTGTTTTTAACACTGAGAGTAGTTATCTGCGAGAGGACATTTTTAAGGACTTCAAAGTAGATTTCTTTGGGATACTTCAGATTATGCTTTAAGGACTTTCATAACACACTGAAATTTGCTGAAGGAATTATACTAGCACTACCTTCCAACCAGGAAACGTATCAATGTTGGTTTGATGGCTATTTTTTTTTTTTTTTGAAAGAAGCAGAGGAGTGGTTAGAGTGCTTGTTTGCATATTGATATTCATTAACTTCATGCCTGTGCTTTGACAGTGTTTTAGAGACCTGGATATGAGCTGGAAGGGCCATCACTGGGTGGTGTGAGAACAGAGAACTATTGAGTCCCAACACAGAAGTAGGACAATTTACAATCAGGGATAAAGACAGTGTTTAGAAACAGACAATGGAAGACAGAAAACCAAGGAGTTATCACAGCATATCAGCAAATAATTGGTTTTAAAATTTTCCATAGGTCTCCTGCCAGAGCAGTTTGGAAGAGGTTAATCAGTCATTCTTGTGAATGTTCATAGCAGTGTGAGGTGTCAGCCTGGATAAAAAGCTTGAAGACACTTAATTGAAAAAATAACACATAGATGATGGAAGCTGGCAGCCTGGACGTAAAGGAGAAGGGAGTTTACCTCCAGATATGGAATGAGAGATGATAGGAAGGCTTTGACATGGAAGATAAGTGATTAATATATAATGGGATACTGGATTTATGTCAGTGGAATGAGATTACATTTGTCAAGATTAGAACAAAAGATAAGAACAAGATTTGAAATAGGAGCGATGGGAGTATAGCAGCTGTACACTTTGAGAGAAGAGGTGTACTTTAGAGATAGTATTTGCAAAGATCCTACAATATTTGCATATAAATCTTTTGGAAATACTTGAATCTGTAGGACCTAAATGCACGTATCCAAAGACCGAGAGAGATGATATCCCATTTGGCCTAAATGAATGGTAATATTGCCAAAGGAAGGGGCCAAGAAGAATGCTTCCTAGGGGAGAGTATGCACCATCTTCTAACTGTACCAAATTGTGATCCAGCTCAGAGCAGCATTGTGCTGGTAGAGATAAGGGGAGAATCACCTCCCCTAGGTGAGCGTGATCTGCTGCCGTCCAGAGTTTTTTTAGGTCCTCCTTTACCATTTCTTTTGCAAAAGAGGATGTTTCATAAATTTATTCAAATATTATTGTTCTTTACTTTCTCTGTATTGATCTCTAGTGGCAGCATTTGCAGCTGAAGGTTATGCTGAAAGCGTGTCACACTGTGGTTGATAAAGCATCACAGAAAATATGTACTACAACACCAGTAACATGCTGAAGGTTTGAGGTTTTCAGAGCCAGGACTGACGTGACTGCATTGCTTACTAGTGGGGAAACCATGAGTTATGAAGATCAGCCAGGTTTAATGCCAGTAGAATTTCTGCTATGGACATGATTTTAAATATGTAGATAGATTTCTACCTACTTTGAAAATTCATAGGCAAATCATCTCTCTTCACGTATATGGTCGAAGTATTTAATTTGCTTGTTTGTAGAGGGATAGAGAAGACAATATTGCTGTGTAGTTCCTGTTGTTTACCTCCACCCTCATGTCTCTATGGACATCCTGGAACAGGGCTCTCGTGTTGCTGTGGATATCTTTAATTTCAAGTGGAAAGTGGTGGAGTAGTGCAGTGTGAGGTAGGTCCAAGATGCTGTGAGATTTTCTTTTTTTCTTGGTTGAGACTTTATGCTAGAATAGAGAAAATACTTTACTGAAGCTTGAAAGTGATTTGTTATCTTTTTACTTTGGTCAGGTCTGCTGTATATTTACTAAAAATGTTGTCAGTTTTGTTTTCTTTTTAAGAATTTCTCTTTGGTGTGTTTCCATCTGAACTTTATTAGAGGAATCAGAAAAGTTGGATCTTTTTTCCTACTTGCAGACGTGTGGCTCCATCTGCCCTCTGAGACCCCACCAGAGATCACTAGGCACAGAGCTTTGCCATCCCTGACAGAGGGCTCCTGCGAACCCCAGGGAGAGCATTGCTGTGCTGGTTCAGTCGCTGAGGATGCTTGATTACCTCCCTGCTGCCCATTGCCCTTTTTTCAAGTTCTGAAAAGTATTCAGCAGATTTATCACTGCTTTTTAAGAAAGTCTTCATGAGCATGACCTGAGGTTTTACAGGAAATCTTGAAATAAAAGTAATAATATTGTTATACATTCTCTCACATTCAGCCACACATGCTATCACAAAAGTAGCCTTGAAGCTGTTTTAGTTTTACAGCAAAGAGTGTTTCTTTTCATATCAGGTAATCCAAGCTGCTGAGTTTTTTTCCCCCTTGGCTTTGAAAACATGCCTTTATATTAATAATCCTGGATTTTGTGCTGGAAGTTGATTGCTCTAGTTGATGATTGGTATTCCATAACACTAAATAAAAGAAAAACAAAACTTTCTCCCTTTTCCTTTTCGATCTGAAATCTATCAATGTGTATTTTTAGAGTTCACCATTAGAGGAAGTATAATCTCTGTGCCTGCTTTTATTCTTGGCCACTGGGAGTTTTGCTACCAGCAATAAAAGACAACCTCCATGTTATACTGCACAGTATAGATATTGTAAATTTTGGTCTTGCTTTCCATTGATCTGGTTTGCCATATGGGAATCATCTTCAGCTGATCTTTATTTCCTGAGTCAGAAATTCTGTTTTACCCATCTTTGGGGTTTTCAGCATTTTATTCTCAGTGGGCTGTCAGGTATTGCACATGAAAGGAAAGGTTCAAAGGCATATAAAGAAGGTTCAGGTCTGAAATGTTTACTTAACACTGTCTCTTTTTTTTTTTTTTTTTTCTTTTTTTTTTTCATTTTACAAACATTTGCCAGACTGGAGGATCAGCATGAAACCTTAATAAATTTTAGACATTTTATTCTCTATTATGAACACTTTACACATACATAATTTTGGTGTAGTCTGGAACACATCAGCTGTAAACTTGCTAGTGTGGGTTTGCCAGTGACAGTAAAAACATTGCAATTATTATTTTTTAAAATTTTAATTTAATAAATTATTTTTCTTGGAGGTTTGTTTCCTTTCATTTCTGTTTTTGTTTCTGTAGCTGCCTGTAACAGACTGCCATTGTGCTACAAAGAAATTTTAAATGAATTTACTATGTAGATTTTAATTAATATGATGAGTAAAATTTTTTTTAAAAATATCCTCTCCTTGCAATGTCATTCTACTGAGAGAAATGAATTTGAGGAAAAGTGAGAATGAGCTTGTTGCTCACCTATGAAGGTGCTGCTGCCAAGGAGGTAAACAGTCATAATTTTAACAGCTTTTGTGCCTTAATTATTTAATCTCTTGGGAAACAAATGCCTAAAATTTAAGAGTTTCAATCACTTAGGGGCAGTAATGTAGAGGCTCTAGATTCAATTAGTGTAGTTTGACTGTTTTTCTTTCTCATGTGCATTGAAGTGTATTTAAGACAGCATACTGAAGTGTGTCTGATGTTACACTTCTATCTCCAGTATATCTTATATTCTTTTTGTGGTGTGGTAGTTGTGGTTTTTTTTTTTTTTTTTTTTTTTTTTTTTTTTTTTTTTTTTTTTTTTTTTTTTTTTTTAATTAAGCAAGGAGATAATACGGGATCTTGATACTTGTTACTGGGATTCATTCTTTCTTCTTCTGGCCCCTTTATTCTTCATTGCCGAGAGGATGTAGAGCACTGGAATTGGCTCAAAAGGATCGTACTTTGTCTAGAAAAGGTGTGTCTTGGGTATGTCTAGGGATATATTTTGCTGTTGAGGGTGTGGAAACAGATGAGAAAAAGTCAATCAAAGATTGAGGAAAAGATGAAGCTTCCCTCATAGCTCCTTCACTTCTCACACAGCAAGAATAAAGCTGTCAGAGAACTGTGTTCTCTCACGGTCACAGGCTTCTGGTTTTGCTCTTCTGGACTTGCATGGCCTCTTCAACATGAAGTTAAGTTGGGAGTTTAGCTCACTGCTTAGTGTTCAGTCACATCTGCCTCCTTTTCTCACTTACTGCTTTGTCCAGCTGAAATAGAGAATGGGAATGTGGCCTCATGGACAGCTTCTTTCAAAGTCAACAGGTTACCACAGTCTGTAGTGGGTCTTTCCCGCAGTCTTCCTTTTTTGGTATTTGTTAGTTTATGTGACACTGAAACACTGTGCTCTCATTCTCCTGGTTCAGTTTTCCTCACTTCAGCAATCAGGGATGTTTAAGGCTCCTTGGCTGTCCTGGCTTTTCCTTCACATTGCCTAAGGCTGTGAGACATTCTCCTGTCCTGCCCTTCCCAGGCTTTGTCTGTTGTACTAGTCTTATTTTGAATTGGGAAAAAAACCTCAAGGTAAACCATGAGCTTATGGCTCCTGTGGCTGGAGTGTTGGAAGGACAAGACAGGCAGAGGAGATGAGGAGGGGACATTCCTCTGTGTGTCAGACACTAACTAGAGTGCCTAGAGCTGCCTGGGGATGGAGGAGAAGGCAGCAGAGAGTTTATGGGTGAGGATCAAGGCAAGGGCAGGGACTGCTGGCAAAGTGGTGGTCTGCTACAGGCTGCCTGACCAGTAAGACCAACTGGACGAGGCCTTTATAGTGATATACAAATAGCTGGGTCCTCATGGGGGACTTCAACCTCCCAATAACTATGGGAGGGACAGCACAGGAGGCCATGAGCCGTCTGGGTGGTCCCTGAAGGGCAGTGATAGTAACTTCTCTTTCAAGGGGTGAGTTTGCTGATGGTGAGAGGTGCTGTGCTGGACCTTGCTCTCGCTGACTAGGAGGGACTTGTAGGGAGTCTGGAGCCCAAAGGCAACTTTGTCTGCAGTGGCCATGAAGTGGTGGAGTTGAAGATCCTTAGGGCAGTGAGGAGAACGCACAACAGGCTCGCTGCCCTGGACTTCAGGAGTGCAGACCTTGGCCCCTTCAGAGAATTGCTTGGTGGTGTACCATGGGATAAAGCCCTGGGGGGAGGAGGGGCCCACGAAAGCTGGCTATTATAAAGGATCACCTCCTCCAAGCATTGTGGTCTTGTGATTTTCCTCCATATGTTCGTGGTGGGACATCCTTCCTAGTTCCAGAGAGAACTAAAAATATGTGGCATTTGTTTAATCTCTTCTCAGTGGGTTTCTGCTAAGAAAACTACTTGACAAGGTATCTCTGGTATCTCACTACCTTCTATCAAACACTCCCTAGACAACACTAGCAAATACTGAAGTATTACTTGGAATAATGATAGACCATCATAAATCTCATTGTGAAGTACTGAGTACAGATGTTACACACCTATTCAACAGATGCATACAAAGCTTCCCAAAGTGTCTTTTTATGGGGAATTATGTGTATTTAAGATTTTTGTAAGCTAGGACACCACACCACCTTGTCAGCTGGTGATGTAATTTTCATTATCCACACCTTTTCCAAGCTATACATTCAGTACAACCTGTGTGGCACAACTGTCTCTGAGGATGGAGCAGCTGAAAATGCTGAAGTAGGCAGAACAGGCAGCTTTATCCTTATCATTTCCTCACAAGACTTTGGAAGAAGTTTGGTGTCTTGGTGTTTGCTTTCAAAGTTCTTTGCCTGGCTCTCCATGAGTTTGGGAGTAGAGCCTCTGTTGGGCTTCTCCAGGAAAAGAGAGCTCCCTGTGAAGGGAAGGATAAAGATTCTCTCTGCAGAGCAGAGATCTTGTTCAGGGGCCTGTCTATGTCCTGAAAGAGGGTGAAATGAAGACCAACATGGTTTTTGTGTTTTACTTTAATACAAGTTCTTTCTATATTTTTTTTTATTTGAGTACTTCAGAGCTTATTTTTATGTGTATTATGAGAACAAACCAACTTTCCAGTAGCCCCTAGGACAAAATAACTCAAGGAAGTAGAAGAGAAAAGGGCTTTCATGAAACAGGACACTCATCTGCATATTTCTCCCTTGTGGGAAGAAGACCTGAGGACAAACATGTTATGGTGGCAGAACTGGGCACATTCTTATTCTTCAGTAATGCCCACGATAATCCTGTAGAATAGTGTGTTGTGGTTGAAGAAACTGCTGTCTTTCAGTAATTTTCACAGAAATAATGTTTGTATAGATCAAAAGCACATTATTAATTAACATGAAGTAGCATCTTGGAAGCTAAATTATGTAGTAGGAGCTGAAGTACAGCTAGCTAATGAAAGCAGTATGAAATAAAATAGTATCTACATGGTGGATAGAAGCCTACTTGACAAAAATATTTGTGGAATTTTTTTGATTGCTCCAGATCTTAACTTTCATTTTTAATCCATATATTCTTGATGGGATAATAATTGTAATTTTGAGAATATACACTTGCTCCTCTGATATTTTGCTGATTCTGATGGTAGTCTGAAACACCAGCTCTATCCTTATTCCATTTTCTTTATTAATCCTTTTTAAGGTACTCATTCTAAACCTAGTAATGGTCTTTAAAATTCAGTGTTAAAATTTTCATTAATGATAACTTTTCTAGCTGTAAAGGGGAGAGTGATGATTGTCAGGAACATCAGCAAGAGGAAAAGTGGAGATTAAATAAATGCAAGATGGGCAAATGGGAAAAGAAAATACAGTTAAGAGGCATAAATATGGTAATTGTAAAGATGAATGTATTTTTACTTTGATATTAGACCTAACAAGCAGGTAGTGGAAAATCATTCAAAATATAGTTATTTTATTACAGATAATTTTCCCTTCCATACCTTCATTCAAAACATATCACTCATGTGAATGAAAAAAAGCTAATGGCAGCTTATGGGCAATTGATTGCATTCCCATGCTTGTATGCCACAGTCAGCAGCCAGGAATTTGACAATGTCTTTAAAGCAAGTGTGATGCTCCCCACTTGATTTCATCTCTCTGCTCCCCATCCATGTTTAGCTTACACTCCCAGCACCGTGACTGAATCCTCATTCTGTCCTTGTGCCTTCTGCACTTACTCCAGTGCCCTGACTGGTTCCAGTCCTTCTTCCAAAGCCCTGACCTCTCTTCAGCTTCTCAGGGTTGCTGGCTGTCAGCTGAGTTGAGTAAACTTCTGCTAATGAAAACAGATAAAAAGTCACTGGAATTTATTAAAGCTTTTGCATTAACTTAAATCACACACTAGGAATGAATGTAGTATTAAAAAACCAAAATTGGATTATAATGAAAGAAACCTGCAGATTTTAGTTGGTAACTTGCATGCATCTCTATATTTTGTTTAATTCTAATAAAATAAAAGTGAATCCCCATTAACCGTAATGAAATAAAATTAAACTCTCCCTGACTTACATTCATGTAGTCAGTCAATGCTATTGTTTGAAATCTCATTGGGCTCTATTTGTCTGCAAGGACAACAGAATTGTCATTTAGGCTGGAGGAACTCTGTTGGTAAGAAAATAGCAGGACTAGGTCTATTTTATCTAGAAAAAAGAGGTTGCCAATACAGGGGATTCACATGATGTGTGCTACAGAAGTTAACGTGATGCTGCAATTTTTTTAAAGAATGTGTTTTTAATCTGTATAATAAATACTTATATATGTGTTGTAGTTCAAATATATACTGCTTTGTTTGAAGATGTTTTGTTTCTTTAATATCTTCACATGTCAGAATGTTAATATAGTTACATTAAACTGCAATGGACAAGTTATGTTTTATCTGAACGATTAATTAATATTTTTGGCAAAAAGGTAATTCACTTTTGTTGTGTTTCAACCTAATAAAAAAGTCCATCTTATTTGTCTTTATTTTTGGTTTTTTCTTCTTTCTTTTTAAAATCCACTGGCTTTATTATGCCAGATCAGTGCTAGCTTTACTTTTTACTGCGTTTTATCATAATGCTCTTCGAGTATAAATAAACTCTGGTATGCTAAACCTAATAGCAATTAAACTGGAAGTGTTTGTGTTTCATCACTGTGAACTTCGCAGAAATGTTTCCATGACAACCTCCATGCTAGTTAAGGCAACCAGAGGTGATCAACAGTTTATATATTTTTTTCTCTTGCAAGAATGGAATTTGTGTTGACAGTTCTGGCCTTTAATGGCACTTTTGTACTGTGTGAAAGTATTTGTTTACTAGATCATATGCTGTTAACTGTCAGGCCGAGATAGAGTGACTGCTTTTGATAAAAGGGCTGCATTACATCTCAGAGTCTGTGAAGCTCTTGTACTTTAATTACTCACATCAGTACAAAAGTATCCATTTGCTTCACTACACTTAAAAATTAGACTTATTAGTTCCAAAGCACTAATGGTGAGTTAATTTTTTCCTTTACATTTTTTGGAAAACAATAATCTAAAAGCTGCTTTGTTGTTTTAAATTTAAACTATTCCATTTACACTGATAAAAATCACATTCCGTGGTACGGGGTGAATTGTGAGTGCTGTAATTACCGGCACTTTGAATTAGGATTTCTGGGCCCTGTTTTCATATGTAGCTGATGAGGGTTGTTGTGCTGGTGGCTGAGATAGGCTAGCTATGGACTCTGATGAGATAAATATCATTTAGGTAGAGGTGTTTTGTCTCTCCCAAGTTTTTTTTTAAAAAAGGCAGGTGTACCTAAGATGTGACAGGAATAACCTCTCTGAATGTAACATAATAGGAGTACAGGTAGACTGTTGTGTGTGGTACATGTATGAGATAGAAGGCTTTCAGAAGAAAACTCTTTTTTTCCAGTGAGGTATTTCTCTTCATGGTGCCCTATCTAGTTAGATGATCTGGAAGTGAATGAGTTACCTAATCTGATAATCAGTTAATAACTGCTACTGCAGCAGGTGTGTTCACTACCAGCCAGAGGTTTCAAGGCATTACCTGTACTGGGTTGAACAGCTTCCTTTTGTCATGTGTCAGTTCATTGTCAGGCTGATGGAAAAGTGTCTTTTTGAATCTAGGGTGTGTGTGTAGCACAGGATCATTTGATTTTTGATAAGCTGAAAAATGTGAGTGTTTGGAGGGTACCACAGTATCTTCTAAAGGTCTGTTTCAAAACAAAGACTAAATTTTTTGTCATAATAGTGACCTTAGTTTGGTGAAGCAAAATATTTAATAATACTCATGTATATTCAAGTATGAGATGGGGTACTTGTTGCATGTCTTGCATATAAAGACATAATTTATATTCAGGACTCATCTTTTGGACATGTAATTTGTTTTAGTAATTGCCTGCAGAATGTTTATTGTCTCAAGTAGTGTTACCATCACTTTTTAAAGCAATTGAGTCACTCTTCAGTGATCTGTTGAAACTAAGAGGAGTTGCAATTGTGAAGCTGTTTTGTGTGGGTTTGTATGTGGAGGATCCCATTGCTTTTTGTGCAGTGTGTGTGTCTGTTTAGTCAGAAGTTGCTTATATGTTTGTTGACAGTTGTTGACACTCGGGAGGGAAATTATATACCTAAATTTCCCAAGCTTTAAACTAGACAGATGATTTGTGTCTACACTCTCAGTGTTGTAAGATGCTGCCTTTCCCAGAATACCTTCACCTCATCTTTGGGGGTTTGTTGTGCCTTCCTTTGTGTAGGAAAGTTGGCATATTAAGGAAAAACTTCTCACACAGGTAAAGGGAGAAAAAAGCCACCTCCATGTGCACTCTTTCAAACTCTAACCTGTTGTAGCTGGAGGCTGTAATGTTCCCTGAGTGCATAGGTATATGCATAATCCCACAGTCCCATTTATATAATCCAAAAATCCTGTTTATAATAGCCTTGCAGGTAAAATTGCGTGGATTACTAGGAGTATATAACAGTACTAAGAAGTAGTCTTTATTTTCTTGGTGTCTCTTGATTATAAAAGATTGTGTAGTACTTAAACATATGATACAAATAAACACAGTGTGCTTGTTTTCCCAAGTTAGTGTTTATGAACAGTAGTTTGTAACCATGTTTGAAATAATACTCTGTATCTGTAATTATTGGGTTTTTTTGTAACTGTGATGTAAAGTAGACGCTTCTAAAACTGAACAGTAATTCTGGTCACATTACACAAATGTTGTGGATGAACTGGGATGGAAAAACAAGCTATTACCCCTAACACTTTTTTTCTTTCTCAGGAAAAATGAATTCATACTGGAACAGCAACAGAGATGGGCTGTGAGGGTGATCAGGAAATGGAAAGCTTATCTTGCAAGATGCGACTTAAGAAAGTGTGACATGTTTGGCATAATGAAACAAAGATTGAGAGAGGATATGATATCTCTTTCATATTTATAAGTGTGCATGGAAAGGCAGAGAAGGCATCATATAGGGAGAAGAACTGTTTAGGCTAAAGGACATTGTTAAAACAAGTACAAAACAAGTGTAAACGAGCTATGGATAAATCGGAGCTGGAAGAGAGAGTATTTAGGTAGTATGTGTGGGACCAGGGATTTTGAACAGGGAGTCTTATCAGCAAAATTGGCATGATACAATTGCTTTAGCAAAAGCTTGCCTATGGTCACTCAGATTGTTCTTTCTAATCCTATGGCCATCTTTTTGCCTAACTAGGTCTATAAACCCTCATGCTTGCTTCTTGAACAGTACCAAGAAAACTTGTAGAAGGAATCTAAGAGAAGCCTTTTAAAATTATTTTGCTTGTTTCACTTCCAATACCTGTTTAATTTCTGAGTAGATTCCTCAGTCTGTTTTCAGATAAACTGTTTTCATATTATTGACAATAGTATCCTGGGACTTTTTAAACATTTTTTCTTACTTGTTTTATATGTATGGGAGTGCTACATTTAAATTTTTGTTTTGCTTCATCCTGCTGCAGTTAGTTACAAGCTTTAACCAACCCAATTAGCTGGCTTTTTCCCCTTTGGTATTTTCCATGCAACTGGAAAGATAAGGTTATTATTACCATGCTTTTCATAGTTTATTCTGTAACCAATCTGTACCTCCATTTAGTTCAATCAGGCCATCATTTCCAGTCCCTTACTTTATAACTTCCTGGCAATACTTTTTTTATCCCACAAAGAGAAGTCAACTCTGAAGATTGCTTATTCCAGCCAGTCTTCTCATGCAAATTGGAGCAGGTTGTCCTGGATTTTCTCAGGTTGCATTTTGAATTTCTCCAAGAATATAGGATCTTCAACTTTGATGGAGAGTCTACAACATCTGTGGGCAACCTATTCCATTGTTCAGACACCTAACAGTAAAAATATATTATTCTTTGTCTCAAGAATGTAATTCTGAGAGATTGACAGATACACATAGATCATCAGTATATAATTTCTTTCCCAAGGTTAAAAAAATTGATTTCTAATACTTTCTCTAATCTGGAAATGATTTTAAGTATTTCCCTCTGCCAGAGTACCTTACATCTGGAATACAGGCTCTCTTATTGCCTTAATATTAAAAGGAGTTTTGCTTTTGTATGAGTGTTGTCACTCTCTTTAGATGGTTTCCAAGACTTTTTGTCCCAGTACCTGTCAAATCAAAGGTGTAGCTACCTTTGCAGAGTCTTAAAACTGCAGATTGAGCCAGCACCATGTTGTAGACCCAAAGTGAATTCTCATTTGAGTACAAGGTACATCAGTGGCTCACTGTCAAATACCTGTATTAATGCCATTTATCTAGGGATTGCTGTCTAAATTCACTAAACTTCACATCATTAGAAAGACATCCAGAGGCAATGTCTGCCTTGTTTCTTTATGTGTCAATGTTGGAGCCTTTCTTAGGTGGAGGACTAGTCACACCTACCTCAAACTTAATGTCTCTACACTGCTGCTAGGCATCACTGATGGTGTGAATAATGGGGTTGTGATTTATTACCCAGAGAGATGTTTATTACTTGGGATTTATTACTCAAAAGACGAAAACCTGACTTTTACAGACTTTCCATATACATAGTCTGTGTATATATGTTAGTTTCTCTGTTTCTCTGTTTTCCTCAGTCCTTCAAAATACACATCTTAAGATTTTTAAACAATGAAATGTACTAAACATTGTGTGAGCTGTGTGAGCTCATGCCAAGGGAGAGGAATGATCTAAATACACTCTCCACAAAAGTTATGACAGTAAAAGCTCTTACTGGAGTGTGCCTACTCACAAGGCAAATCATATATTGTCTGAATGTCCCCAGAAATCTTTTGGAGGAGCATTACAAAAGTTAGTCAACTTCTGCAGCTCTCATTGTGTTACTATATTTTAGGTCTGTATCAGTGAAAATGCAAAATAAACTTCTAAAAAGTCATCCAAGAGAATATTGGTTTTGACTTGTAGAGAACACTTAAGAATGCTGATTTATAATCCTTGCATGATCGTACCTTTTAAGGAGATTTATATCCTCACTACATGGTTTATTTTTAATGCAAATGCATTAACATAGGGCACTTTCCAGTGTCTGTTTACGTCTTTGACCACAACTTTATTTTCTTCGTATATTCTTACCTTGCCCATTATTCATTCCATATGAAAATTAATTCTGTTATCGGAATTAATGCTTTTGAAGTTAATTAGACCTTTTTGGAAAACATCTGTAATACAAAACATTATTTCACAGAGGTTTTTTTACTCAAGAAAAGTTTTGTTATTCCAAGTATATCACAGATGCCAACCATAGCTGATGAGTTAAAAATTCATCTATAGGCCTTGTAATGCTCAAACTCATCCTGTTTAAGTAATTTTGGAATTTATCCAAGAATGAGCTTGCTCCGAAGAGGAACCTAGGTGCAGTTGTAATGATATTAGTATTTGACTAATTAAAACCTTGTCCACATTTTAGTTTTGGGGAGTGTACACACACAGATTTTTTTGAAATGTATCAGCAAGTAGGTGATAAATACAAATTTATTTAGTTTATAAGCCTATTTGCTTATATGCTTAATGTGGTGACTGTGGACATTCTATCAGGGATGTTAAGTCCTTGCTTCCTAAATTGAGTAATAGATTCTTGACCCCTTGAAAGTCCTGAGTAACCCTGTGTGATCTCACAGCTGAGCCTGCTATGAGCAGCACTGGACTAGAGAACTCCTCAGGTCCAAGCCAGCTTCAGCTCTTCTGTGATTTCGTGATGGACTGAGTACTGTCTGAAGCTGGCTTGATTTGAACTTGAGAACTCAAACAATTTTTTCAAGGCAGACAAGATAAGTACTTTCTTTATGTTCCTATTAGATATGTAAGTTCTTATAACCTGCTAGCAAATGGTCTTCATCTTTTCTGAATGGAGATTTCATATTTCTTCTTTCTTTAACATCCTAGGATGTGATTATGTTTCTGTATTTTTCTCTAAAGCAAAAGTAAGTTGTGAAATACTGTTATTTTTCTTGTGATATTTTTATGATCCTTCTTGAGGAACTTGGTAATTCAGTCAGTGGTGTAAATGTATTTTAATTTCTAATTGTATGGGAGGCATGCGGGCTTAGTGAAGGCACTTTTCTACTGGTTTCTTTATTTCATTGCAGGAAAAAAAACCCTACAGTGCAGAAGAGTGTAGGGATGGTCTTGCAGCTGATACATCTTATAAATAATTTTACTGGCTTTGTGGGACTCTATATATTGATATTAATGATTTTGTTTAACATGAGATTATAATACATCTTTTTAAAGGGCAGAATTTACTTGGAAAATGACGTCTGTAAAGCCAAAGAGGACCATTGTGATTTTCCATGTAACAGTATCTATAGAAGTTCTTAAATTTATTTCTGTTTGAAGTACAACATATCTTTTGGGGGAAAATGTATCAACATTGTTTTAAAATGTTCCTGGTGATGGAGAGCCCATGACAGTCCTTGGGAAGTTCCTCCATTTGGTAATCTAAACTCTACAAATTATTTCTGGTCTAAACTTTTCTGACTTCAAATCCCTCATTAAAACTGTCCCTTGCTGTGTTGCCTGTAGAAAATGTGACAATGGATGTGCTGTGGATAGGAGGGCTCCTGCCTTTCCTGCTGACCTGTATTGTTTCCTTGTTTCCTTCTGCTCTCCCCCTGAATCCACCTGTTTTGTCTTCTGTCATGCATTTGGGTTTTCAACTTTCCCAGGCAGGGATTACCTACATGTTGTGTTTATATGGCATGGAATAGAGCAGGGTCTTAGTCCCTGGCAGGTGATCTTTGCTGATGAGCGTGTCATGAGGGCATAAAGGATTAATAGAGGTTTGAGCTATTGTTGTCCTGCTTTAAGAGCTTTTAAGCCTGTCAAGGACTACTGTAATCTTTGGGCATGACTTCCTTTGTGGCGAGGACTTCCTCCATTTCTGCTCTAAGGCCAATAAAGACTGGAGTAAATCATACCTCTCACAAAACCAGCTGATTTCAATGGAGGTGGGGGTAACAGGAGGGAAAATTTCCAGCGATAGAAAATCCCTTGCAGCCCTCAGCAGCCTGCTGTAGTGGTTAGGAATTCAATGTTTGCTTGTCTCTACATTCTCTTCTGAATTTATCTTGCTTCGGATTTCCAGGATGTTGTTACACCTTTCTTAGAGAACAAGAGGGAGGAATAAAACCAGCAGTGTTAAGGTTCTGCCCTGAGTTTGGGGACTTACAGGCTGTGGTTAAATATCCTATAATCTCCTGTTTTGTAAACAGATTCACTTTTTCAACTCTAGTCCTGTTTTTCAGTCATGATCCTAAAGTGTGTTCTGCAAGTCCTTCCCATTTGAGCAGTGTCCTGTTTGGGTTGAGGCTATCAGACTAGGGGTGACCCCAGTGTCAAATGCTCAGGTAGCATTTCTTCTCAGATTTCCTTGATTATAGAGATTACATTAGTGCCTTGTCCATGCTAGTTCACATTCATGCTGATTTACTACTGTAAGGCTTTCACAGTTATTATTTCCCAGGAAGGTGTTCACCATCCTGTGAAACATTATGTGTTGTTACATAGAGCATACATACACATATTTGCTCTCCTGGATGGAAAAATTGATGTCTTCTCTCCATGAGACTTCTATGCCAAGAAATATGGTATGATCTGAATGTTTCACAAAGGTTTTATTGTGAGCCGAGACCTTGGGCCAATGTCTTGATTTCCCAGCTGACTGCTGATAGTCATATGGGAATGTTCTCTCTTCTTTGAGTCTTCATTCTCAAATAAACTGTCCTGGAGGTAAGGTAGATGGCAGACTTGAGATGAGCTCAGTTAGAGCATGATGCTAATAATGATGAGGTTTGTGGGTTCAGTCCTAGTATGGACCATTCACTTGAAGAGCTGGACTTGATGATCCTGGTGGGTTCTTTCCAACTCAGAAGATTGTTTTCTGTTTTTACTATTTTCCATCAATACACCAATGCTTTCTTTCCCCACTGTAAATTGTAAATGTTGATACAGGCTTCAGGAGCAGCAGTATCATGCTGTCACTCGCTTGTCATCATCTTCTCCTGGTAGAAATCTTTTCCTCTCCTCAATGTAAATCCTGTCCTCTGCTTAACTTCTCTTTCATGCTGTAAAAGAAAGGATTCCTGTGTGTTCCCTGAGCAGCAAGTGAGGAACAACTGTGGTCTAGTACAAAAAATCTGAGATGAGGTATCCACTAGAAGAGATGGGAGTGAGGGGAAGCAGGACAAGTAGAGTCTGTTTTCTCTCAAAGCTGTTTCTGAAACCAGTCCTGGTGGGGTCAGCCCCCAGAGAAGTATAAACCCCTATGTTGTGCAGTAAAAGGAGAGAGGGTCCCAAACTGTTGGGCAGTCCCAAGATCGCTGACCTCTGGCTGTGGTTCTCATGGGAAGGATCTCCTGAAGATTATGGTGCTGTGGTGGAAAGAAATTTAAGAGAACTAAAGTTAGATTTGACATCTGACTAGATTGTCAGATGTACTGTGGTGCATTTAAAGGCACAGAGAACCCAAAGGAGGAGGAAATACGAAAGGGAAGCAGTGTTCTCTGCAATGGAACAAGGTTAAAGAGAAGCTTCCTTGTTTAATGCTGTGGCTTTTCTTTCCATAGCTAATTGGATCAATAATAACAAAGATCTGTTGTTATTTTAGCAGCATCTCAGTTCCTGCCCACAACCTGATACAAACTTAAGTAAAGCCTATTCTTCATCACATTCAAGAATTTCAGGTTTATTTGGAAAAGAAAAATCAGTAAAACATTTTGCAGCAGTAATTCTTCCCTCTATTTTCTGGTATATACTCTTAATTAATTTCAAAAACTAGAGGTTTTTGGAACATATGAAGAAATTAAAAGCTCTTACTTTCTCTGTTTTGCCTACTTTTTTTTTTTTTTTTTTTGTAAGCCTGTACTCCTAGCACATACTCTCCAAGAGTCTATTGGAAAGTCTGGAAGGAAGACTGCTAGGTGGACATGTCATTACTGGATTTAGAACTCTTTAGAGAATTGAGACCTGTATTATTGCTGATGTTTACTTTAGTTTATTCATCAGCATATTCTAATGAAGTCTCTCTCTGGTGGGCAGTCTGCAAGGTTACCTGTTACAGTGGTAAGCTCTTTTACATTTTCTCTGCTGGCTGCTAAAGGGGGGTTTCTAAAATGTCTGAAGTGTTGTCCCACTTACAGGTCATAGGTTGCAGGTATCCATTTAACACAGCTGTCCAGTGTTACTTTTACAAAACTTTTGGTCTGTTAAAAATTGTACGGTAGAGAGATGCAGAGAACGACATGAATACTAAATACAGATCTAAGAACTCATGGTATTGCTTCTTTTCAATTAATGACTGCATCATACACCGTGTCTAATTCACGTGAAGTGGTTGCAGAACTTCTGGAAAGCTTTAATGGAGTGCTTCAGATCTTGTTTATCAGATCCTGGTTAAAAAGCATATCATTTGAACATAAATGGTGGCATGTTATCGTTTTCTACTGGAAGATTTACTGAACTGCTCAGGAGACCTGACAGAAATGGCGGGTGGCAAAAGAGACATGCTTAGTTGCCTAATGTGATGGTCTTGTCTATACTATGATATATCGGTCTGAAAATTCTTCAGTGTCTAACACATATGGTAGGAAGGAAGCTTTAACATGTCAAATTAAGAAAAAAAATTAGCCTATAATAACAGTGTTGCAGATGATTTGCAGGGAGTTTTTTTAATCACGGATATTTCATATCCTCCTTTACACCTAATTCGTCTTGCTTTCTAGGAATGCGTAATTAATATTGTAGTTATGCTAATTTGAAACAATGATGATTGCAGCTCACTGAAATTATGTGTTCTACTTAATTGAACTTGACCAACATTACTTAGAGATGACTCAATACCGCATATGGTACATTCTATCAATATAACCTTTTATTTTAAACAGTTTGAAACACAGTCTGATTATTTTATATTTCTGTGTATCTATGGCAGTGAATTTTAGCATGATTTTAAGTTTTGCTTCATCTGTGTTTCAAAGACTGCATAAAGTAAACTTCTTTATCAGTCTCCTTTGCTAGGTACTGGTTTCTCATACAGAAAAATATTACAAAAAAACATGTGGACTGCTTGTTTCAAAGCTTTTTATGACTTTGAACATGTGAACTTTATCTCCAGTATCCACAAATATCATCTATCTTTGTGTATTACTAGACTTCAGACGATGTAAAAGCAGTTGATACGTGGGTGCTGGTGGCAGCCACTCCAGCAGGTGGGTACACTTCAGTGCTGGGAGGTGCAGAATCCCTGTGCCCAGGACAGGTCTGTGCAGCGGCTGCAGCCAGGGGGGCCCGGCTGCTCGGGAGGCAGGCACGGGCATGGCAGCAGCAGCGGGCACTCGGAGCTGGGGCATTGCGAGGCTCCGGGAGGCACAGCAGGAGTGGGCACTCGGAGCTGGGGCATTGCGAGGCTCAGGGAGGCAGCAGGAGCGGGCACTCGGAGCTGGGCATTGTGAGGCTCAGGGAGGCAGCAGCAGCGGGCACTCGGAGCTGGGCATTGCGAGGCTCCGGGAGGCACAGCAGGAGTGGGCACTCGGAGCTGGGGCATTGCGAGGCTCAGGGAGGCAGCAGGAGCGGGCACTCGGAGCTGGGCATTGCGAGGCTCCGGGAGGCACAGCAGGAGCAGGCACTCAGAGCTGGGCATTGCGAGGCTCAGGGAGGCAGCAGCAGCGGGCACTCGGAGCTGGGGCATTGTGAGGCTCTGGGATGAGCTGGCAGCATGGGCTCCATGCAACTGGCAGTGGGAACCTCTGCTTAGGGACTGCTGCTGCCTCCTTGCAGCCTGTCCTCCCTGCAGCCCTGTCCTCCCTGCAGCCTGTCCTCCCTGCAGCCCTGTCCTCCCTGCAGCCCTGTCCTCCCTGCAGCCTGTCCTCCCTGCAGCCCTGTCCTCCCTGCAGCCCTGTCCTCCTGCAGCCCTGTCCTCCCTGCCCATGCAGACAGAGCTCTGAGCAGGCAGGCAGTGGGCAGGGAAGGGGAGCTGGGCTTTCCTGGGTAAAATGGTGTGTAGCTGTTCTGCAGGGACTTCTGCACCTCTCTGGCCTGAAGGAGGACTGAAACAGACAGACAATCTCTAAGCTTAATGCAGAATCATTTTATTGTACAGGCTACAATGTTAAACAGTATTATAAAGGCTAGGCTTATTATTTGGGGAAAAATACTGTGTTTAGGCTGTATAGGAATACCATCTTGCATTTAGAAATGCAAAGTAATGATTTTGATACTCCAGTAAACTTTTTGGTTACTGTGTATGAAATAAAATGACATTTTCCCATCATATGATTTTAATAAAACTTTATTGAGGTGTCTCTACCAAAATTATGAAGTTGTATGCTGATGAAGGTCAGTATTTTTAAAGCACTTAAAGTAGTTTGAATTTCAATATGCCACATGTACATTTTGATCATAAAATGTAAAAAAACATCAGTCTCAAAAAATGTTCTTACTGACAAGCATAGAACTTGTATGCTGGCAAAATAGACATTGAATTATTAACAAAAAATTCTGTAAGTCCACTTACTTTCATTTGGAGGAATCTTATTTTCTTCGACCTTTAGTCATTTAAAGAAACATTTTTTGTTTTAGAGAAGGTTTTACAAGATAAGCTAACAGAGTTGCAGATTAAACATGTAGAAGTGTTTTCCTTCTATTGTAACATATGATGTGTTTGGAGTCTGGATGTGGGGATGGGAACCTTGGATTTTCAGATACCTTAATTCTTAAAGCCAAGACAATAACATACTGCTCAAAAAAGTTCCCAAAGTCATAAGAATCTTCAAATACCAGTCTCTGGTAAACTTGCAGTTTAAAAGTGATACAAAAACAATGCAAAATCGGGCCTCTTGTAATGAATTATTTATGTCTCTCATTTAGCTATATCTTCGTTATTAAAGTTGACTTGAGAGACTTACCTTTACCTAGCACTATTTCCTAACATAATAACATCAACAGAAGTGAGGCAGCATTCATCTTCCTTGAATTGAATGCAGATTGACGTTGTTAAGGCTATGCTGCTCTGCAGTTTTCAATTTTGATTTTCTTAAATAACATAGCATCCTAAAACTTCAGTGGGTGTTTTTTCTGAGAGGAAATTTTCTAATTTTGTTTTTATCTCTGGCTTTTAATTCAGTAATTTACTTAAATTTGCTACTGTTTTAATTATAAACATGAAAGATGTTATGATTTCATGTGAGAGCTTCCTCTTTGGCCTCATCATCAAACACCAGTTATGTAATAGAATTTTAAAAAGAAAAGCAATAGAGAGAAATGTTTATGTGAAAAAAGGAAATGTGGGGACAAATAAAGTAATATAATGTAATAAATTGTTAAGTTAAAGCCATGTCCTTGTATGAGTTGATGTTCAGTCAATGTCTGAAATGAAAATTTTGAATAAAATATCTTGCTACTGTGAAGTGATTAGATATATTCCCTGTTGAGGCATTTCACAGAATCACAGGATCACAGGATCATTTAGGTTGTCAAAAGGGCATTTCACAATGTCCCTTACTTGGATTTATGTGGCGAGCATATTTATATATTATCTCATTATTAGAGAAATCTCTTTCAAATTTGTGTATATATATATATATACACACACAAATATATATGTATATATATACATATAAGCTTTATAAAAGCTTCTGCCTCGGTTATCACTGTGTCAGTTTGTATTGATCTGGTCGATACAGAGATCTCTTCAGGAAGAGTTTGTGTTATTGAGGTGAAAAACCTGCTAATGATGCAACAGTGATTTTTTTCAGCCTTTTTGCTCTATGGTAAGAAAAGGTCTTCCTATTTCCCTCTCCAGTATAATTTTTCTTTTACCCATGAATGTGTGTCAGGTAATCACAGCTTGGCAGTGTTGTCTGGTTGTTGATCATATCGGGTTCACCTGTCTTACTCCTGCATCAGGGACCAGAGTGACTTCAAGAACCTGCTTAAGTGGTCACAAACTATGTTAGGCTTCCCCTTAATAAAGAAATAGAAACATGGTAAAACCTGATGCATGGACATTTTGCATGAGTGGCCACTTTCGAGTAATTTTAGAGCCAGACATTCTGCTCCAGCCTACTCTCCTTCTGCCACCAGGAGGACTTGGCAAGCAACAGCAAGCTCCAGGGAGAGGACTTGCTCTGCATCCCTCTTAGCTCCTCATAGTTGGAAGCAGTCGCTGTGTTCAGGAGAGTGGAAGTAAGCCTGCTCAATTGCATCATTGGGGTTCCATCTCTAAATGAGACTGTTGATGTCACCTGTTTCAGATTTCCTGCGGTTGACAGAACATTCCTGCTCGTCTCTGTAATTGTCATAGAATCTTCTGGGCAATCTGCAGTGTCCATTGTCTGTGATGATGAATTTGTCTTAGCTCCAGACATCTGTCAGTGTCCTATTAGGTATTTCCTCTTTCTTGGGTTCTTGGACAAGTGAAGATTTCAGCCCAGGTAACTTACAGCCAGTTGCAGGACACCCCAGTAGAGTGCATTATACAGATGTTGTTTCTGGCCTGAAGCAAGGGTGTTTTGGCATTCTGTTCCTGCTGAAATTCAATATGGATTTAGACAGCGTTTGCATGGATATTCAGTATGTGGTCTGTAATGTTTTAGTATTGTAGGTGCATACTGTCATATAGTTAGAAGTCTGACCTGTCATTAATAATTTATTTTCTTCTCAGATGGTAACTCTGTTCATTTCAGGGTTCTTCCATATGTCCTGTCTGTCACCCTTCGAGTTTTCATCAAGATGGTGGTAGTCATTGCTGTTAGCTTGTGTCCCTGTGTGCCTTTTTTCATTTACTTTTACAATTGTTTCCTTGATAAGGGGTGCCACAAAGGTGCAAAACCTGAATCTTTCCAAATGTCTCAGTCTCTTTCCAAGCATCTGGGTCCCAAGGTGAACACTTGAAACAAAAATTATATTACTGCAAATCCTTGGGCTCACTGGAGAAACTATTAACTATCAATTTGTGAGAGCTCTTTTGTCTGTGAACAGATTCTAGTCTGTGCTTTCTCTTTCTGACAATACACTTCCCAGCTAACCTCTGTGATGCCTTGTGCCACACATCACCTAACACCAAGTATATCTCCCCTCTGTGAGCTCTCTCACTCTGTACCCTTTCAGCTGTCTGGCTATTGTTTCTCATACGACAGAAAACTTTTGCTGTGGTGGCAGTGTGAGGCCACAGGACAATACTCCTCCATTTCCTTGCCCAGTCAGACAGTGACGCCTGACAGATAAGTCTTTCTGACTTCTGCCGCTTTCCCAAAATACTCCACTGTCACTGTGTGGGTGCTGAAGACTTCTAAGAGCTTTGTGAGTGTTTTGTGAGTACAAGTGAGAACATTACTTCAGTTAGACCAGTCCCTGTTGTTGTTTAAATTTATGGGGGGTCCCCAGGGAGTGCCCCCCGGAGACCCCCGAGGTCTTTTGGGGTCGTGGTGTTCCCGGGCTTGCAGGCAAGGAGACTCAGATGCCGGTGGGGTGCTCATGAGGTGAGGGTTTATTCACTGAGGGAGAGGGAAAGGGGAGGGGGGAGGGGGAAGGGGGGGAGAGGAGAGAGGAGCGTCCGGACGCCTCCAGGGGAAGAGGGGCAAGAGGGCAGAGCCTTCTGCCTTGGCATTCTTATCACAGAGGTTCAAAGGGGCGCGGTGACATTCTCCAGCCAATGAGGTTACAGATACAGGATACTGCAGGGAGGGTACAGACTGGGGATAAACCATACATTTTCCAAGGGTGAGCCAGAGCAAACCATTTCCATAAAATGCAATCCCACAAGTCACCCTTTTTTTCTTTAAAATGTGAGAAGAGAAATATGACATATGACAATTAATAATTTAAAATGAAACAGTAATTACAGTTTTGCAGCATGAAACCAAATACAATTGCAGTAAGGATTATGTTATACGGTGAACAGTTGATCTGACCTTGTAATTGCAGTAGACGGGTTATGTGAGTTTATATTGCAAGATTTGAAACAAGTTAACAAATTTGTTTGAGCCTTTCCAGCGTGACTGGCCTAATAGTGTCTAGTCTTTTCCAACTGGCTTTTCAGACCACCACAGCCCCCAGCTTAGGCTGAGGCGCTGACTATGCTCCCACTCTAGGGACAGGAAAACACGTGGAGTTCCCCGGGCTCCACACACGGCTTCAGATTCTCCAGGTGGCCTGCTGCAGTTCCCCCATTGGGGCCGGGCAGGGGCAGTGAGGAATTTAAATCAACTCAAGCTGCCATTGATCTGTCACGGAATTCCCTTAAGGCCTGAACAGCAAGTCACCGACACTCACGGATCTGAGCCAAACCACTCCTTTCACTTTCCAACTGGTTCAACCAAAACAAAAGACCCCCAGTTTTAGGTCATCAAAAGAAAAACAAAAGAAAAAAACTACAAAAACCGTCAAATACTTTTTCAGACACCAATTTAGGTTATCAATCACCCTCAGAACTAACTGAGGACAGCATAAACCCAAAAGCGTTACAGATTCAATAGTCTACACTACTGAATCGCGCCTTACAAAAAGACAATCCAAAAACTGCTTCCCTTGGATCCACACTTGTGACCTGAAAAGGCCTCTGCTTTCTAAATTAGAAAACAGGGGAATCTGCAATATGAACACACACAAAAGCTAGAAAGGCATAATTGTAAAACTACTTCATGGGGATGGGAAGGAAATGGAGGGGTTTGGGACACCCTGCTGTTTGGCCAGAACAGCTAGGGACAGGGGCAGAAAAACAGGGAAAGGGAATCGAAGTAGCATTAACAATTATACAAGGCTGTAAAACTGGTATTACAAATTCACTTTAGCTTTGGGGTTTGGTTTCTTAGCGTTTACCTTGTGGCACTTGGAAAGCGGAAGATGGGACTGAGAGCACGTGGCCATGGTGGCCATGCGGTCACAGCGCAGCACGTGGTGTTAGCTGTGCCGTGCCGGGTTTAGCAGGAAAGGGTTAACTCTCGGGGGTTTGTTAAGGGAAAGGGGGTTAGGGAGAAGGAGCAGCGAGGGGAGGAGGGGGTAAGGGTAAGGAAGGAGGTTACACAATTTACAAAACCGAGTTTTGGAAGGTGCGGGGCTTGGGCACAACTGAAGACTGCTTTTTCCTTCTCTGATGGCCGTCTGGCTGAGTTCCTTTCGCTGCTGTCCAGGGCTGCTTGTCCGCGCGGCTTCTCCCGGTGCTGGGGCCCGCGCGCGCTGCGGCGGGGCCGGGACCACGTGTTGGCTCCGCCGGGACTGCCCCGCGCCGCGGCCGCTGGGCTGGGGCCGCTCCTCCGCCGGGGCCGTGCCGGGCCGGGGCCGCTCCGCCGCCGGGGCCGCGCCGGTGCCGCGCAGCCCGCGCCGCCGAGCCGAGGCGGGCCTGCCGCGCCGGGGCTCACGCTGGAGCCTCGCCGTGGCGGAGCCGCGCCGGCCCCACGCCGCGCCAGCCGGCGGGGCTGCACAGCCCGCGCAGCGCCGAGGCGGGCCGGGACCCCAAGGAGCCGGGACCCGGGCCCGCGCCGGGCTGGTCGGCGGTGGTGGGACGGCCGCGTGGTGGCTCACGAGGTCTCCGCGCGGTGGGGGAGGGGCCGCCCCGGGCCGCGATGGCCCAGAACGGCCGCTCCACCGGAGACGGCACAGAAACGGAGTTACCATGGTCCATCTTATCTCAGGGTCGCTGATGCTGTTGCCCGACGTTGGTGCGTCATCTGTTGTTGTTTAAATTTATGGGGGGTCCCCGGGGAGTGCCCCCCGGAGACCCCCGGGGTCTTTTGGGGTCGTGGTGTTCCCGTGCTGGCAGGCAAGGAGACTTCAGACGCCGGTGGGATGCTGATGAGGTGAGGGTTTATTCATTGAGGGAGAGGGGAAGGGGGGAGGGGGAAGGGGGGGAGAGGAGAGAGGAGCGTCCGGACGCCTCCAGGGGTAGAGGGGGAAGAGGGGCAGAGCCTTCTGCCTTGGCATTCTTATCACAGAGGTTCAAAGGGGCGCGGTGACATTCTCCAGCCAATGAGGTTACAGATACAGGATACTGCAGGGAGGGTACAGACTGGGGATAAACCATACATTTTCCAAGGGTGAGCCAGAGCAAACCATTTCCATAAAATGCAATCCCACAAGTCCCTATAAATTCCAGAGAGGGATGTTTGGTATTTAATGTGTTTGTTTGTTTGTTACCAGTTCCAGTGTCCTCTCCCTCAATTCTTAGAAATCCTATCTGTCACTCATGTCTGCTAATCCTTACCAAAGGAGTAAGCCTCCATTTTCTGCCCTTTTCCAGGTTCATCAAAAGCTTTACTAGGCTTGTTAGGATATTTATCTAGTGGCTGGTTTCACTTAAACCTTGCAAGGTACAGCCACATGGCACTGCCTTGTAACCTAACTGCCCATGTTTGGCTCCACCTTTCCAAGAAGGTGCAAGAAGTCTGGGATAAGTGAAGGTCTGTATTTTCCATACACATTTTTTAACTCTGGGTACGTGTAGAGGTAAACTTCTACAGTTGTGGCCACATTTTATCTTAATATCTGTTTTTCCTCCTAAATTTCAGACCTGCAAGTTTCGTCATTCAGACACTTGACATCAGGGCCACACGAACGAGTACCATGCTTTTGTATTCACAGATTCAGCACTGTAATCTGTATCTTGGCTCTTTTGATTTCTTAGCATGGACAGAGCCTCTACACTACTGCTGAAAGGATTAAAGGTTTCTCCATGTTTGCTGGCCTCTTCGTGCATGGAGATTGATCAAGATTTACAATGAATGGCCAAAGCAGGATCTTTTAACTTGATGAACCTCGAGTCCAGTGTGCAGTTTTGGGAGCCACAATATAAAATAGATAAAAAGCAATTAGAGGGCATCCAAAGGAGGACCAGGAAGGTTGTGAAGGGCCTAGAAGGGAAAGTCTTATGAAGAGCAGATAGGTCCCTTGGTTTGTTCAGCCTGGAGGAGACTCATTGCACTTTACAACTTACAAGAGGAAGAGGAGGGACAGACACTGATCTCTTCTCTGTGGTGCCCAGTTACAGGACCAGCCTGAAGCTGTGTCTGGAAGGTTTGGGTTGAATGTCAGGAAAAGATTTTTCACCCAGAGGGTGTTTTTGGCACTGGAACAGGCTCCCAAGGAATGGTCACACCAAGCCTGACAGGGTTCAAGAAGCATTTGGACAGTGCTCTCAGGCACATGGTGTGAGTCTTGTAGCTGTCTTGTGCAGGGACAGGAGTTCGACTGGGATGATCCTAATGGGTCCCTTCCAAATCAGGATATTCTTTTATTCTGTATTCACATCTTCATCAGGCATTTTGTGGTGTCTGAGACACTGAAGGCATTGCAATTTACCTGGAGACCTCTGAGGTCATCCACTATGGAATTTATAGCAGAAGCTTAATGGCTTGGAGACATCCACAGTGTGAGTGTAAATGTGGACTGTCATTCAACTGAAACATGTATAGTTTATATATTTTAGTTGTACGATAATAATTATCATATTCTGCATCTGTTTTTGCCTGAATTTCCCATGTACTCCTAGGTTTTTTGAAATTCTGTGTTTCTGTGTGATTCAGAGGGATTTAAAGTGCCACCTGGAAAGCCCTCCTTGGCATTCTCACTTGCTCCATGGAAGAAGATTCTACTGGTCTTGCAAAGGAGAAAATTTCTCTACTCTCAAGTATAATAAAACATTTCTCAGAGTGTGAAAATACCTGTGGAGTGCACATCATGAAAAATTCCAGTGGCTAATAGGTAACCTTTAGCATGCTCAAATTATTTTGAAAAATTCTAAAGGCTAGAAGCAGCATAAGCTTTACTTGTAGAGCATGGCTCTAGGAAGCTCAGGAAGGTGCAGGGTACAGTATGTGCCAGCACAATTTCAGCCCTGGGTGTCCTTTGATAATTAACAGAGTGCTGTCATTTTTTGTGGAATCTTTCTGTATGTCAGCATCAGCACCAAAGAGAAGCAAGAAAATGTACACAGCCCCCGATGAATACTGCTCTCCCCTGTGAAAACAGGATGGCAGCAGTAAAGAGAGTGAGTGGCAGAATCTCAATCTTCCCCTTCTCATCCCTCTCCCCTTTGTATACAGGACTGTGCATTTGCATTGAGCCCACAGGAAATGGCTACTATACTTCTTTTTCGGTTACTGAAAATAATAAAAACAGGCTATTTCAGCCAATTAACAGAATGCTAATATCTGACATGAATGGAGAAGGCAGACTTCTGGAGTGCTCCAACAGGAAATAAAGATTCTGTCTCATAAGAGACATAATTAGTAACAGCTATGTCTGGACCTCGTGATTTCTCATTCTCAAATCAGTTTGTCCTCTTCTGCCTTCTGTTCAGTTGCTGAGTTTGATCTGCTATTGAGACATGCTGTTTGCTGCCTCTTGTGGGTTTTTTTTCTCATTGCCACTCAGTTTTTAGCTGAATTGTTTCTTGTGTCAGCATAGGACCATTGCCAGATTTGCTCTGAAAGCCCTCAAGGAACCAAACACCCATAATTTCAAATGCTGTTTATTATTCTTGAGGGTTTGGTCCTTAGGCTTAGGTACAGCCTTGGTACTGATGGCAAATGGCAAATTGGTCATCCACCAGTCATCTTCTATTTGAAATTCAATGCTGACTTTTTTTTTTTCCATTTTATACATTCTCTTTGTTCAGTTGTAAACTATATGCAGTTTTATATGAGAGACTGACATAAGAAGATAAATAAATAGATGAAATGTTATTGTTGAACATATTGAAATATGAGAACTATAAGTAGGCAGGCATAGACATGAGGGTTCCATTTTGTAGCCTGCTGACATAGCATATAGTTTAAATATTATGTGCTTAATGGAGCATGTAGTTACTCTATATTATGAAACATTTTGTATGTTTTTCTATTGAGAGGAGAAAGTCTGAACCTAGATTTTTAAAATGCCTATTAAATTATCTTAAGCAAAACTAGTTAACAAATCACAGTGACCTGAGTGTAACTTGCTAGATACTGTAAAATCGTTGGTGGCTACAAAAATTATTTTAGGAAATATAAAACCTGAATTACAGAGGCAAGGAGTCTATTAGCTGCACTTTTGGTACCTGTGTGTGATATTTGCAGGTGTAGCTGTCCCTGTCTTAGTAATTTGTTCCCTGTAAGAGGCTGTTTCTGTCCTGTTGTCCCCAAGCATTCCTAGTATTGTGTCCATACACTACTTTCTCTGAGTAATTATGATAAGTGTGTCCATTTCATTCCCAGTTGAGCTTGCCCTCAACACTGAACGTGATTAATATTAAAATAGGTTTGTTCAGAGAGACTTAACACCATGCTTTAGGTGGAAACACAATGTGGTGGAAAAAAACCCAGAATTTGAGTTTAAACAGAGGAGGAGCTGAGCGCTTCTCCAGCTTTTTCATTCCTCATACTTAAATTTCTGAAGCAGTGTTTTAGGTGGGAATTCCATGTTCATAGCAGGTTGTTTTGCAGGTGTTGCCTTTCAGTCCAGGGCACTGGGGCTTCAGGAATGTGAGGAGCTCTGGGAAATGCCAACAAAGTTCTTGCTTTCTTTCTTTTATCCAGTGCCTCCGTTGGTACTGGCAATGAAACAGACACCTACGGAGAAGGGAGGTGGAGAGAGGGATGAGACAGGACTCTTCATCTGACAAGAAGTGCTTATCTTTTCCACCTCTCCTGTGCTTTTATGTTAGCACCTTCCTTCTGTGCAAAGGTCTTTAACATTCATTCATTCATGAGGAATTTGTAGTTGTTACAATACTCTCAAGACTCACAAATTTGCGTAACATTCCTAAAACTCAGTATAGAATACAAGTCAAACCCTGTTAAGATTCTTGACTATGCAGCCATGGGTTTTGGTTTGATGCCAGCTCTCTAGTCATCCTATGCTGTAAACTCAGATCTTGGATGTATTAGCACTGAGGATGGCCCTTCCAGACTGGTGTGGATTTGCACAACCTTTGCCTTAATTCCAGCTCTTGCTTGAAATAAGATGCCTTATGCCTTGTAACAAAATTAGGTTCTCTTTTCTATGAAAAATCACCACTGTCATCTCTGTCTCAGTCCCAGTTATTTAAGGAATGTTACAAGTGTCACCTTTCAGAATCAGAACAGGACAGTAAAATTAATTCAGTCATTTCAAACAGTATTATCACACGCTTTTAGGAACTCATGTAAAATTCAGAGGCATCAGAATGTACAAAGTATTCATTTTTTTTGATATTTTTAAAAACCTTGTTCATAGGTTGAAGACTTCAAATATATATTTTTGAACCTTATTTCATCTCTAATATGAAATACACATACTTCTTTTAGGGCATGAAGTTCTGTTAGAGTTACATAGAATGCATGAAAGCTGATATAAAAATATTTGTATTAACATTTTGAGAACTGACAATGCGACAATGAATCCCAGTAGCACAAATATTGTTGGTCTAAATTGCAAAGTTTTAAGCTAGTAAAAAATAATTCTTACAAGAGAAATGGCATATTTTTAGATCTTATTGGCTTATAATAAAATCCCTTGTATCCATGTAAAGCTTCTTGACACACATGTGAAATATTTTACAGTATAAGCTCTGAGTGCTGAGTACTGTGAAGAGCAAAAAGGAGAAATTTTAAGATTTTTAGAGAGGACTCCCTTGGCATTAAATACCTTACATTTTCTCAGGTGTTCTTATGCTCTTGTCTCCTGCAGCTACCTATAAACTCCAGTGCCTTAATGCCATCTCAGTTTTCTATTTTTGTTGTAAATCTCTTTGTTCAATGGGAACCTGTAGGTTTCCTTCTTTCTGTTAAACATAATAATAAAGAATATGAACAGAAGGAAGGAAAGCGGGAGAGCTGTGACTTGTACCATGTGAGAGCTGCCCTTCTTTCTGAAGGAGATACAAAAGGCGGGGCAACATTTGAAGGTCTGGAACTAGGAAAGAGGTAGGAAAGAATCACCAGAGGGAGGCTCTCAGAGATACCTCTGTAAATTTAAAATAATGAAGTGAAAAATTGTGGAAGAGAAACCAGAGATTGAGATAAATTTTCAGTAAACCCTGTGATACTGTCTCACTTCAGTGTAATCTCTGTCCATCAACTCCAGTATGCCTTAGATTTCTCCAAATCTTTTCAGCATGCTAGGTTGATAAATATGCTGCAATTTTTGTACTGTATTTGTTAGTTTCCAGCTGATTCATGTTGCTCTGAAACAGTTCATCCTGTAGCCCAGTAAACATGTAAAGGAGCAGGCTGGGAAGGATGGAGGTCGTGAAGGAGTGGGCTTGGAGGTAAGCTGCAGCTGCAGTAGGATTGCACCTGCAGTCACCCACAGAGCTGGGGTACTGAGATCTGCTGTGGAGCCAACTTCCAGGTAGTTCTTGCAGTTCAGGATTTCAGAGGGGAAACAAGACAGTTGTGTAATAAGGGAGATCCTTAGGTATTGTAGTAAAGTGAAAGAATAAACTTGGGCTCTTTCCTCTGGACAAAATTTCTCTCTAATTGTCAGGTAAGGCATTGGAGTTTGTGTGAATTGCTAATGTCATCATATTGAAGTTTAGATTTCCATAATGCCTTAATTTGCTCGAAAATGTACTTAGAACAGTATCTTATACTTTTCCAGATGTTGTATCCGCATCTTCTGAGTACCACAGATAGTGCCTTTAATAGGGAACTCAGTCAGCTGTCAAGGGGAGAACACAGATGCTTCTCTAGAAGAACTCTGGATATTTGCTGTGGGTAAAAATATTGGCCTGTGCTTTGCTGTGAGTAGGGAGAACCAAAATGGACTGAGTAATGAGTGAGTTTTGCAACCAAGAAACATGCATCAGCAGCTGGATATGTGTCTGGATCTGGACCTGCAGCCTCCTGCAGATTCTTTGGCAATATACAGAATGTAGTGTATGTTGGAGGATCTTGTCTTGCACTTGGCAGCAGAGGCTTTAGCTTGATAATAAATCATTCTCAAAAGCCACTTTCTCTAAAGAAAAGTTGTTGCATTCAAGGATTGAGTTGGAAAGTCTGGGTAAGAAGTACTGTGTTCTTAAAACCTTCTAAAACTTAGTTTCAGTCATTGAAAGCTTGAACAACTGTTTTTCACATTGTTGACAAAATGCTTAGTCGTCATTAATTTGGAGCTATGTAGTAGCTGGAAATCTCTGAATGTCATCAGTGAAACCAGGTTCTACTACTTTCATAAGTTTTTCTTTCCCATCTTTTCTGACATGTTTGGCCTCCATGACTAAAGGATGACCTTTAGTTAATGTCTGCCTGTGAGTCTTGCTTGCAGTTTATCAACAGGACCAAATGATGCTTAGTTCTCCAAATACCTGCCAAAATGCCACCTCTCTGCTTAAGCTCTTTGTCTTTTACTTTCAGGAAATGTGAAACCTTTCTTCCAAAAACTTACTAAATTATTAAATTATTTAAGAGTTCTCTGTGTTGTGTGTTTTGGTTTGCAGTAGCCTGCTCGTACTACTGACAAAGTAGTTTTATATCTCCACTTGCATCTTTTGCAATTTGTTTAATACAGACTGAAAGTGAGCATAAGAACAGAGTACATAGAGCTGTAAGTAAATCTATTTGGCAAATCCAGGAACAGTCATATGCTCAGTAATGATGCTCAGTAAAATGCTCTTTTTTTCCTTTTATTGTTCTCTGTTTCCTCCCCACCTCCTCTAAGTACAAACAAACAAATAACTTACAAACCCAGCTCTTATTTCCATTGTGTAAACTGGAAGGAAGTGGCATACAAATTTAGATACTCTTTACTATGAGACAGATTGAGTAGCAATTTGACTGTAACCCTCAAATTGTCTTTGCCAGGGATTATTGTGAGGGTGGGCAGAAGTGTGAATCTGGGATTGTTTGGCCAGGATTTCAGTAGGTGTTGGAGCTACTGGATAGCCAATGGCAAATACAGACAGTGGACCCAAGTATTTTCTGAGAAGCAAGTCTGAGCTAGGGTCTTTGGAAGAAAAAAAAATTCCTGTGCTTGAGAAAGTAAAGAGGTAATTTATGAATGAACTAGAAGTTGGTTCATTGTAAGTACTGAACTGGAGACTGTCAGTTTTGGAGTGGAGTTGTAGTTTCACAGACAGCTGATCTCTTACGATATGCCAGTTTTAAAGAGAAGAAGGTCCCCTGCCTTCAGCCTGCCATGCCCTTCCCTCTTCTCACATCTGTGGGCTTGTGACCTTTCTTGGGTTTTGTCTGGAGCTCAGCAGACCCTTCTCTGCATCAAGTTAATTCAGGAACACAGTGAAAAATTTAGCAGAAGCCTGTTGTCTTGGGTTATGTAACAAAAAAAAAAAGTATTCTATTTCATCTGTAGAAAGCAGTTGGGAAGATATTTTTCTTTATTTCTTGTAACTCCACAGGGGAGGGGGGCAGATGCCTTCTGATAATAGACCAGTTGTTAAAATCAGGTGGGGCAGTGTTTCTTATCTCTTCCACCACTGCCCACCCTCCAGGGGGGATATCTTCTGTTAATGGGCCATTAAGGCTCACCAGTGACATGACACATTACATCATCCCATTGTGAAATGCTCTACCCAGTGAGGGGAGAGCCAGCTGTTCCCACCAAGATGAAAACTGAGATGTAGGAACACCAGGCAGCCTGTTTTCCTCTGGATTCCCAGAGGAAGACTGGACCCATCTCACCATCACTGGCCTCCTGCTCCAATAGAACTGCATCTGTTTCACCGGGAGGATTTATTTAGACTGTTTCCAACACCCTGAACTGGGTGTCAGGTCATATTTTCTGACTTTGTCAGGGTTTCTAGGGTTTTGTTTGTTTGTTTTTGTACTACTACATTTGTATTTTTTTTAATATTCCTAGTAAAGAACTGTTATTCCATTTTCCAAAGCTTTGCCTGAAAACCGTTAACTGCAAAATTATAGTAATTTGGAGGGAGGGGGTTTTACATTCTCCATTCCAAGAGAAACTCCGGTTTTCCCTAGCAGACACCTGTCTTCTCAAACCAAGACACCTGTGTAGGCTTTCTTCCTTTTCTGTGAACTGAACTGGCTCACAGAGGGATCTGAGATTGCTGTAGACTTTATAAGGTAAGCATTGGGAGTCGGTGGCTGATGTGGAAAGGCAGAGAGAGAAGAGGTGGGAAGTATTCCCATTGTGGTAGTAGTGAGCTGTTAAACCCCTAGCCCCATCTTAAGAAACAATTCTGTGACCATTTATTCTCATTAAAGAATCACCTGCATTACTGTGAGCAGTGTCTGTGAGAATGGTGTTCTAGCAAAACAGTTGGCAAAGGAGGGGCTGCCCAACTGGGAAATCTCCGAATTGAAAAACCTACTAAGAACCAAGTTTGAGACATGAGAAACCAGAGATTGTGCCTGTGTGCTCAAAGTCAGCTTGGTATTCATGTAGATGCAGGGTGGAATGCATTTGAAGAAAGGAGCTTCTGTGTAATTTTACTTGGGTAGCTGAATTTCACATTTATTAGATGTCTTAATCCTTAAATATATAGCATGCATGTGTGGTTTTTTTGGTTTTGTTTTTTGTTTTTTCTGGGGGGCCAACCACTTTAGTGGTTTGCTCCAAACCTTGCTTTTGCTGGCATGAACATTGTGGAAGTCATCAGTGTTTTTGACTCAGCATTTCCCCAGTTTCCTAGTGAGGCACCATATAATCATGCAACACCTGCCTGGTTACATGCAGTGTAATTGCACGCTGTTCCTCTCTATGTGTTAAAGTTGCATGCTTGTGTGGAGTTGAGGATGTGCTTCCAGAAGTCTGTATATGATGCACATCACCATGGTGTTTAAGCAGCTATATTACTGAGGTTGCTAAATGGTCAAAGTATTTGCTAAGTGTTTTAAGCATTTCCTTAAATGTTATTCATAGACTATAAAAGAAAACTTTTGATACATTTACGAAGGATTTATTTCTATCTCATGTAAACAAATCACACACATGCTCTTGTTTTGTCTTTAAATACCAAGGTATTTTTCTAAAAAGGAACAGCAGGAATTTTGGTGGGTTTTTTTGAAAGGGAATTAGGTTGATCAAAATGTTTACTTCTGACTCTTTACTTTTTATACTTTCTTTACATTTTTGTTACAAAATACCAAATTAAGTAGATTCTGCAATCAGTACAAGACAGCAATTTTGATAGGACAAAATCAAATAGCTTCAAAGCTCAGTTTTTCTTTTCACAGCTGTGATAGCATTGAGTTGTTACTTGAGAGTGAAGTTCTAGTGAATAATGAAAAGCTAAAATAGTAAACAGTCCACAATTCAAGAAGATGTTGATTAAAATTGGTTTGTTACTTTAAAATCAAATCCTCAAATTTTAGAACTTTGATAACAGTCTATGTTTATAAATAAGGCTTCACAGAAGAGCAGTTTAGATCTGCTCATTGGGCCAAGAATGGAGAATTTTGAAACTTGAAGAAAATCTCTGTTGATAGGCATTATAAAATATATTGGGGTACTGTGTAATGTTGCAATGAGCTAAAAATCTGCTTGGAAAACTGCTGTTTTGTCTTTGTGATGAAATATTGTTTATTAAACCTTCAATAGATACAAGAATTTTCAAGGGGAAAGCAGCATATCCTTACTGTGAAGTGTCTTTCTTGTAGGTGCCACTCTGTTTTAAATTTAACTGACCCTAGGAGTATTGGTCTTTTAAAGCACATAAGAATAGGATTTATGGTTCTGAGTTAATAAAATATGCTGATGCCACTGTAAGCCCTATTTAGATAGACAGCAGTAATCTCTGTTGAGCAGTATGAAACCGTCTGTCTCTAAGTACTGGAAAGCTAATAGTTCACAGCAAGGTTGTACCACATCCAGAGAGGAGAAAAATGTGTCTGAAGTCAGAAGAATTTTGGCTGCATGATTTTATTTTCTTTTGTAATTGTATTCTTTCTCCTGTGCTAATATTGTACGTCATGTCAAGTAAACAAGATACCCAAAGAGCACAGAGGAAAATGTGCTTTTTAAAGTTCATGCTCTACCTTACTTTTGTTGACTTTAGCACAAGGAACAAGATTTTTCTGAATGTACAAGGTGAATCTGAAGTATGTGAGATTGGTGTTAAAGATGGAGTATGTTGTGTGTTCATAAAGAAAACACATTCTATTCAATGAGATATATTAAGAAGGCTAAGTTAATGTGTTGCCACATTGTATGTTTTGTACAGTATAAAAATACTGCTTCCAAGTTTTTTATCTTTCAAAGGAGTTGATAGAATTATGTTTGAAAAGATAACTTTGAATTTATAATTTTTCTATTGTGTTTGAAATATTTGACATTTAAATACGTGGCTGTATTTACATATATTGCATTTTCATTTTAGCTAATCCTCTTGAAAGTTGGTTGGCAGATGCCTTAAGCAGTTCTCTGAAATTGGGACAGATACAGTATTCTGCAACCTTGGAATTTATTTGGAAATAAAGAACATTTTGTAAATTTTTTTCCACTTTTAAGAGTCCAGTTTTGAGTTTTCAAAGAGAATTGTTGCATGTAAACAAAGGAAATAGACTTTAGTGGAGAGATTATATCTGTAAATTTACTAGTTGTTGTCAACTTATTGTATTATAAAATATTAATAATCAATATTTTATGTGCTGCAAACATAAAGATTACCTCTCTGAGCAACTTAATATAGGAAGTAAATTAAGTCTGTGGGAACAAACTATTCTGTGTACATCATAAAACACACATATTTTTTACAAAAGGCAACAGTTTTTAATATTAAGATTTCTTTATAAATTGTAAGGAGAGCAGAATAAATAATTTCTTTGACAAGTGTTATGTTTGTTATAGTCCACAAGTACATGATGTCCATATGTGCTGGGATTTTGATTTTTGTTTTGGGGCTTAAAAAACAAATATCTTCATCATTTTTTCACTCTCGTATCTTAGCTGTTCATTTATTCAAATGTTGAAAGATGTAGCTAAATATAGAAAAACTTTTGGTTCTGTATCTAAACTAATTTAGCAAATTCACAAAATTCAATAATAGACACTTAAAAAGTCTGAAATACAAGGGAAAACAAAAAACCCCCTATGTTCCACTATGGAGATACCATTGTAAAATTTGATGTACGATCTATGTGAGCCTTTTCTATCAATTAAAGTTAGATTTTTTTCAAACTCAAGTTCCATTATGTATAAAAATTTATCCAGCAATTCCCCTTCTCTTCCAAATAACTTACAGTCCACTCCCTCTTGTGATTCATCCTGACAGTGGCTGGATCCATCCATTCAAACCTCGGGTGCTTCACTAACGCTCCTGAGCTGGAGAGCCCCACTCACTGGCATCCCATACAGAGGAAAGCTACAGGCTCTGCTGGGAGAGCTGCATTAGGCAGAGATTGTGTCCTGCTTAGATATTTAAAGTTAGGTAGGATTAATCTGATTTTAATATTGCATGAAAGCAAGTAAAAATGATTCAAACCTTAATTGTTTGACCAGGCATTTCCAATTTAGTGTTTGACTCTGGGTTTGCTTCTTGTTAATCCCTTTGGTCATTGTTTTTGCATCTTCTTTTAATCAGTATAGTTCTCCTGAGCTACTTGTTTTCCCTGACAGGAGTGTAAAAGATCCTCCATGCTCACATGACAGCTTTTTAATACTTGTATTCTTACAAACCTTTCACATCTTCTTTTCTGGTAAGTTGCTGCTTGGTGGCAGCAATTCATGCTTATGAAGTGCCCAGTGGCTGCTTTGGGCCAGCTCAGTGTTCCTTCCAAAGCTCATCTGCCTTTTGAAAAGAACAAAATACAGAGAGAGATTATGCCTGTAAATTTATTTGTCAGATTTTTCTGTACATGTTTCTCATGTGTTGGCTGTTTGTTTTGGCTGTGTTGGGGTCCCAAGTCTCACTCTTCATGGTCTTTGTGTACGGAGAGAGAATTCTCCTGAGTCATGGTGATGTTTTAGAATTGTCCTTGCTGGACAATTCGGTCCACCAAGTGGACTGAACAAAACAGTGTGGGTTACTGCCAAAATCTGTGACAAAATATCAGGTCTCAAAATACGTAGTTTGTTTAATATCACCAAGGTAAAGTACAATGGGTCACGACGTGATAATGAGCCCTCAGCTTCCACAGCATCTGTGCTGAGGAGAGCTGTGCTGTGTTTCAGGGAGATGGCAGGAGTCCACCCTTGCCAACAAGGTCTGCAAGGCTTGTTTGCACCTTTCCCAAGCCCTGTCTCTCTTGGACATCCCCGCATCAGTGTGGTTGAGGGAGCTGGGCCTCCCAGCCCGCGGTGGCAGGGTGCCCGGCCGGGGCGCGGCTGCGCGGCGAGCGGAGGGCAGCAGGAGCGAGCAGCCCATCAAACTGCTGGGGAAAAGGAGCAAAAGGAGACACACAGCAAAGGAATGCTGCCTGCTGCTCAGCCTCTATTTTCATAAACTCATACATAGGATCCAGTGAGTTGGGGAGCAGGATGAAGGTTTTCACCATTTTGACGCACTTATATGGCTAATCTCTTTCTAAATGCTTATGTTTTTAATCTCAAACCTCTTTATGTAGCTGAGCTGCACTTTTTTTCTAATGTGACTTTGTTTTATGGGGAAATATTTCATATCAGATTGCTTAAGCTCTGGCCTGTCATGTAAATACCTTCTGTCAAGTATATAATACACATTTTAAAATTTGTCTAAATATTTATGCTCTTGAAGGGATCATGTATCTCTCAACAGACAGTTACAACCTAGCGAATAAATAAATCGAACTTATTTTTTTTCAAATCATTGTTTTTGCAAGAAATTGTAACTGTTTGGAAGATATTTGACTCTTACAAAATTCTCAAAGATAATTTTATTATTTACTTGAGAAAAAACTACCTTCTGTCTTTCAGCAGTGCCTGCAAATATATATCTACATAAATACATGTTTTAAAAAATGCTTGCATTTCTTCTGAAAACTGAATGCTAAAATATGAAATAAATGAATTTATATGTGCCACCACATTTTAAGTTATCTTTAGAAATGCCATGAAGCACATTTTTTGTTATTTTAGATTTGCTTCCAGTATGTGCTTCATGGATTAGTTTTTTTCTTATTTTAGTAGTTTTCCTGCCTATATTACATTGGTAAGATGTCTGGTGTTCTGAGTCTTTAAAATGAAATAATTGAAAGTTCAGTGAAATTCAGTGGAGCAAAGTTTGGTAATTTTCACTCATTTCCAGATAATGAGCTGTATTTTTCCTTGTTTGGATGAGAAGGAGAATTATTTACACTGCAGTTTAGAATGTAGTTTGTAATCAATAGGAGTTACAATAACTGTGATTGATGTCAAACACATGACTGCTGTAATGTTAAATACATCAGAAACTGTTCACTGATAAAAAAGATCTTGCACTTTTAACTGAAGGAAGTACATTTTGGATGCTGGTCTATATGAGTCATAATTCATTGTATTTGCCTTTCTTTTCTCTTTTTACAATAATAAAATATAGCCAGAGAAAGTAAATCTGTGATTTTAACATCTTTTGACAAGCACATTAGACTGCAGAAAGAGCATCCAAGTTGGGGCTCGGGGCATATGGTGCTACCTTCTGCTAGCATAGCTCCAGAACAAGTCACTGTGTTCACCAAGGGGTCATATTCAGGCTCTCAGGTTCCCTCCTCTGGTCTGGGGGGAAAAAACCACATTTCCCCTTCACAGGGAAAAACCAGAACACCAACTGCAAACCTCACTACCCTGGGATACCTTCACTGTGCAGAGAACACACAGATGCTGTGATGTGTTTTGCTATCAATCAGGTTTTTCATCACAGCATTCAAGAAAGGCCCTATATTAGCCTGTGGAGATATTTATAGCTACTTTTTAATTCTGAAAAGACATATAGTGCTACTTTGAAAGAATATATGTTTGTATCATGATGTGAATTTGTAGAAGCATTTCAAATGTATGTACATTCAAAGTATTATTTGAGGAGGTGTTTGTGAATAAGTAGCAACTGTTACACACTTATATTTCACATTTTCCTGTATTGTCTTATTTTACTTAGATTCAAAGACTGGTATTTATACTAGATAATCCAAGTGTTGTGTGTCTTGGGAATTCAACATATGGATGAGGATATGGAAGGCATTAGTTATATGAGATTTGTTGACCAGCTTTTAATTCAGATTGTCATTTTTAACACACGGCGGTGCAGATGGTGAAGTTCTGACTATCCGTCAGAGCCCCAATACCTTAGGGACAGCTGTTGCTGATAAATCATTTTACGTGCTTTAGGTCAAGAGTCGTCAAACCTGTTACAGCACCTGCTTCTACAAATGCAAATCTGTTGTTTTGTCATTTCATTAAACAAGGAAAAGTAGTGGTCTCTCTTGGCCATAAGCAAGCCCGGAACATATCCCAAACAAAATGAAATACAGCAAGAAGACAACTGTGCTTTCTGCAGTGCAGCCATGGGATTCTGCTCCTGTTTGGGGGCTTTGTTTCTGGAAGACTGCCTGCAATTTGGAAGGAGGGCTAGAAAGACAAGTGCATGTTTGGAGGCAAGAAGTAAAGGGAAGGTGTTTGCTGTCATTGACTGTAGGGTAGTTGTGAAATTTGACATGCCCAGAAAGCAGCGGGTGCCATGTGGGGCTCCCCTTCGCTGCATACCTCTGTTTTCATCATCTGGTGAGCCTGCAGCATGATCTCCGGGCACTGGAGCATACAACATGTCCACTTCGGTTTGGAGCTGATTGATCCACCGTGCAGAACACGCTTGTGGGATCTTCCCTTGCTATAGAAGAACATAAATGATTGAAATGTTTTCTTAAGAAAGAAAAGTATCCTTTGTTTATGTGCTTCAGTGCCCAGCAAAAAAATTCCTGTCAAATGGCAGCACACTGCAAGAACTGGGGGTTTACTGAACAAGCCTGAGCTTTGGATGTTTGTATTTGTTTAATCTATCAGGTATGTAAAGAGAGTTTAAATCATGAGAAGGAAACTTCTTTGTTTATTGCACTTCACAAGTAGCGCTGTGGCATGTAGTAGAAATGGCACTTAAAGATTGTTTTTTTTAAGCAAACTGACAGAAGATTTTATCCTGCACTGCCATAGATTGCTGTGGGGGAGAAAGGGAAATAGTAAAATTGATGAAGAAATGTTGCATGCTGTCATTTTAGATTACGTTATTTTGCCATGACTTTGCTGCTAATTTTTTTAAAGATACTGTAAAATTCCACTGTTGCAGAAAGTACCAGAGTAGCGCTGTCGTCTGTTAATTATTTCATTCCATGGCTAGTTTGTCAACAGTGTTTTAATCAAGCCACCAGCAAAAATGCTTTTTGAACATTTTGTGGAGAAAAAAGAATACTCCCCTGACCTTTCAACCTTGTCAGCTGAGTTTTCCCATTCTGACACTAGGCATTATTTTTGCAAAGGTTGGAATTTTAACTCTTCAGTGAACCAGATATCATTTTTATTGGTGTATTAATTCTGGTAGGTGCTAATCTCATCAAGATTTGCAGACATTTTCCTTCATAGGCCATTCTGATTTGTAGCTTTTTCTTTTCACAGCAGTATTAAATACCAAACCTCTCTGATATGGAAGTTCATTAGAGATATGTCTTTGATGGCAGCCCTTTCAGGGCTTCAGTTTCAAATACCTTGATGTAAAGCTTAAGAAGCCATTGTGTTGTAAGCCCTCCTTGATGTGTCTTATTTAGATCTGCATAGTAAATCAAGGAAAGTAAATAACAAGGCAGCAGATGGAAGCATGGAGATAAGGCCAGTGAACAATTGTATTTGTATTTTGTTATGATGTTGACAGGAGCTAAAATTCACTAATCTAGTTCAACTGATCTGCATTTCAAAGAAATCTCATTTAGCAGCAACTTGAAGGTTTGGAGGATAAAGTTCTTTTATTGCAGCTTTTATTGCATTCTTTGCTAATTTATCTGGTCAAGATTTAGCCTTGCTTACTTAAAGCAGCAAGCATGTTACAAGGAGTCTTAAATACTACGAAAGCATTAATGTCTAGACTATGAACTGAAGGTAATTACATATCCAGCAGTGAATAGGCTACATTTAGAAAATACGGTTGTCCAAATGGAATTGGAAGAGAGATGCAGATAAGGTATTTTCCCCATTTTCTCTACTTTTTTTTTTTAATTATTAGTTTTTAATTATTAGTTTTTAATTTTGTGGAAAATTAATATATAAGCAAATGTAAAATTATTAAATATGAACCCCAGAATTTCTTGAACTGTGAGTTCCATCATACTACATTTTGCTACTCTGTTTACAAACTGATAGCTCATATTAAGGTTTAATTTAATTATTGCCCTCTGGCATCTATGAAACAAAACTATTAACAAGTGGAAAATAATTTAATGGAACGATGGACCACAATTATTTTATGTGTGCTCTAAATTATGTAGATGATGTATATGTAGATTAGGTACTTCATATTAGATACAGTGCAGCCATGTCATTAGGAAAAAAATGTGATAAATTGTAAGAATCAAATATCTTTAAAATGAAAAGGGATATAAAGTAGAATTTAGGGTTGCGTTTTGGAAATTCAGAACAGTTGTTCAATCTGAAGGCCAAAAAATAGACTTTGATTTAGTTTGCAGTTTATGGTATAAATACTAACAATGGACTGTTTAGGGTATTGAACATGAGTCTGTCCATATCTGTGTACAGATGTAATGCTAACAAACCAAAGCTGGTGTACATCCATGGTGATAGTGTGCCCCAGGTCTCTAAGACATGTCCACGAAGCCCAGCAGCTGCTAAGTGTTAATGTCACAGTCCCTGCTGCCCTTCTGCAGCCTGTCCTTGTCACAGAGCCTCCACCTGTGCCCCGAGGACTGCACTCCCATCTCATTTGCAGTGTGGGTCTTTGCACTTCGTTTTTGTGTGTCTTTGTAGGCTTGAGAGGAGTGCAGGGGGACACAGCTGGGGGTGAGGGTGCTTGCTAGGCTGCAGTGATATCTGACAGCTTTTGACTCTGGACTCCAGGCTAATCAGGTCATGGAGTGGTAAATGCTTCTTTAATTGTAGGACTGTTTTAAGCATCTTTTGATTCCTTCTTCTCTTTGTTACCCCTCTAAAAATGTTCATACAGTGTTTTGTGGGCCTGGTGGACTCCATTGGTTTGCAAGCAGCTTTTATTTAGCCGGTTTAATTTTAATCTAGATTAGTTTCTCAGTATGGCTGATCATACAACTCCACGTATGCTTTCCTTGGGACAGCTCAGTGGCCAGTGCTGGGAAGGGTGAGGTGGTGCTGGTCCTGCCTGTGCCACTGGAAGAAATGTTCATCAGTCCAAGACACACAGGCTGTGCTTCCACAGCAGAGCAAGCCATGCCACATCACAGCTGTGTGATCTCACCTTATCCATGTTACGTCTCCTCACTCCTCTCTTGCCCTAGCAAGGATGACTGTGTTTTGGTCAAAAGTTGTTCACTTATTTTGCAGGACTGTTTTAAGTCAGAACAAGGGAGGAGTGAGAGCCTGCAGGTGGGGCTGAAAAAGGTTAGGAAAGTCAGGGCTTCTTTGGCACCAAATTAGAGTAGTTTAAGTAACTGTGCTGCTGCTGCATTCTCTGGAAATATTTTACCTTTACCTCCAGACCACTGTACACTCTGTCTGTGTGAAATGAAGTAGACAGTACAAATAGCAGTTTCTCAAAAAAGTCATTTGCTCTGCTTTGTGAAAGAAATATATACCAGTCAATAAAATGATGACAATAAAATAAATCTAACTCTTCTAGAAAGCTCCAGTGTAAATGAACATTTATTTACATCCCAATCTGCTGAAGTTCAGAAGTAAAATTCTGAATTTAAAGATATCCCAAGGATGTTATCCTATTTACAGTACCCAGAAGCAAATAGGTCCATGAGATCAAGCACAGACAGACATGTTCACATTTTTAATTAAACTTTACCTTTTTCTGCATAACAGTGTAAATCATCCCCTCAAATAAACATAAGCTCCTGTTGTCTGGCCTGCCACAGTCTCCAGAGCTTCATCACCCATAATCTGTTTTTAAAAGCTCATGCCCTTGTACCTTTGGCTTCAGCATCACTGACTATCACTGACTCTGCTCCATCCTGCCCAGGGCCATCCCGCGCTCTGGCGCTGCCCAAGGTGACAAGGAGGGATCCTGGCTGTCACTGAGTGCTCTCCTCTTGTCTTCCTGTCCCTGCTGGCTCCATGCCTGTGTTGTGTTCCTCACAGAGCTGCACAGGGGGACAGTGTTTGCAGCAAAAGGGATAGGGGGTGAGAAAATAAAAAGAGAAAGGAGAAATAGAGGGGAAAACACAACAAATGGAATTTTACAGAATTTCTTACATCTTTCTCTCCAGAAATCTTCTACATGCTTGCCAGTAATAAAGGCATGCTGCAGCAACATAACAGTACTGGACATTAATGAGTAATCTATCAAGTGATAGGGATCCAAACTAGTTAGCAATGAGGTGGATTACAAACCACCTCATTAAAACTTTAATTCCTGCTACCATCGCGGTGGTGTTGGTGTTGATTGCATAACCCTGATGGGCTGAATTGTGTGTGATGCTCCTTGTCTGGAATCACATTGAACTGCTCAACATTCATTTCTTCAGCTCCTGCTGCATGTCCCTGTGCTGAATGACAGCCTAATGTTGGAAAGAGAAGGGCAGATAGGGCTGGAAGGAACATGAGGGAAAGGAGGTGGCACTTTTCCCACTGGTGGTGACCAGAGTAAAATATTCCCAGACATATTTGCCACAAGAAGCACTATACAAATTTACCACTATCTGTTGAACCTTCCCAAGCTTGGATTTTAGTTTAGCAACAGTTTACCAAATATTGCATGTGTGTATCCCAAATTCAGCATTACATCTTGGTTGGTGGATTGGCTGGTAGAGCTAGTCAGCCTGTGTCTTCTCTCATCCATCTCGTATATATCATTTCCTTTGGGATGGTAGCCACACAAGAAATTATTTAGACATAAGTCTTTCTTTTGTTTTCATGCCGTTTCTATTCTCTTGCAATTCAGTCTGAGGTTAATAGATTTCTGGTCAATATATTTTAAATAAGTATTGACTAAATCTGCATGAGAAATGAGGAATATTTCTCTAAATCTTAATGATAATCCAAATCCAGAAGATTTGGAGAATTTGATATAGAACTGATGAGAGGAATAGATTATAAAATATTACAAATTTTAGCATGTCTTTTTAGGTCCTGCAGGAAATATATATAAAAACAAAAGGAATATTTTTGATTATTTTCATAGCACTGATGCATAGAGTAGAAAGACCTTTTACCTGTAGATGGATAATTTGTCCTACCTTTCCTTTTTTTTATTATGTAGGAGAAGGGAAGTACTGCCAACTTTGTTTTCTGAAACATTTTTTTTTTTATTTTGATCATAGCATAATGAGGTTTCTTAAATTGCAGACAAACCAAACAACTTCATTCAGTTTAATAGCCCAACATTTAGAGAAGTTTGCAGTATAACACCTTTATTGCTTTAATTATTTACATCATGGTTGATCTCTTTTTTACTCATTGTCTCATTTTCAGATTAGGACAATTGTACCACAGATCAGCTGGAAGGGACTTCAGTACAGATGTATTTATATTTTTTGTCACTGTTTTAATACATTTTTATTAACAATATTTTTGGCATTTATTAGCAAATAAGTAATTATTTTTGTGAGTTTGAGATGTTTTTTGAGATAAGATTTCTGCGTAAAGGCTTTTAGATAAACATGGTTCTAAAGACAGAATTGTAATACTACATTAGGCAGTCTATGCAATTAGAAGTGAGAGTAAATATTGTTCAATCTTGAACCAAAATCAAAACTCCAATCCAATCCTTGATTTTATATACTATGATATCAGGCCACATTCCACTCTAGTTTTTTACTTAGTTACACCAAATAGACTATAGATATTGAAAGTAAAATTAATAGGATGCTTATCTACCAAGATGGAATTTCGTATCATATTAATCTGAAAAGAATTAAGAAACTTGCTTGTATAGTTCTCAAATACTTTCTTCTCTAATGCATTTTTCTTTAGCAAGCTCTAAATAGATGCAACAGTCAAGAGATAAAGTCTTTTATCACCACTTATTTGGGATGGCTTTGCAATGCAGCTGTGTATTTGAGTTGCCAAAAAAGTCCTGTAACTGTTGTGCTAATAAGATCACGTTATGATGTATAGCTTTTAGCTTCTGTCTTAGGTAATTTATAGGAATGGTGTGAGCTTGCACACCAAAGTGTTGCTTTTAATATCCCAAATTAATATGTATGTACTCTGAAATATATTTGTGACTTTAAAATTGCAGATTACTTGTATCACTGTGCTGTTTCAGAAATAAAAACCCCATAATCTAAGAGATTCTTCATGTAAAAACTTCTTCATGTATCTTTGATATAAGTGGATTTCCAGGTATAACTGAATTAAGGAATATATGGAATTAATTTTTAAAGCAGGCATGAATGCTTATTTAACCTTCAAGTGAAATTATATAAAAATGATTGAAAAAAAGCATTCTTAGTTTACATGATTTTTTGGGGTTGCTGTTGATTTCTAATGCTTGCAAGTGATGCAACTGCATGTCAGCTTTTCCTTCTTTATGTGCACTTGTTTGAGAGAGTGAAGATGATATTCATGGGAAGATTTTGTAAACTTGTTGATGCTACATGTGGAAGGAGTAAAAATCAATGCTTTTATTTGACAACCAGCAGGGTAGCCACCTGTTCTCATTTGGTTATTTCTCAGTGTTTAAGTAGTGGTAATGATAATTCTGTATTGTTATTGCTACTATCACATTATTTTCCATAGGTTTATCCTGCAATAGTATTCTACCTTCTGTAGTATACCTGGAACCCACTTCTTTAAATTTTACTATTTTTCAAGAAGCTTATCTTTACTTATATATCAATGCTAAAACATTTGGTTCTTGTTTGGTACAGCTTGCTCTTATTTATAGTTAGTGTCAAAGTGATGTGAAGGATATCAAACAGACCTTGAATACCTGTCTGGTTATATTCCTGCCCTTAACGTTCCAAACAGAAAATCTGGACAAAGGGAGAGGTAGCCTAAAATGTTGCTGTAGGCCAGTGGCATATGAGGCTTTGATCATTAGCATGCTGTATGGTGAATTTCCTGTCATCTTCAGTGTAGCCATTTAAGCTGCAGAAGCAAATAGAACAGCAAACATTGTAGCAGGCTCTTCTTTTTCAGAGAGGGGAATAGATTGAACAGTGAACATACTTTGATCCAATATTTCAGGCTGACCGAAAAAAGTGTCAGTTACACAAATTCCTCACTGTAGAATCTAAAAAGAGTATTAATAAATAGGTATGTATGTAGCTATACTGGAAAATGTCTGGTTTTTGGATGATATTTGAGGGTATTTGCATCTTGTAGAGGGGATTTTGGTTGCATACTGATGTCTGAAGAAAGTTATTTCTGTCCTGCTGTGTTTTTTTGTGCTAGTACAGGCTGCTTCTTCATATAATGTGCCACTGCACAGCTCTACATGTAGGGACACTTGATTCACAGACACAAAGATCTGTATCTAGTAAGACAGCAGAAAGGACTGGTTATATTCCTTTGGTACACCTGGTAGATATGGGTAGAATTAATTAACATTGTTTTTGCTCAAAAGTGTGACATGCTAGTCCATGACAGCAAAAAGTGTTTGTTCCTGATGACAGTCATTCACTTTCTGCTGCTTCAGAAGGCTTCCCTGAAGGAATTTTAATTGATCTGCACTTACCCAAAATAAATCAGAAACACTGCTGTATCCTAGAGATTAAAGCAAATGAGAAGATATTGGAATACAGAGTATATGATTTTGAAGGTTTACTTTGAGATGAAACTTGGGAAATGGAGATGCTGACCTGCATTTATATGAGAGTTGAACTGAGAGGGAACATATGGATGAGGTTAGACTCAAACCCATGAAACCAGCAAACAGCTTGAGAAGCAGAACTTTGCTTTGTAGCCCCCTGCCCTGGCTGCTTTGGGACTGTGGACTGGGGAGAGAAAGGCTACTGCTGCTTCACAGTAAGACTTTGCTACCTCATGTAATTTTTTTTTTCCAGTGGTGATGGTGTTTTGGAAAAATCAATCAAATTTATAAAGCATATAGTTAAGAAGAGAGAACTATGGGATTTCACTTGTTTAGAAAGATCTAGCCTTCAAATGCAACTGAGACTAGACTCCCTGTGTACCTAATGCAGTAATTCTCATTACTGTGAGTGGTGAATAAATCAGTGTAAAATGGATATAAAATTTGTTGAATTAGCACTACTATATGTGAATATTCAAGGAGATGGGACTGGTCATCCTGGCTCAGACAGTGGTTCACTTAGGCTGTCATCTATCTCCAGTGGTGGCTGTCTTCCAAGGATATCTCCATCTTCCTCTTGACTTCTGAAACCTCCTTGCATAAACAGCATCCTTGAGAAGAAGTTCACAGTTCTGTGACACAATTCATGGAGAAGATACCCTCATTTTTCTTTTGAATTTGGCTTTTTTTAGGTAGTTCTTGATTTTAAAGGATAGAGAACATACTGTGTCTGCGCAGTCCTTCCATCTTCTTCAGAATTTTGTTGTTTTCTATCATGCCCTTCCTTAAGTCAGCTTTTTTCCAGTCTGGATATTGGTGGCATACTGACTTCTTCTTTATAAATGGAAAGTGTTTTAAGCCTTTTATCATGTATGTGTTCTTCTCTGAACCTTTGCTAATTAGTTCTGGTTTTTTGTGTTCTGAGCTGGCCAAGAGAGTGGAGCACGCTTTTCAAGATAGGGATTAATACAGTGGCAAATGACATGTTACACTTTGTCCTTTATTCCTTTCTAAATATTTTTTAACATTTAATTTACAGATTTGACTCTGATGGAGTGGTGAGTTTTAAGTTTTTATGAAGAAATTTCAATGAGACCTATCTGTCATAAACCCCAGGTCTCAATTTCTGAGCAGTAAGATATAGTGCAATAGAGAGCTGTTCTGTTTAACAGAAGATTCAGATTAGAATGTTTATCAATACTGGCTAGGCAGGATGGGTTATAGTGAACCTGTGCTCAACAAATTGTGATATACTGCTTGATGCCAGCCAAAAGTATTGAGTATCTTTGTGGTACAAAATAAATAATTAATAATGTGAGATCATCTTTTACACTTGCTTTCAAGCAGCTTGTACTCTTGCTTTTTCAAAGAGATACAGTCTTGTTATTATGAATCTCAGAAGTGAATCAGGTGACTGCTCTAGGAGTAGTGACTACTTCTCATGTCTCATACAAAGAAAAAAAGATGTGAAATGTCTGGGAGTTTTTCCTAGATGTATGGTGCATATGCCTAAGGATGACCCTGACGTATGTTTTAAAGAGATTGTTGTAATACTTTGCAATAAAACACAATATGGATGCTTGCATTTACTGTGTACCTCTCCCTTTTTACCCTTAGATAACTTCAAGTGAATGTTAAGGACCTTTTGTCCTTATCTGCCACAGACGTGACAGACACTTTTGGAGGGAGGACCAGTTTGAGCAAAAACGAAAAGACCTTCCCAAAGCACAGCAAAGTGACAAAGTGACTCTGAAGAAATGTAAGTGATTTATAACTGACCTGTGGCTATGTTTCTGCTGTGGATTTATATGCCCTGTGGGAGGAATACAGTACCCCATCACCAAAACGTATTGCTTAGAGATGTAAAATATGGTTTAAGAAAAAAAATTGTGGACCACGCAGAAAATATAAACCCTTTTGATGTTAGTGTGATGGTGAGCTATGCTACAATTATTTTTTTTCCAAATGGCAATTCTTAATGGGAATGAAGTGCTGTAAGAGTCAAAAGCCTGTTTTTCTACCATTGTACTGGTTTGAAAGCAAAACCAGTGAGACTCCAAGTCAGAAATACAATTTAATAGAGAACAAACAACAAGAAAGGTAAAAATAAAATAAGATAAATGCAACAGTACAAAGGACCACTAACAGAGTCAGAATGCAAACCTGACACCCTGTTGGTCAGGGTGTTGGAAATAGTCTGAAGGAAGTCCTCCCAGAGTGACTCTGTTGTGGCTCTGTTGAAGTAGAGATGATCCTCAAGAAAGGGTCCAGTCATCCCCTGACAATCCAGTGGAAACAGACTCCCTGGGTGTTTGGGATTGCAGGTTTTATCCTGGTGGAAAAGCTTTGGCTCCTCCCACTGGGTGGAGCTCCTCCCACTGGGTGGAGCATCTCCCAATGGAATGAGGTGATGTTATCAGTCATGTGAGAGGCCTTAAATGGCCCATTCACAGGTGATGTCCCTCGGAGGAGGATGGGTGGAGGAAGAGATAAGGAGGCACTGCCTTATCTGGTGTTATCAGGTGTCCCATTAACAGAAGGCATCCGCCCTCTTTCCCCCCCCTAGAGTTACAAGAGATAAAGAACATCTCCCAAGTGGCTTCAACAGATGAAAATTGAATACACATTTTTGGTTACATTTTTCAACCCAGGACAACCATTTTCTACTCCTCTAGGGATTCATTAGTTTAGATACACAGAAACTAAGGAGTTGTATCTCAGTCATTCTAGATTCTGCTTACTCTCAGGAAAGGAACAGCCATCTCCAGAGGCAAATCCATCTCATTCAGAAAGCAATGCCTAAGGAGTGCAGTGTTACCTTCTCAGTAGCTTTTGTTGACTGCTTAGCTTTAGCCTAAATGTTCAATGAATACTTTAACGTGGCACAGCTGTGTATGATGCAGTGCCAGCTCCTCCTCCCCATATTGTCATTGTCTCACTCAGTACGTGTAGCTGTTCGTAAATTTGGAGAATGGATCAGACTGAAAATAGCCAGTTATTTGTTTGGTTTTGTTTTCATTTGGGTTTATCCCAGCCTCCTCCCATATGGCCCTCCAAGGGCTGTCACTGGTACAGAGGGTGATGCCAGAGGGAATTAACAGCCAGAAGTGTGCGGGAGCACATGATGGCAGCTGTGCTAGTTTCTGCTGCTTAAATTCCTTGGTGAGCAATAGTCTCAGACCTTATAGATATTTTTAGTGCTTTGCCATTTATAAGAGTTAAAATATGTGAGGCACCCTTACTTATGATCTAATGGGGAACTACTGTTTTGTTGTGCACTTCATACTGTGATAGTGTCATCTTTTGTGTCCCTTGTAAATTAAAATTCAGGTCTCCAAAACCAGGAAATTGTCATAAGTGGCTAGCAAGTAAGCAGGTGTCATGTTGTGATTTATAGTGCAGGCATGATACTGTATAATTCAGATACACATATATAATTTCTAAATTCTGAAGATGCTAGCCTGATTTTGAACAGCACCAAACATGACGTGTGGGTTGGGCGATATCGAATGGTTAGTGGTTGGACTAATTTAGGCACAAGATCCTTGTCTCCTGAACAGTGAAATACTAAGTAACATTTCATTCTTGCAGTAAATAATGGATAGGGGGGGTGTAAAAAAGACAGAGCTAGACTTCTTTCATTGACACCTGGTGACAGGATGACAGGCAGTGGGTACAAGCTGCATGCAGATTATTAAATTATGTTTCCATTGCAATATAGTATAAAAAATTTCCTTGTCTTGAGGATGGTCAAACACTGGAGAGCCTTACCAAAGAGGCTGTAGAATCCCCATCCATGGAGATACTCAAAACCCAAAAGAGCAAGCAGCCTGCTGCATCTGACCCTGCTTGATCAGGGGTTGAGATTCAGTGGGCTTCTGAGGTCACTTCTAATCTCAGCTATTCTATGATTTTGGGGGTATTTACAGGTAAGCAAAATCAGAAATATTCTGCTGTTTTATTTTTATGACGATAATTTTTTTTAAAAAAAATCTATTTTGAAGTATTTAGTTATTCAGGTTAGCATTTTACTTAAGTTTTGGCAAAAATGAGACATGGCAGAATTTGCAAGCTTTCTAAAATGTGTTAAATTATATTTAAAGACTTGTGATTGTAACTATGAAAATCACATTAAGTCTGTGAAATTATCTTTTAGCTTTGAATTAGCGCCAGGTTTCACGAGATGTGAACAGTCACATGATGGGGATTTTAGATGTTTAAAAATAGTGTCTTTTTCACTTGATCCATGGCAAGAAAGTTACATTTTTAATATCATTTTGTGCTTCGGGAACAAAACCGAAGGTATATCTAGGAACAAACCCTTGCAGGTGAGCTCCGTTAATCCACAATAGAAATAGCTGTTTTCCTGAAGTTTGTTTAGAGATCAATGAGACCTATAAATCGGCCCAAGAATTTCATTATAAGCTCTGTTTTCAGTTACTTGCAAATTGCCATTCTGGGACAGTCCATGTTAAGGAGGATGCTAGTGTAAACATGGAAAAACTGGGCAAATTACAGTGAGACTTCACAACATAGCCTTCTAACTTCTGGGAATGTGTGATTGAGGGGCTTCCTTGTGTTTTAAAATGCTTAGGAGCCAAGGACTATCTCTTCAAATGTCAGCTTTCATTAATTTTAACTTTGATTAATTTGTCAGACGTTTTCTGCCCACAGTTTTGCTATAGCCTGAGTGTCTTTGCAAAAGTTTCTGTGAGATGGGTATATCATTCCTGAAAATGGAAAAAAACCCAGTCTAAAGCAAGGTCTGTGACCTCTTCTTTGCTTTTGAGCATGGACTTGGAATTTGAAAGGGAAGCTTTAATGGGTTATAAGATGGGTCTTTTGCCATGCCTCTGAATGTCTGTCCTTATTGCACTGAATTATAAGCTTTTGAAAAATGCTGCTTACTCATATACGGAAGAGGCATATTACTTTGTCAGCATATTCTGAAAGTATTCCCTGTATATTCATAATCTTCTAGAAATGACTGAGTCTGTCCTGGCTTGGAGATCAAACGCTGTATGACATTTCAACTTTACAGATCCCCTGCTATTTTCACAAAAGGGTCTTCTTTTTTTAATTTTTCTGATTCAGTGTATTTTGATTCTTACACTTGTTGGTAATCCTGGTTTTCTCCGTTTTTTGCTTGCTTTTCCCAAATGCTATTTGAGAAGGGTGTCAAGAATGGGATTAATTTCCCATGATGTTAGGCATCTAAAAATATAGGTGGTGTAAATCTGAGCTGGTCACCATAGGCTTCTTCAGTCAGTACAGAGAGATGGAGACTTCCAGGGGAGGATTCCCACAGCCTCTTTTTATTTCTGTCTTTAGATGAGACAATTCCTTCTTTAGAGATGCCTGTTTCTTGTCACTCACAATAAAAGCAACTTAAGGTGACTGGCACAAATTTAGAGTTTTAACTTTTCTATTAAACATTAAGACAGATAAATTTCATCTCATGTGACATAATTTGAGACTAAAAAAGGCAGAAATGTTTTTACTGAAATTCACAAAACATCCTGCTTTCACATCAGTAAACAAAATTATTTTAAAAATTATTTCTTTATGATTATGGTGATATGTACAAGTTTATTAAAAGGAAATTTTCCATATCTCTTAGATATCATATGTAACCATTAAAACAATGCATTTCAAATGCCATTTTAATATTAACTATGATGTATCAGTAGATTTTGAGTGTTTTCTTATATTTGGTGTCTAGGTTAAGAAATGCAAATATTTTAGCTCTATGTCAGTACTTAATTTCTAGTAAGGTAGTAAAAAGGATGTATCATGAGATTCTGGCATTGTTGCCTTTAGCTTGCAACAGAAGATTGAAAAAATCTGGTGCTAATATAACAGACAAAAATACACTTTTAGTTAATTTAAGAGCAAGAATTTAGATGGCTTTCCAATTTAAAACAATTTGCTCTACTATCAACTAATATTGATAATGTGTTCTATTAAATGAGATTGTGATGAAATGCTCTTTTCTATTTGTATTGAAGTATTTTAGATTTCCTTAGTAACTTAAACCATTGTCTATACTTGAGTAATGGCAACTACATTGGCTAACCCAGGATAATAACATGACACCTTCTTCACTCCCACTTTTCATGGGTAAGGGCTGTATGTGGGGAGCACTTTCTTGCCATGGAATAGTTGAATGTGTCTAAAAGGCATTAGAAGTAATGTATGCTGGCTCTATTTGCTTTTTAGCTAAAATGTAGGCATATGACATAGAAATTGTGGTGTAATTTATTATCAGATGTCTTTTTTATGTCTAATTGCCATGTATTTGAATTGTTACCTGGAAGGGCTAGACTTACCTAGACTTAATTCATACTTGTTTTTAATATCACTGTGATGAGACTGTGGGCAAGAGTTGAATATGCTTCCAAGACGGGCCCAGTTATACTTGTCCTGTTGTTCAGAAATGCACAGGACTGCTCGTGGTAAGCCCTGTTTCTGTACTTCTACTCATGCTTGACTGATTAACCCTTATTATCCGTGTGGGATGTATACAATTTTTCAGTTATAATTTTGCTTTGAATATTACATTTTGTATTTGAGGTGTACCTTTCATTTTTTTCCCATCATTTCAGTGTTATTTAAATTGGTACATTTAGTTCAATATTGCATGTATGTATTGTAGTGTAAAACTACAGCAAATACTGATTCCTGGGATTTACATTTGACCGAGGAAGCAATACATTTTTTTAAAAGAGTGCTTGCAAATTGGCCCAAAGAAAGTGCTTAGAGAATGGAGACAACCTGATGTTAGTAATTTGTAGTTATTTTCTCTTTCTCTGTCTGCTTCTAATATTTGCACAAAATAACATTCACTGATGTTTGTATCGCAGTATCACTATGTTATGTGTTCTAAAGAAGAACGAAATATTTCCCTTAGAAACACTCTTACATCAGTGCTTGCTGGCCAAGAATCTCACTGGTAAATACCCAAAGCCTCACCAGTGCTGGCAAGCTGTCTCTTTTTGCAGTTGAAACAAGTTTTATAGGCTTTTTTTTTTTTTTTTTTCCTCAAGCCTATAAGATTGTCTTACTTTATTTGGATTGGGTTTGTATTATTCCCATCCTTCTGCAACTTGAAGAACATTTAGTTTTGAATGGAATTTTATGCTTTATCACAAAAAACCAGAAGACCCTAGTTCTGAGAAAATGAAAAGGGCAGTTCAGCCAAGGTGCCACTAAACAGCAGATGCTTGAGTATTGAAGAACTGTGTCTATTTTTATTGAACTATAAATTTTATGACACTTTGTCCTGACCCTGTGTGAGGGTTAAACTGAGGAGATCCAACAGGCTGAGAATATCTGGGTTCAGTGAATGAATCTGAGTACAGAAACCTGAGGAGTACCTGTTCAAGAAACACATTAATGACTGCATCAAAGTTAACAGAACAAGTATTTTCCACAGCATAGGCATCTAAGTCAGCAGGGGCTTTTTAATAATAGAAAATTTCACATGGGCTCAATCCCGTTCCATGTAGAAAGTGAATCATGTTCCCATCACACTGTTATTCTGACTAGAAAAATTTAAAAGGAACATGAAGTTTCAAGTAGGGAAAAGGGAAAGATGTTTTGACTGTTGCAGGCATTTTTAGAAAATATAAATATGTGTTGATATGTGTTGATAGTTGTTCTAAAACTAAGTGTGTGTTATGCATCTTGTCTCAGGTTGCAGACAAACGACAGAAAAGGAAAGTTTTTGCCAGTTTTATCTTCATTTCTAGGCCTATATAAGGTCTTTTTTCTCTAGAGGATTTTGGGTTAGATTCCTGAATTGGTTGAGAGCATTAATTGCTTGGACCTTATGCCATTCTGACTGTCAATTTAATTCATTTTCTACTTTTTGAGAGCTGGAGTCGCATTACTTCGATCTGAGAGATCCTTCCTGTGGTCTGAGTGAAAGCTGGGTGATAGGCTAAATAAGGATGCCGGCTAAGCAGATGCCTTTTGCTAAAATGATGCTTTTATAGAGTCTGGTGTCCTGCATGCAGTTACAGTTCTCTGGCATTGAGCTGTTCAGGAACTGGAAATGGTGTGAAACATACATTTTTAATGGAAGAGAATATTCTTCATAAAAGATCAGTCAATGTTTATAAAGAATTACTGTCTGTTGGCAAACAGCTGCATTGTTACGCTTCAGAGGTAGAAGCATTTGGATGGTAATGAAGGGATCCTTGTATACAGCTAACAAAGCATGGTGAGATCCTTTGGGGCATGTCATAACATGTAATAATATTAATAATACACTGCTTTTCATCTGAGGATTTCAAAGAACTTTACAGAAAACATCAATGAATTAAGTATCACCTTAACCCCCTGTGAAGCAGTGCTAAGACTTGGGTGGGTTGAATGCAGAAATACCATCTCATTTTTATGTGAAGTTGGTTACTGCACCTTTGTTGCACACAGGTAATTCAGGAAGAATCAGTATTTTCCACATGGACATCATAAGGCATAGAGAAACAGAGTTTCTGGACAAACTGGGCAAACAGTAACTCCAGCATAAGCATTCCAGCACAAAAATCATCCCAGCCAGCCTGCCTGTTTGCAGTGATAGTTGGCTCAGGCTGTTGGATCTCTGCTGTTGTACAGCTTGAAGTGCTATGTTATATTACAGAGATGACACTGTGCAAACAGTGCAGTTGGAACATGGCCATTTAGCATAACAATTTCATGAGTTCTGATATGCTGATGCATGTATATGTCAGAAAAGCAGCATATTTTTATGTGTTGAAACCATTGGTAGGAGATACATTAGACAAAAACAACTTTTTAAAGGCAAGACACAAACACTGTAGTTGAAAAGTATAAGAGCAGAAACCATCTGCTGTGTAGTATGTTTCGATGAAAACATACATGATAGAAACCAAAGCTAATTAAGCAGTTATAATTCCACGATGCAATTTAGGGTTTTAAAAATAATCATATTTAGAAGATTGTTTTGGAAAGACAATTGTAAATGATACTTTGTGTAGAAGGGAATACAGGTGACCTTGTCCCTGGTAAGTAACATCTGTGTAAATTACCCAATACAGCCTCGCCCCTGATGATCACAGCTATAGCCAATAAAGACCAGTGTGATAAAAGGGAGTAGGTTAGCCAGTGAGGATCATGAAGGAGGAGGAATCTTGAGGAGGAGGTAATGGCAGGATCATGAAGAAGAAGGATCCTGAGGAGGGAGAATCACTGCTGTGAGGTCAGTCTGGGTCTGCAGTCAGAGCTTGTTGCTGAAACCTGCAGTCACAGTCTAGCTGGGTGAAAGCCTGCATTCAGTCTGCAAACTGATACCTGCAGTCAGAGTTTAGCAGGAAATAACCAGCAGTCAGAGGCTGCAAGGGAAACCTACAGCAGGAGCTGCTGCGGCCAGAGTCAGTGAATGGTTGGAGTCAGAATGGCTGAGCTGTAAAGAGGAATAAACCAGGACCCTTTTCATGCTGTGTGCAACAGAAGTCTGTGTCTCAGCTCATTTCTACCCCCTAACAAGAGGGCTGCTGCAACAATTGTGGATTTTTGCCCCTTAAGTGCTGCTGCCTGTTTATGGCTGCCTTTGACACATCATTCTTTAGGACCATTCATTCACCTCTTGTCCCTCCTGTTGAAGGAGATAACAATAGCATCTTAAAAATGTTCTTTACTATTTTGCCAGTCTGAACCTCATGTTTTGAGTTAGTGAAATACAAAATTGCGTCTCTGCTCTATCTGTAGACACAAATGAAAACATGTAGGTTCTCAACTGACACAATTTGGGTGGAAATCATATTTTTAAATAGAAACCAAGTATGGGTTATGCTAATAGAACCTCATTTGTAATTTAAACCAAAGCTGTTAACATTCAATAATGGAGCCATACATCAAGGAGTTTTCTGCAAAAACAGAAAAATACTAATTCTTCATCCTCAGATCTGCAAATCCAGACTGATGGGATTTCAGCCCTTCATCTTTTACTGACAGGCGGCAGCATCAGTGGAATAAAACTAAAATGTGATCCCCTTTCTCTCCACCTCCTTCCCCTAATTTTACTGTGACAGAGAAAGAATCACAGTTTTAGCTGGTATCTTAGCCCAGGGGAAAAAATGGTCTGTCATCAGGTCTTTTAGGAGAAAGAGTTCTTCAGTGGAGCAGTTAAATGGTATTTTGATTCTCAGGGTGCATTTTATACCTGTATTTTTGCAAGATATGATAAATGATTTCTGAGACAGTTATTGAGAGCAGAATCAAGGTCATCAGCCTTCCCCCAAGAGGTCATTATCTCTCAGTTCTTGTTTCTGATGAAAATGTTAAACATGAGGGAGACGAGCTCCAGATGGACTATCTGAAACTGTGCACTCACATGAGCAATCCCCAGCCATATGTTAGTAAAGGATGTACTTCTGAGTTTTCACCTGCAAAAATCAGTGACTGATCAAATTTTTCTAGATAAATTTTAATAGATCTTGCGATAATTTGATGCATGCATGTTGAAGTTTATCATTCTAAATCCCCTAACATGCATATATTACTGTAAAGTCCTCTACAATTCATGATGAAATAGAAGCCTTTGGGTATTTTGAAGTTGAGACCTCCTGTGTCTTTGGAGAAATTCATTTTGAAGCCCTACAGCTAAATTACAAACCTCTTCATTGTCTGCAAATGAGTTGCTCCTGTTCTGGAGTTGGCTTATGAAGCTAGGTTTCTGCATGTGGCTAAAAATACTCATTTGTCTAAAGAGAGAAGAGATAAATCTACCACAGTAAAAGACATTAGCCATGGAAAACAAAAATACTGTGGTCTTATTCCTAGAACAAGAATGATTACCATCTGAGTATCAATTGACTTCTGCAGCATGTCTCAGTATTTCAGTTCAAATCAGGACTGCACTTGACAAGTCTCAGGATAGACTAGCCTCCCATTGAGCCTTCCTGATGATGAAGCTAAACGAGGGCAAGTGTTTGAAGAATGGTCCAAACCTGTGCAGTAGTGCAAAGTATCTTGAAGCACATGCCACATGTGTGTAACGTGTTCAGCTCCAGCTGTTTTATTGTGAGAGGCCATTTTTGTGGGGGTCTAGGATTTCTTAACGCTGATGTTTTCTTAGTTATAAAATACAATGGGGATCCTTATCCTAAATAAGTCTGTAAAAAACCTCCACCCTTTCATGTCTCTGGGTAGTGCAGTATTTCTACTTTTTGCTCAGATAGTAGATTAGAGTCTGTAATCATAGAAGTCTTTTCTGTAATTAAAACGTTTCCTCATAATCACATGTACTTGTTTGACCAGTGGGATAGTTTTCATTTCGTATGTTTAAAACTGTGCTGAAGGAAAACCTTTTTTTACTTAGTCTGTTTCCATTGAAACTGTCATATAAAGGGTGTTGTTATGAATTTTTGATCTCAACTTCTTTATTCGAATTTCTAAGAGAGGCTTTAAAGAGATATCTTGAAGAGGAGAACTAGATGACCAATGGAGGAATGTAATTTTCAACTCCTGTTTCTACGGTTATATGAGAAAAAAAGTCAATGGTGAAGTTATACCTTGTTCATAAGTAGTTAGGAAAAAATGGAAGTTAATAGTGAAAGCCAAACTTGATAATAATTTCATTATAATCTATAATTTTCTGTATTGTAATAAGTTGTGTGTGGGTGTGTGTATATATATACACACATACATGTGCCTGTGTACACACAAAAGAGTCAGCATTTGTTCCTATTGTAGCCTGCTGTTTAAAAAAATTAAACTTCCACTCATTTTAGCATTATTTTTTAAATGATTGTGCTTACACAAGCAACTGAAAATTTTTTGCATTTTCATGCTCATGGATGGAACTGAGTAACATGGGACATAAAGAAATAGGCAGTTTGTAAATATATGTAAAAAGATACCAAGGAAAAGGAGAAAAAGAGGAGTTGGTAACAGTTTAGGGAAATCAGTTTGAGATTAACTGAATGACAGGAAGGCATTAGTTATGAAATACCCATTAACACTCAGTAGTGTTAGACCAGCCACTATAGGATGAGATAATCAGTATTTATCACCAGCTGATTTCATTGGTAGGATAATAAAGGTACAAAGTAAATAAAAAAATTGGTGAAGTGGACTTTATAGTGTTTTGCACAGCATTGCAGTTGCTCACTAGGCTCAGCATGAACATGGACTCAAAATTCTGAAGTCATTGCACTGCAGAGCTGTAGGGGCAGTCCCAATCAGATTTTCAAGAGCATAACAGTAAATTTGTTAATGTTGAGCTGCATATTTCAAATATTTTACTCAGTGATGGATACAGCACTTTTATTGACATAGCTTATGATTAATATAAAAATAATTTTAAAAGAATTGCAGATGCATATATTTGGTAACCTTGCTTGCCATGCAGAATTCTGACAAATGTGTTTTCAAGTGTGGTCTGAAGATGGATATCTTTACTTCCCATGGACAAACAACCTGACTGGTCTACTATTTAGTCCTTGTTATGTGAAATTCAAAATTTAAAGAATTAAGTATTTATATTTTTTCTCAATTATTTTAAAGCAGTTGTGGCACTAAGTTTCACTTGATGATCTTTTCATTCATGTAATCAAAAGTAAAATCCTTGAAGTGGAACACAGATGATTCCTTCCCTAGGCTACAGGAAACACTGAAAGCCTGAACTGGAAGATTCTGGAAAGAGAAGGATTTTTGCCTCTCACACTTGTGTATGTGAGGTCGCTTTACTCTGAAATGTTTTTCTGCCCACTCCAGACCTATATAAAGGGCTTGTGGAGGAAAGAAACAGTGACTTAAGTTCACCAAACAGTTGTTAAAAGGATAAATCAGGTTAGAAAATGAATGGAGAAGTGGCATCATCCTGAAGAACTGAAGTCCTGAAGTAGTGTGTGGTTTTAACATGTTAGCTGAATACTTCTTAAATATGGCTTGCATTCTGGCTATATTCTTAGTACTTACTGCTGGGTTCCCACACAGAGATTGCATTTATTTCTGTTGTTGAAGATGTCAATTTTGTAATTTCTTGATTGCTATCATAGCTAATGGGGAAATATTATGAACCTAGTTTGAGTCACTGACAGGATCGTGTAAAGATATGAAGAAGATACTGCAAAGGCTTTGGTGACTGTCTTGTGTTTCTATTACTTCTCTTTCAGTGAAGTTGGAGCTGGCCAGGTTTAGGACCAAGGGAATCTTTTCCATTACTTGCATTGACTTTCCCAGTGTTGGTAGGGTGCTTTCTATCTTCCATGAATAGGCCTTCCATCTGATGGAAGTATTGTGTCAATGGAAGCATGTGAATAGTTCTTGAATAGTTACATGATTTATGGACAAAACCAGGCAGAATTATGCCTGAAGAAACAAAAATATTTCTAAAAATTAGACACAACGTTGGTTTAAAGGTTGTGTCCTTTGAAAGGATTTGAAGCAGTTTAGGTGCTTACGTTGCTCAAGGGACTTTGAGTACTGTGAGGTTTTAAGGAAGGCTAAGTATTCCAGGAAGTTTAAGAGCTTATGGCATCGTAAATATTTAAGATGATTTGAAAGGTTATGTCCTCTTTAGTATTTGAGTTGGATTAAGTGCTTATATTGCCTTAAGGACTTTTTCCCTTTTTTTCCCTAAAAGGAACCTGAGAAATTTAATGCAAAAAAACTCCTGTAGATGCAATATTTGGGCTTTTTTTGCGTTTTTGTTTTCATTTGAGAAATGCAAAATTCTAGGTTTTAATAGCAGCATTGACTTGACCACACTACATATGCATCAAAGATGGAGGGTTTCTAGGAAACCTCTGGATATGGAATCAGAACTAGTAGTTTTTAATACTGTGTGTTGGGAAGTGTATTTTTTTTCTGCTTGTTTTGCATGAACTAGTAAAGATCAAATAGATGATCAGGATAGAATCAGATTATGGAAATACAGAGAAGCAATTTGTCATGGGTTAGCACTGGCCAGATGTTAGTGCACCCATGAATATATGTTTTTTTCTCTAACAACTCCTGTGGGATGTGATCAGGAACAGAGCAGAGCAGGCTTAAATCTTGAAAACAAAAAAAAACCCCACCAAAACTTTATTAATTACATAAGAACAGGGACAGAAATACTCTTAAACACACACAGAGACAGAAATAAAAACTTCTTAGAACATTTCTTCTCCCAGTCTTTACCTCCCCACCTATCACTCTTCACAGACCAACCCCTGGGTTTTAGATTAAACAATCACCACTCAAAAACAAACTAATCTTCAATTCAGCAAGGGAGAGAGGAGTCTCTCTCGCACCACAGACTGTTCCTCAGAAAACACGGGTCCACCCCTTATGTGTTTCCATGTCACCTATAGCACCGCCCGGAGAAGTCTGCCAGGGTGACTCTCTCTTTTTCCTATGTCCAGCGCTCTCACCGCTGTCTCATAGGCCAAAACTACATACAGGGCTTTTTCAGGATGCTGCATGCCGAGCTCTCCCCTTTTCACCCAGGGGCCGGGGTTCCAGGAGCAGGTCTGCCCTGAGGGCAGAGGGCACCACCTCACCCTCCCCCTCTCTTCTCTGCTCGCTCCACTCTTCAAGTGCCAGTCACTGTAGCAAAAGCAAGGGGCAGCTGCATCCACCCAAAAATGCAGTTTATGTTCAAAAGAGACTCAAGTTCAGTCCATGGCTGACATTATGCAAGAAAAGTCCAGCTCCAAGGCTACTCCTCTCATTCTTCCATCGAGTTCCTTCCAATCATGCTTTATCATCTCGGTCCCAGGCCGCTTCCCTCTCTCCGAAACCACCAGTCATGAGAATCAATGTCTAAGAAAAGTTTCTTTCTGCCAAGCAAGGGTTAACAGTTTCTTCTCAGCAGGGTGCAGGCTCAGGCACTCCCAGGCTCCGCAAACCCCCCACGTGGCTGAGCACCTTCTCCCGGAGTTTGGGGGGAGGAGGGGGGTGAGCACACACAGAAGGCACTTCCACAGTTTTCCACCCCTCCATCCTGGACGGGGCAGCTCAGTTCCAGTCCTGTCCCTTCTCTTCTCTTTTTTTTTCGGGGGGGCTCCGGCTTACCTGAGCCGACCACGTGTTTCCCCTCCCCCACCCAGCCTCGTGGCCAGGCGGGGGAAGGAGACTGGAGACGTCTCTCTGCTGAAAACCCGGATCCGAAAAGAGGCCGAGCCCCTCAGACTCCTGCTTTTAACTCTTTGTGTCCTCAGAGGCGTGTCCAAACCTCTGAGTGACCAACCCAGGTGCCAGCAGAAAAGCTGATCACTGATTGGACTGCCCACATCCCCCTGGAAGAATTCACCTCCCCCCTAACCACGACACAATTTCACCTTAGAACCTAAAGAGCATCTATAATTCAATGTGCTAGAAAATAGGAAGCCATTTACTTTCACTTTGTGCTTTTGCTGATTTTTTACTTCAGTGAAAATGAGTAACCAATATAAGTCCAGATTTCAGTGGCTTTTTTTTTAATTGATCAATTTATATATTTATTCTTGTCTTCTGAGATGCCTTGACTAAATTTTTCACTAGTATAATTGCATAACATATTTTTAAATTTTTCTATTCTTCTACATTCCTGAAAAGCATTTTTTCTAATTTTTATTTAATTAACCAAATGTGTATACTTCTCACTGCATCAAAAGCAAATAGCCACCATTCATTCAATGTATTATATGCTGCCTCAGTTAAATGGGCATCGTTGCAGATGTTTTTCTCGTGGGCCTCTAGCACAGCAGTGATTTTGCTCAGTTATTTCTGCACAGTGCAGTAGCTGTATCTATGTCTGGTGGCTCCATGGAATACACGAGGCACCACCTGGGGTTCTGCATCCAGCTCCAGGTCCTTGACACAGGAAACACGTGGGCCTGTCCAACGGAGGGCCACAACACTGATCAGACGAATGGAACTCCTCTGCTGTGAGGAGGGGCTGAGGAAGCTGGGCTAGTTCTGCCTGGAGAAGGAAGGTTCTGCAGAGGCCTTGTTGTGGCCTTCCAATTCTATAGGGGGCCGGCAATAAAGATGGGCAGAGAGCCTTTCCCAGAGCCTGTAGTAAGAGGAGTAGAGGGTGAGGGTCTCTGTCTCATGTCTGGGCATGTTTTCAAAAGGCCACTTTCAGCTACATGGGTGGGATGAGTGACATGTCCATATGCTCCCAGAAAGTTCACAGATAATATCTCAGCAAGCTAAACTAGCCTGTTAGTTATGCCAAAAGAACTGAAATGTTGGTGGTAGTGCTGGCTCACTCTGTCCTAGCAGTTATGGCCAAAAATCACCAGCAGCTGGTGGTACAAGGTGTTCAAAGGGTGGGATGGTCAGAACTGAGTAGCTGACCCCTTTCAGGCTGTGTGGCTCTCTGGTATGTCTCACTTAATGCAGAGTGGAAAATGGAAAGACAGGGAGACAATGGGATGTGTTTCAAAACACAGGTCCAAGTACACGGAATGAGCTGGTGTTGCTCTATGATGCCACACAGGCAAGTGATTATTTACTTTAAAATGGGTTTGGTGTCATTGTGATTTCAGCTACTTCAGAACTACTCCCTGTTCCTAATAGCTCCTCAAAATGGTTAAAATATATTTTCATGTGTGTACATCTTTAAATGTACTTCCTATTATTTTTGGTGTATCCCATGGAGGAAAGACCAGTGTTTTTCTGTCTTTCTCCAACTTTGCATCATCTGAGAATTTTAAAAGTACAGTTTCTATATGAATAACATTTCACCATCCAAGTTATAAAAGAAAACACACCAGACCAGGATGGACCCCTATTGAGACCCATTCATAGTATCCTTCTTTTATTCCTAGTCTCTGTATCAAATTTAGCCTTAAAATAGTTTAATTTAGTCTTTGTTTCCTTTGCTTCTTTTTATGAGTCATCCCCATCTTTTCATGTGTCATCCACTGCTTCTTTCCTATTAAAAAACTATTTTTTCCACTGAAGGAGAAATTTAATTGGCTTGCCAAATTTTGGTCATGACAAAAGTATATTGGCAGGTATTTATTTTCTTGTTGTAAAGGAAAAAAAAACCAAAGTCTTGCTGGTCTTGGTTTTCTCAAAAATATTTCAGGAACTGAAATTAATTGAAAAATTTATAATTTCTTACCTCTTCTTCTTTCAGCATTTTAGGACTGGGACTTTATTTTTTCCCTCTTCATTTTTCTGGAGCTCCATCCATTCTCTAAAGTTCTGAAAAGCTGCTAATGACAGTGAGGGAGTTATAATTAATTGTCTTAGAGTCTCTTGCACTGCAGTTAAGTGTCTTACCTATAGAGATAGTGCAGCTGTTTATGGTAATAAGGGGCAGAGACCTTAGTCACTGGTTTGGTTGGAGTTAGGAATAAATTTCAAAAATAAAGATAACTTAAACTCTTAAAATTTCACTGATTTGCATTTGAGTAGATGTAGATGATGGATAAGTGAAATATCAGTTCAGTCAGGCATTGGAAATATTGGAGTTTGGTATTCTTCTGCAGGCTTCACAGCAGAGGCCAACACTGTGTTTTTACCTAACATAAGTAAGCTTGGTTAGGCTGAACTCATCTGACAACATCTAACTTACTGCAGTGTCTCATCATCTGGTTACCCTGTTTTACTTTTAATTTTTGTGGCCCTTTTGTCATTAGTTTTAGTGACCAGATTGTATTTGTCTTTTATAGTTCTTTGTCCAAGAAAAAGATATGCCTTTGATTCTTCTGCAAATAGCCTGATTGGCTCTTTCTTGAATTTTCTCGTTACTATTAAGGATTGTAAAAAATTCTTTTTGCTACTATTTTTTTTTAAGTCACATTTCTGTTTCTGTTTTTGCCCTTCTGACTTTGTTCCTGTACTGTCATGTTTTTCTCTCTCACCTGCTTGTGTTCATGGACCTTTCCTCAAGTTGCAGGCCCTTAAAGAGCTTATGATGTAGCTTTTTTCCACATTGACTTAGTTTGCTCTTACGCTGTAAATGTTACTCCTTGATGGAACTGTGATCTCTCTTGAACTCTTTCTTCTTCCCTTCGAGTTACCTTTTACAGAATCCTGGCCACCAGTTCATTTATTCCAGTCCTTTTCTGTAATCTTCATTGACTTTATCCTCCTAGTCTCCCTTTTCCTTCCCGTCCTTAGAAATGGGAATTCTCTCATGTTACGGTTGCTTTCAACCAAGGTGCCCTCAATTCTTGCATTTCCAGTGAGCTGAAGATTGAAGTATAATCTAAACATTTTTTGCTTTGAGTATTTTCCTCAGTTTCTGCACTAAAAATGGTTGCTCACACATATTTGGATAGCCTGTATCTTGCTGTCTCCTTTCCAAAAAGATGAACAGATAGTTAAGGTTTGCTGTTATTGCCAAGTTCTGCTGATACTTGCTTGCAGTACTTGGTCACAACTCCCCTATAATTTTTATGATTTTTTTTCCTGACAGTAGAAAACTCAGTATGCTATTCAACAGATTAAAAGACTGTGCTAGATGTACAAGCAACCAAATGTCAGAAAATATGTCAATTTATCTTTTTATACTGCATTGGTAAACAGACTGAATTTCAGTTTATGTTTCTTCTGGCCACATCTAAAAGAAAAAACATTTTTGAAAATTAGAGATGGTGCCAGAAACAATTATGAAAGTGATTTAAGAGCTTGAAAATTGCCTTGCAGTGAAATATTTAAGATCAGTCTGTTTACCTTATCAAAAAGATGTTTGAGAAATTACTTAATTACAGCATACCTTCACAGAGAGAAAATATCTGGTGCTCTAGAGAGCTCTTTAATCTAGTACAGAAAAAGAAAGTGTCATGAAACAATTGTTTTAGGTGAAACAGAATATGTTCTTCAATCAGCTTTAAGTGTTTGGGTTCAATAATAAGGTAACTGTCTGAAATTTTATAGTCTGTGATATTATAGGAAGTCAGACTTGATGATCTAATGGTCCTTTCTGACCTTGAACTCTCTCTAATTCATGAATCTTCTGAACTTCAGCAACTCTGCAAAACACATGGCCCTCTTCTTGACAACCTTGACAGCCCGCAGAAGAGAAATACACTTGGACTGGGAGGGGCTTCTAGGATAAGGGAGAGGGGGTAATTCCTTTTGAAATAAGTATGATTTGTTATCAGGGGATCTGAAGGCATTTTCTAAATTTGTGACTGGTTTCTACTTTCTTATTCTAGGTAGAGGGCCCCTTCCAGAAATAGTTGCTGTTGGTAGTTTGTACGTATTTTGATTTTACTGTTAACTGCTCCCTAGATGAGATATGTTGTTCATTTGGCCAGCTTCTAGTGGACTTTGCTGTTTTTCTTGCTTGGGAAAAGTCCAGAAAGATGATACAAGACTTGATGTCTGGAACGCAGAGAGTATTAGTTAATTCTTTTATCACAGATCGTAGTAAAGTTTGAAGATCTCTTTTTCTGGTTATTGTCTTTTACAGTATTAAAAATGTTAACTCACTTCAATCAGGACTATAACCACTACCCTTTATCCAGTGCAGTATCAAAGTTATGGACAACCTGTTGTGTTAATTTTAGTTACTTGCAGGAGCAGACACCCCAACAGGGCATTCCTCCTGGAATTTGAAGAAAGAAAATATTCTTGTTAAGAGATTACAGACACTTGTATCACAAACGAGCTAAATGAGAAACCATCAAAAACTTAGCACCAACATGCCCCACCCAAGGATTAACATTTTGGCTTTGAAATGTGCCTTAGGCTAAAGTTTGGCATTAAACTGCTTAACCCAAGGGCAGATTTTTTTTTTTTCAGATTTCTTTTAAGCAGGCATGTTTTAGGAAGTGCAAAAGGTAGCCAGCATTACACTGATGCTTCCACGCAGATCGACAAGTTTGAAATTCTTGTGTCAAGACAGGAATGACAGGTATTAGGCACAAACTATTAAGTTTGTGGAAACAGTCATGAAGAACAGATTATCTCATGTTTACTTCTCACATACCTTTCTGATTCTTCCCTCATAAGCAATATATGAAAGCACCTCTAGGTGTAAACAATTTCTACCATTGTGGCATCTGGGTAATTAGAGTGATGTCAGCAATGAGATGCGTTTAAGAAATCTAGAAACAATCTTGTTACATCCTGAAAATGAGACATTGCTAATGTTATGGAAATCACTACTCAAGTGCTTTTCTTCACAACAAATGATTTCATCATACCGATTTTAAGATTATTTTCAACAAGCCCTTGATTTTGCTCTTGTAAATCTTGAAATTTGCTTGCCCTATTGATAAAGAATAGTAAGGCTTTGAGATGTTCCACTTCATTTGTTTGAAAAAAAGCTTAAAAATATAAAAGTTAAAGTATGGATTTCTTTTACTTTTAGTTTTTATTTTTTAACAGATGTTAGAAATTCATATCAAAATAGTATGTTTTTCATAGAATCACAGAACAGTTCTGAGCTGGAAGGCACCTACCAGAATTATTGAAACCCAACTCCTGGACATCCCCAAGAGTCACACCATGTGCCCAACAGCATTTTCCAAACACTTCTTGAACTCTGCCAAGCTGGTGCTGTGACCACTTCCCTGGGGATTCTGTTTCAGTGCCCAAAGACCCTTTTGGTGAAGGACCTAATTCCTGATGTCTAACCTAAATACCCCGTGACACAGCCATGATGTTTTGTTTCTTTTGTAGTGCTTTTGATTGCTGTGATGCCAGACTTTCTCTTTTTTAACTTTACTTGGTAACTTTTTAGAAAGAACAGCTGTGTGTCTCGCATCAACTGGCTAGCCCTCATGCCTCCCTCAGGACAGTCGTCCTAGGCTGCAGCGAATGTACTTTTTTTGCTTTTTTTGTTGCTTTTTACATGGAATGCTTTTAAAACCCCATGACCATGCTTATTATTGTGTTTTTTCCTATCCTGATGGAAAGATCAACAAAGAGAAACAGTGCCATTGCCCTCTTTAGTTCAAAATTAATTCCAATTTCTCCATTACTAGTTTTGTTTGCATTGGCTTGGTTTACGACGATCTTGAAGGCCACATCATTCTTAATGCAATTATGTTCATCACTGGCAGTTCTGTGGTCTCCTCTTTGGTGCTTGTATAAGTTGTGTTAAAACTGAATCTTGACCAAGATCATTAGCACAGAGACAACTTAAAAAAACCCCACCAAACCTAATGTGTTATTTTTAATACGGCAGACAATATCTGTGTCTGATGCAAACACAGGAATAGCAAGGAGATGCTAGATCCAGGAGATGGCAAGGTTCCAACTTGAGATATTCTGTGTTTCTGAGGTGTTCAGTAGGGTGTTACCAGTACTGAAGCAGTACTCTTGGCCTCTCTTCTAATTCTGAAATGAAAGTAAGGTGACAGAGTTTTGGAGACCCCTTTTATAGCTTCTGTAGAACTCGGTGGCACCGTGTCACACAGTGCAGCACTGAACAACCTTGGTCAGGCAGTCAGTGGGTTACAGCAGAGTGTGTTCTGCTGCTGAGGAGGTGTATCTTGCAATTGCAGAGTGAGTCTCTGTCCTGTCACCTGCAGGAATGCAGCGAGGGGGGCTGCTGACTGTCACTGACTTGTGTCTTGATCCTGCTTAGATGTAACAGCCAGCAGGAGGTGCTAGACACATGTTTGGATTCTGATTCTTGGCCCTCACTAAATCTGAAGAAGCTGTAAGTGTTATTAAATGCCTTCATCTGGTCTATTCTGTCCACATGATCAAGTTAAAGAGTGAAGCTCTTTTTTCTCTCTTCTTTTTGTGTATGTTTTTTGTTTTTTGATATGCGGTGGGCAGTGGCTCATCTTCATTTTGGATCAGTTAAGGATTGTGCTTGGAATTTGCATTCATATGAACTGTTTCACAGCTTGAATCTGGCTGTTGGCAGGTCCTTTCTCCTGCTATGAAACAGGATATTGTGGCTAACTTAATGTGTGGGTGTGGGTGATGGATCTTGGACAAGATCTAGAAGTTTAGGTGTGCTTTGAGACTTGGTGTGTAGACAGTTCTCCACCTCAAGTCTGAATTGTCATGAAGTTTACTCTGGAACTAAATAGCTTGCTTTCTAAAGCAACACCCAACTGCAATCCAAACAAAGAATTTGTTTGAATTCAAGTGTCTGCATGGTTGTGCAACATTTATTTCACATGTAGAAACTTTTATTAAAGAGCAATCGGTTATATCTCAATGTCATCTTTAGCTTAAGAATCTCAGATATAGCTGAAGTCAGCACCAAAAGTCCTATTACAGAGTAAGTCTGTACTCAGTGAGTAAGGTTCATCTGCCTTTGGTTCAACAAGTTGAATAAACTGTGTTCAAAGCCTGGTCAGTTCTTACTGCAACTACAGATGCATACAAGATTATCTGAATTGCTGTGCTTGTTTTTACCAAATTAACTTTCAGTATGTGGGTGTTTGTAGGAACTCTAGATACAGCAGTGTAGGTTTAGAAAAAAAAGGGGAAAGTGAAATATGAATTTTCTAGCTTCTTTCTCTCAGTGTGGTTTGCTGCTTCTACGTGGTGGTTTGTTTTGTGGTATGTTTTGGTGTGTGGGTTATTTTTATCCTTTTAAAAAGGCTAAAGGATGAAAAACTGTGCTTGGGAGGACTCCTTCCACATATTCCTTCTTTTCTTTCCATAGAAATATAATTGTCATTGCACCCTAAGATAGAAGGGCACTCTTTGGGATTTGACTGGTTCGTTTGTATGAGTTGTTTATAAAAAGTGATAAATGCAATGTATAACTTCTGTGGGCAAATAGTCCTGTAAATTTTCTTTTTCTACAGCTGTTTTCGAAGCTGTGAAAAAAATGGTGCAACACTTCCATAACATTAAATTTGAGAAATAATTGCACTTGGCAGTTTTTGTTTGCAGCAATGCACGAAAGGCTGAAGGGTTTTGTACAGTTCAAAGAGCACATTCCACAGTTCTAGCAGTTGTCGGCTGCCTGCAGGGATCATTTGAATTTTCAAGGAAAAAAAACATCAGAGTAATGTCCAGACCATTTATACTGGTTATATACTCTCAGTCCTCTCTTTAAATTTCACCTGTATGAGAAGTTACTGGAAATAAGCCATATACAAATGTGGCACACCTTAATGTCAGTTAAAAGATCTTGTGTCAAATTTCATTGCTTCTTGCTCTTTCCTATTAATAATTACCAATGTATAGATTAATATGTGAAATAAGGAGTGAGGAATAACTTTGTTAAGCACATGGGGATGGTGAGAGTAAAAAATAGCAAAGGGAAACCCCTTTACATGTTTGGATCCTGTAGTCATTTGTAAGCTTATTGCATTAGCCAAACTGTAAACTGTACAAGGCACTCCATGTTACTTTGCTGTAGGAGAACCCTGGTTACAAAGGGAAACCTGGAGAACTTGCCAGCTCCTGCATCACATTGCAGCTCTGTCACTTTCCAGAAATGTGTTGACTGTCACTGTGTGTCTGTCTAAAGCTTCTGCTTATCTAACAGGAGGTGATGTGACTGTTTTTGCACTATGTGCCCTAATGGGATTTTTGGTGAAGTATTCCATGGCCCTTCTCAGATTTTTTTGCTGTTGTTAGGGTTTATTAGTTTTAGCTGTAGATTGTTGCATAGCTCCAAAACTCCAAAGTCCTTCTGTTTTCTGTCATGTCCAGAGACAGTTTTGAAGCTAAGAAGCCTTGCTCTGAAGCATGTTTCCCATCATCTGTGGTGGTTGCATGGTTTGTATTGCTGAAATCTCTCTCTCCTCCCCCTTACAAAGTGCCTTGAGCTGAAGTCCATGACCTGATGGGAACCTGGGTAGAGTGAACCTGCTCAGGCTTGGTGCCCTCCTGCCCATGTGTGTCACCTGGACCTGCACAGCTCTTCAAGATCACTTAATTGGTGCCACGTCACTTAATTTTTTAAGGGTTGAAATCCTTAAAATACTCATTTTAGCTTTAGGAAATTAAGCTATGTCTTGTACGTAGCTTCTGTAGGATGTAATCTTTCCGTTTAGGAAATAAATCCGTTTTTCTTTCTGTACCTTAGGTACAAAAAACCTTAGAAATATGAGATGTAAAATACATCATAAGACTATTTGTCTGAGCTTGCTAAAGGCAGTCACATTGCCACCATCACAGATTTGTGTGGTGCCTCTGAACTTTGAGGCTGTCCCATTATGCATATTTGCTTGCTTTCTAATCTCATATTTCCCCTTTTTCATATTTTCCCTAAACATCTCTTTCCTCCTTGGTCCATTTTGTGCACAGCCTGCATTCACAGAAGCTGTCCTGGGCCGTACCTGCTGCATCAGTTGCTTTTTCATTTCTTCCCTTTATATCTAAACTCAGTATTTCTGAGGGTACAGCTACTCTAAGTTTCCTTCTTACAGAGCTATCACAGATATTTTGCTGCATTCCTTTTTTCTCAGCTGCAGTTAGGGTGTTTTAAAAATAAGACCACAAACCACGTGTTTCTATTAATACTCATCTTGGGCACCCTTTCTAAGTTTTGTCCTATTTTGTTTTGTGAAATTTTGCACTGTTCAAGAGCATTTCCCAGCATTTTATTGTAGTCAGCATCTCTTTGATGCATCTTTCATTGCTTTTAATTAATGTAAAGGTTTTCATTTATGGGTGTCTGTAAAGTCTTTTAGTAAATGCTGCATACTGAAGTTGTAAATTGTTTGAAAAAGAACTGCAAAATCACGAGCAAAACCCTTCTTTCTGACTTACTTGTTTTCAAAAGTGACAGTATTGTGATATTGGAACATTGTAATATTGCATGCTAGTGAAATATGTTTGGATTCATATATACAGAAAATATATTACTTGAGAACTCTTTAGAAATTTAAACCCAAAATGATACATAGCTGTATATGGAAGGCTGCTTGGTAAGGTACAACATGCTCATACCAGTGGCCTGGCTGGATGTGTATGAAAAACTAATTTCCTATGCTCTGTCAGTTCTAAGTGCACAATCCTAGTAGTATATGTAATCCAGAAGAATGGTTTGGTGTGAACATCAAAGCTTTATTTAGCTTATTTTCTGTATTAGTTGACAAAAGCATGCTGAATTAAATTCCTGAAAAACTTCTTGCTTGTTGCACTGACTTTGCATGCTGGCTCCCTGATCCAGGGCAATCCATCCCAAGGATATTGTATAAAGTTATGCTGGTCTCAAAAAGAGAGTCACTTCTTCAAAAAGAGTCCTGTTGGGAATACACTTCACATATTGTTTCTCTGTAAGCACATCTCTTCCTGGGCTTTGTTTTATTTCGGGGTCCAAGTAATGGAGCATGCAAGATCAGCTATGTGAGGAATGAGAATTAATTTCTGTATAGCTGATGAAGTCATTCATGTGCCATAGTTGAATTAATCTCCCCAGTCACCTGAAATGAAAAACACTTGTTCATTAGGCTTGTAAAAAAACTCTCCCAGGACAGTGCAGCCCAGAATTACTGGATGTGTGCAAACAGCATTCTGCACTGGACTGTTGATTGCACCGTGTGGGACATCTCTGTTTTCTCATGAGTTCGTGTGATTAAATTACCCATTTTACAGCACTTGTCTTTCTATCAGGGCTATAGTTTTAAGCTCAAAGTAACTTCTTATGGACAAGTTATCAACCAAATTGAAAATTGTGCTCTTATCTATTGGGAATGTCCTTGTTTGCAAAGTCTTCTGTCTAAGGAGAGATAAATGGAGCTGTAAGTTTTCAAAACATTTAGAAGAGTCTCTGGTGGAAGAGATGTTAATAGGTGTGATTTTCAGCTGGAGGATTTTTATTGTGGTTGTTATTTGTGGGTATTTTTATAAATTATTTTTACTTGATAATGTAGAATGGTTTCTTTACCTTCAGTGGAAAAAACTGAGTAAGACTATGTATACAACGTCAAAATAGATCTTTAAATGATAAGAGAGAAATGAGCAAAACTGGAAATTGCTGCATTGAATAAACAAATTTAAGCCTTATTTTAGTAGTAATTTTTTTTGAAAGTATCGTTAATTGTTACCAATTACAAAGATTTACAGAAATATGGCTGAGGAAATCCAATGTGTTTTGTGTAAATAATTGCTGTGTTCATCCAGCCTTTCAGATTGCATCAGTTCAGTAAAACAAGAGCAACTGATTATCTTAGATCTTCGTGTTTGAAAAGGAAATTTTATAATTAGTCAAGAGGTTATATTACCTGTCTGGTTTATGGAGTCCTATGGAATGCATAAACAAAAAGTTGCATTAATGATCAGTTTTCAGCACAGTAGGCAAGTAACAATGGGTGGTGCAAAATGGCAACACATGCTGAGAGGGACCTTGGGCTGCTCCTGTGCATTAAAATTTTTCCTACTGAGTAATGACACGTAGGTGTTTTTTTGTTCTGTTCACATAAAACATTTGTTCAATATATGTTGTAATGTCCAAAAAGAAAAAAAGGGAAGGGGGAAAAAAAGAAAAAAAACCCAAGAAAAGATTGTGGATGTTTTGGAGAATTCCCACAAGCATTAGAACACATTTAAATAAAGTGATGTTATACCTTCAGTTTGAGTAGCTTTTGTAGTCTGGATACTTCATCTTATGAAAAATATTGCAGGAACAGGAAAAAATCCAGCAAAGACCACTGAAAATGATTGGAGGTGTGGAAATTATTTCATATGGGTAGAGATTAAAAAGATTTGTATTGTGTGCAGATAAAAAAAGAGCTAAGTGGTATATAAAATGCTAAATAGTACAGAGGTAAATGGTATATGTAATGATAAATACTATAGAGAGCTAAAGTTTGAAAATCTGTTTTTTCTAAGAAACCAGGGAGTGGGAAATAGTCAAATAAATAAATTAATAAAACAGGGATGGAGTAAAATCAGTACCTTTAAATGCAGGCTGTGTATGACAAAACTTCTTCTGCCTTTGGGATATTACTTGCTCAGAGTAAAACTGAGTTACATGGAGTAAATATTGAAATGAATAACTATTAATCCCCTAAGTTAAATGATAGAAATAATCATAATAAAAATAATGAGAATATATCTAATATGTAATGTTGAAAAGAGTGCTACTCTTAAATCCTTTGTGCGTCCTATATTCCAAGTTACATTTCTTCCATTTTTCCTATATCCTGTCATTTTTTACTGACAAAAAATATTTTCATTATAGCAAGAGCACGCTTATTAGAATTTTTTAATGAGATGAAAACATTAATAATAAATTAATTGTTTTATGAAGTCCAGTCAATCTGTTGGTTGCTCTAGTTTTATCTTCAACTACTTGCAAATCACTGCAAATCACTGCTTCTGCTTGCTAAATAAGCAGCTGTAAGCTTTTATTAACACTTCAGGAACTATTAATGATCTGCATAATGATGTTAAAGCCATATATAGACAGGCAAACATACAATTACTAATAAAAAGAAGAGGATTTGTTATTTTAAAAAGGAATGCATTTTATTCTCAGCTTTGCACATGATGCATAAACACCTGCTAGGAAATACTTGGCATTGCATAGCTTTGTGTTTATTTTACTAAACCCAGAAAACTGTTGAATGATATTGTATATAAACTAAACAGACTTTTAAAATTTCACTGAATCTTGTGTATGTATTACATGGAGCGGGAAAAAAGTTTTCTAACTTTCTCTATTCTTAAAATTAATTTCTAACTTCTTTCCATTTTTTTGATTCATTATATTCAAGTATTTTCCTCTAGTAGTTGCTATTCGTTTCTTGTAACTGAATGTCTTTTCTTTATACTGGCTTCTTAAATCCTTTTGCATCGCCTTTTGCCATTCTTTCTTTAATCTTTTTCCTTCTGTTTAATTTTTAAATCCCTTGCCCTTTATCTTTTTTCAGTCTTTTTAGCTGCTCTCTTCTCCTTTCCTCTCCACTCCTTTGATTCTCTTTTAAACATTACTGCTTCTTAACATTGTGTTCTTTCATGGATTTTTCTTTTTGTTTTTTTGTCCTTTTAAAATTTTTCTAAAGTTGTTCCTTATTATGCCATCACACAAGGAAAAATGGATACAAATGCTAGTGGAACTAGAAACAAACACAGAAAGCAGGAATGTTCAAGGAAAAGATGAAACATTTCTCTGTTTACTGAAAAGAAAAACTATTTACTTTTTAGTGGGCATTGAAACATTTTTACCTGAGTGTTTTTTCCTTGATACAGCATCCTGTGTTTCAAACTCAAAGCAATTACATTTCAGTATTTCATGGTACTATGCTGCTAGATGGTTTTTGGTTTTGTTTTGTTTTTTTATTTTATCCTGACAGATGCCTTTCTTGCATAGGAGTCTTCACAAGTTCTGTCTTGTGCTTTACAGCGCATCTGTGAATCTGGAAATTTTTAAGTGCATTGTTTAGTAAACAGCGGATCTCACTGTAGTCTTTAATGGACTTTTAAAATTGATTACATTGCAGAAAATAAAGATTTAATAGTTGAATACAAGAATTCATTTCAATCAACTTCAAAGACTAACGTAGATGTACTTCAAGGTAACCAGTAAATAAGTAATTAAGTTATTTACTCTGTAGTTAGTTAGTAGTTACTTAATAACTTATGCATTTTTAAGAAGGAGACTTTTTATTTGATGTAAATAACAATAGTCTTCCCCAGGTCTGTTACAATTTTTATTTTTTAATGTTTAATTTTTAATTTAATCTGAATTACCTGTAACATGACTGGAGCCTGTATGCAGAAACATTATGAGAATCTGGGGAAATTAAGTACTGCAGAATATACTGCATTGCAGTTTAAATATATTTTTGCAATATTCTCCTATGGAAGTTTTTATATAGATTAGTAGATGAAGATGGCATTGTCAGGATTATAGAAGGTTCTAAATAAAATCGTTGTGTTGAATAGGAGAAATTTGCCAAAGAGGTTTTCCTACTGTATCTATTTCTCTCCAGTGTCCTAAATTTGTGTTCCTATGAGCTACTCTGTACATCTATAAGTACTTGGACAACGGAAAGGAATTTAAATATTTAGAAATTTGGATTTCACCAGAAGTCCAAGTTAAATAAAAGGAATTTGGATTTCACCAGAAGTTTGTAAAAGCTACTGAGAACAAGAAACCGGCTTTGTGTCACAGAAAGGTGTATGCAAGTGCATTTGGGTGTTTTCTCTACTTCAATAAATATTGCCAATCAGAAAATAAAGTATTCCAAAAAGATGATTGTGAGTTTCAAATAAAAACTCACTCAAAACGGCCATGTTTTGGGAAATGCTAAACTTTCAGTACTCTTGCACTGAAAGGGCAGCTGAAGAGCCCAGGGTGGGATGGTTGGCTGGGACTGGCATCAGAGCCCATGTGCTTTGCCTAATCACTGAACTGTCTGTAGGATGCCATCATCTGCCCGTGGGGTGTGTCTGTGACTCTCGTGAAGCACTGCCAACCCACCAGAGCTGCTGGTGTGTTGTGGAGCAGTGTCTGTGTGCACGGGGCTCTGCTTCCAGCCCCCTCGGCAGAGAGCTGCAGTCAGTGTCTCTGGCAGTGGGGTTGGACACAAGGTTATCGTCCAGGCTGAATGGCATCTGACTCAAGTTCTCTTGTAGGTGCACTGAACTAAGGGGGACTGGTTTTGAAACTATTTACATCCCTGAGATTGTGTCATCCTACCTGATTTTAAAACATTGCATGAAATAATGAAGAAAGAAGCAGAGATAATAAAGGTCTGCCCATGAAAGTTCTTGAAATTTTTTGATTACTTGTTAGGTATTTTTCCTATCTGGGTTGTGACTGCTACAATCATTTTTCCAGTTGTTGAGAACACTACAGAATCTGGAGAGATGTTGTGGCAGACTCTGCAGTTGTTGCTTCTGCAATGGAAAATAATGAAAACTTATTTTAGAGGAATAGAGAGTTTTTTGCTGAATTTTTACCCAGAACTTTTCACCTTAAGAATGGTCAACTCACCCAAAATAATGTGAGAAAGACTGCAAATCTTTATATAATAGGTCACTCTGCAACAACGCACAATTTTGTTTTACCTTAAACCTGTTATTGCTAATATTTTTAAGAAACCAGAAATCATGGTGAGTGTAAGCAACAGGTTTTTATAAGCAAAATTTCAGTTGCAAATGATTTAAAAAGGAGTCAGTACAACCTGGTGATACGTACTTACTAGCAGATTGAGACATTCTCCATCGCCAACATTCAGACACTTGAAAGAGATTATGCACAGGCAAGAGAGAAGAACCTGCCATTCCACAGCACTGCATGTGTGAGCACAGAGGTATCTCTGAGGGCTTCACCTCTTCTCTTTGGAGTGTTGGTTCCACCAGCCTGACAGAGTCCATAGTCAGCACTGCTTATTTTACATTTGTAACCTCATTAACAGAAACAAATCACCATAAAAACTTCATTGCACAAAAGAGAAAGTCATCAAAATCCCCAGCATTGAACTATTTGTTTTCTTTTGAGCTGTGCATCTAAAGTTTTCTTGAAGATAGTTTTTCTGTGTAGTACTCTACCCTATGTGAAGAAAACCTTTCCTAGGTCTTATGAGAATGGGTTTCAATAGCAGATGAGAATGAGGACTGAATTTAAACCAATTTCAAACCACATTTAAACCAATGCTGGTCTTTTATGCCAATGGATAGAGAAAGAAATGGTTCTCATCGTGTCTGGAGTCAGTTGTGGAGGGAGAAGAGCAGGGAGAATGGAGCATGGAGGAGAGGAGTATGCTCTGTGTTAGGAAATGTCCCTGTTTATACATTTTTCTCTAGTACTGTCTCTGCTTTAGTAAAAAGTACTTTTGCTGCTTGCTGAATCAAAATATGTCTGTAGTCCTCATATGAAACTGGACACTACATTTCATATTGTAAGATGTTGAGAAAGGGTGATCTTTTATATAAATTTGCACTATAAACATGCCAGGCATTTATGATGGAAGATCTTAAGTTTTGGAAATTTTTTGTATTTTTCCACAGCGCCTCAGAACTTGCACTTCATTTCACAGGCTCCATGAAGATAATACTGCATAAAGTGCCAATTGGTTTGCTGCTGCAGATCTTTTAGTGAATTTTCATGTGCTGACATTACTCAAGTTATTTATTAGTACTGATTATTGGTGAGAAAAGGAAATGTTTCCTGGTTCTAACCAGCTCAACAGATACATCTTTTTCTGAAGTGAGTCATTCCTCAGTTGAGCGATAGTCTATTTGGATTTAATGAGTTTATTCTTGTTTCCAGACCTGGAGGTTGATGCAAAATCTTTTCACAGATTTCAAGTACAACAGATTTGGGTTTTTTTCCTCCAAGCACTGTAGAACTAACACTTACAGAATTTAATTTCCCATTCTGAAACTATTTTTAATTGAAAGAAAACCAAGGGATGACTAAAAATTGTAGGTTTATTGGTGATATGAGTTCTTTCAGTGGAGTCATATATGTAAATGCAGGTGTACATGTTTGCAAGCATGTAGCAAGCAACTTCAATATCCACAATATTTCTCACTGTGCTCTAAGGTATTCTGAGAACAGCAAAGAATCAAGAATGATATTTGTGTTAGACAAATGAAAAAAAATTCAGAGAATTTTGGGACGTGCTTGTCTTCGGGACAAAGGCCAAACTTCACATGGATCCCTTGCAGTTTTAGTCTGTTCTACAGAAAAAAAACCCTCTAATCAGAATTCTGCATGAAAACTAGTTTTTGAAATGTGTTTCTTTGATCAGATGCTATATTATAAATTGGGTCAAATGATCATCACACTACTTTTAAACACAGAAATTATGATATATTTTGGCTAGGCATTGACAGCATAAATTCAGGACTCACAGACCACCATGACAGAACTAAGTGACAGGATGAATATTTTACTTTGGTAGTATGCTCTAGTGTTAATTTATTAATATCCTTTTACTGCGTTTGATTTTTTCCTCACACTCTTCAATATGGTAAACATATGTAATTCACTTCTCTGCATGACTAGCATTTTTATCTTGTAGCATTAGATCCTGTCATTGCTTTTTCGAAACCACTTAGAAAATATTAAGTAATCATGAGGGTTTTTGCTAATTGCATGGGCTTTAATTTGTCACTTTAAGTGTTCTAATTATTTCTTTGTGAGCTTATCAGCAAACTCTTAAATAGGACCTCACTGCAAATTAGGCCCTTGGGCCAGGTTATTTATTTTGACCCAAAATTCAATTGAATATTATGATTAAAAATAAGTGAAGAATAAATACACTTTAATAATGGTCTTTAAAACTGGAAAAATTAAAATCTAAGCAAAATGTAAGAGGAACTATCACATGTTGTTATAATAATGGAACTTCTGCCACATGTTCTTGAAGCTATGAAAGCTACAGCTATACAGCCATTTGAATATTGAAAATAGTCCTTCTCAAGCACTTTTTGAGAAGTTTATGCTAAGTATTGCATATGAGAAACTATGTGAAACAGAGTGACCTTACTTCAAACTTATACTGAAAGACTGAGAACAGTTTGTCTAAAGTTCAGTTTATTCAGTAAATGTATTGTAGAGGTGGAGGAGAATTGAAAGCAGTTATAAGGTATTTCTGTTCATGGTGTGGCTTGGCAGGTCCTTCTCTCTTCAGCATACCTGGATGAACTTGGATTACCAGGCATCCTGCTTTTTATTCTTACTAAAAATAATCCATGTAAAATATATTTGTCTGCATCAGAGATTGTTCAGATGGGAAGAGCTTCCATTTTTTGATACTTTCAACATGCTGTAAATATGATAAAAAACATGTGTTATAACCAATAGAAAATGGATTTAGTAATGATCACTGGCTTTACACAACATGTCAACAAGACAGACAAAAGACAGCATCCTGTTAATGCCACCTCACTGCAGCCTTGAATTGAAGGAGTGAAACAGGGATCTGAAACAAGACTAACCCACTGAAGAAATACAGAGTAGGGAATAATTATCTGGATAGCAGCTCCTTAAAAAAAGGTTTTAGGATTGTAGGTGTTCCCAACCAAAGATGTGAAACTGATGTGATACAATTATAAAAAGAGCAAACACTGGAAAATTAAGATGTATAGAAGGTATAGAAGATGCATGAAACTTTCTTTCAACACTCCTCAGGTTTAATGTATTCAGTTCTGGACATTTCAAAAAAGATGGGGATGAGCTATACAGACAAGAGTCTGTGTAAAAGTAATGACAATTATAAAAAAGTTAAGAAGAATTCATAGCTTAAAGAGGAGAATGAGGGAGACAAGATAAATCTCTAAATGGATTAGAAAGCTGCTGCAGTGTTGTACACCTTACTCCAGATGGCTAAAAGCAGAAATGGTGGATCTAAATTCCAGTGAAATAGGTTAAGGTTAGACATTGGGAATAGTTTGGAGAGGGAGGATGGCAAAACACTGGCATAGATGGTCTGGTGAGACTGGGAGCCCTTCATAACTATTAGCCTTTAAGAACTCCCTGGCAAAGGCTGCTGATTCCATTCTGGAATAGCACAAGTGAACTGTGGGACTTTCTCAGTCCCTTTTGGCCCTATGGTGCTCTGCTAGTAATCATGATGTGTTCTTACCCACCTCGTGGTGCTCCACTGGGCAGCCTCTTCTGTGCGTGGGATGGCTTAAACCGCCTAATGCTGTCAGCCTGGCTTCTCAGTTAGAAGTTCCTCCATAAGAAGTAACAAAAATGATACAAAACCCAGTGACAGACTTTATCAACTTACTGTGAATTCTTCTGTACTGAGCCCTTTAACAAACCAAGTGCTATCTTGGGTAATTGCTGGGATGATTTCCATATTTTAGTGTATGATGAATCAATCACATTGAGCAAGAACTTGATTCGTAAGACAAGACTAAAACTAATCCCCCTGAACTGGTCTGGGAGGGTGCTAAACATTGAGGAGCCTAGCTGTACAATGAGCAGCAGAAAATCCAGCTTTTCCTATCATTTGGTCCCAAATGCAGATGAGATAGAAAGAAGCTTTGGGAGACATTCATGGCTTAAAGAATCACCACCAGCAATATTACCTGCACTATCCTCTGGTTATGGCAATGAATCTAGAGTTAGTAATTCAGTTGAGTAGGAACTGGGACAACTCCAAACTCCAACGTGCAGATTTTGCTTTATGCAAATTTCATCATTAAAAAAATAAAAATGGAGCAGAAATAATCTTGTACTGCCTTTATTGTCATGGTTATACTGATGATTTGTAAATCTGTCTTTCCACCGATGTTATTGCTCCTTCCATCTGGTCTCATGTCCCAGGCTGGAGCTCTAACATGATGTCTTTTAATTATCTTATCATTCCAAAACTGAACTCTATCCACTTCTCTCCTTTTCAATCACAAATGACAAGAACATTATCCATCTTGTCACTTAGATTCAGTGACTCAGGGTTATTTTTTACTCTTATTTTCCTCATGCTTCATGCATCCTGACCAGGACCAGATCCTACATATTTTTATTTTTGATATTGTTCAGATACATTTTTTCTTTGATCCTTCTGGTAAATTTTGTATTCAGACCTTCTTGCGTCTGTCCTCACTTTCACAATTTTGTTCTTGCTTTTTTTTTTGTTCATTTGCAAATCGAATATTGCCTCCCTTAAAGTAAGTTGAAGTCACAGAATTCCTTCTTTTAGTATGCTTGTGTTTTCATATCCCTTCCTGTTTTATATTCCCAAGGCTTCTTGCCTCAGATTTAAGATACTCACTTAAGCTTTACATGTGTGCTTTCTAAATGTGCTGAGCAGTCCAGCAATAGATTGAAAGGGGGTGGAAAATGTTGGTGGAACCAAATGAAGTGTAAGCGCTACATAGATTATTTTTGAGAAAGTTTGTTTGTTAGGTCCAAAAATCTTAGGAAATTTTATGTCTCATCTTTGTCTTTTGTGTGTGTTTTTCCATATAATCAAGTATTATGTCATGCCTGTTCGTTCCACTTGCACTTGTAGGTGCCTCCTTCTACTTCCAGATTTGTCTACATGTTTGAATATAGTTCCACTCACAGCTATATTTTGTTTTCTATAGCTGTGTACCCATGAGAGAACCTCATGAGCTCATAAAAAACCCTGTGCTGCATTTACTTATGCATCCTTTTTATAAGCCCACTTCTGCCTTCTTGTATACATCAATCCAGAGTTTCCACACACAGAATTTGCTTCTATTCCTTATTTTTCTGTAGCAATTCTAGTGGTTTGTCGTTAGATAATACATTTTTTAGGCACAAATTATCCTTTAAAGCATCTGAAAAGCATCCTGCAATACTGGGCTGAAGTCCACAGAACTGAAATAAAATGGTTTTGCAAGCCAGTAGTTGCCTTTTCTGCATTCTGAGTCCTCATTCTTCCATTCTAGCTTCCATTAAGGCATGAATTTTTCTGTTGAAAGGTAAAACATACAGCCTGCCTGTGAGGCCACTATTAATTCCACACTATCTCTCTTTTATAGTGCAGCTGGCACCCTACCCTCAGGAGAGCAAGCTCATCACTTCTACCACATGCTTGTTCTCTACCAGCTCAGGCAGCAGGAATCCTAAGTTAGCTATCAAATATTGGTCTTGCCCGTGGCAGCACAGAGCATTCCACAATGCCTCTGGGCCAGCTGAAAATAATTTCTAGCACAGTTGGAGTGAAACTACAGAGGTGTAACAAAGACGAGTCCTGAGGACAGTGATATTCAGTATTCTCTCCAGCAATAAACAAAGATTTGCAAAATCAGTAAAATAAAATAAAAATGGTATGGATTTAATGCAGCTTTTGAAAATATCCCATCCTGTCCTGAGTGTGAGAAGAAACAAAACTACCTGTGGTCATAGATGAAATTATATTTCTGACTTTTCAGACATGTTATATGCTTCCAACATCGAATTCTCAACTTCACTTATTTTTATTTTTAGTAATATTTTTCATAGATATATAGATATTCTTATCATAGGACTTTTACATTCTTCATTTCCTTACTGCAAATATGCACAAGGACTTCCAGTCAGATGTTAAGTTAAAGGACAAAATAATTAACCACTGCCAGGTAGTTTCAGGCATCTTTGAAGGCTGAAACTTCTTAGTAATTAAGGATTGTTTTGTTATTTGTATGATGATTCTTTGCATTTGTTTTAGCCATCTAGGAGATGCTGCTGAAAAGGCATACTCAGAAGATTTCTTTGTCCTTAAAACACATAATTCTGTCCAAGAGCAATGTGTCTATCTATGCTTATAGCTGCCTTTACTGCACTTGCCTATCCTTAGGTTAGATAGAAGTACTTAAGTGGTTCCTTTAACTTCTCAGAATAATTCTGAGTATTTTCAAAACAGGGGCTTTTTAACTTTGTAGAGTTTTGTTCAACTGAGCGTGTGTCATAGGCAATTCTCCTTCTCCAAATTTTTTAACTGACTATAACTCGCTTTCTGCTTTTGAAGAATTTTGAAGAGTGGGAAAGCTGCCTTCTCTTTAGTGTTACTCTGCTGCCATGCAACACTTTTGACTTTCCTGTCATCCTATTACCATAATAATTGGCACTGTTTTCTGTATGTTGTCTAGAGAATTATTCCACAAAAAGGGAGAATCTGTCTCTCATTAGGTCCCCAGCTGATGGGTAACTGTACCATGCTGATTGTATTGAATCCAGCAGTGATAGACAATGGCACTACATTTTTTATAAGATTATAATGTAGGGTGTTGTGGTACAGAAGGCTTTTGGTACCGTGGTTGAACATCCTCTCCTTTCCTAAAACTTCCATCTTCTCCCCAGCCGAGTTGGTGTTACTGAGGTCCAGGATCTGTCCAGAGAAGACTTCTATCAAAGAAGACTTTTTTGGATTGTGTTTCTTACCTCAAAATTCTGTTCTGTGCACCCAGTGAAGACCTAGCCCTTGCAGCTCATGGCTGTCCTGTGCTGCTCCATCGCTTTCTGGGGAGTCAGAGACACCTGCAGGGTTTGTGGGCATTGGGACCCTAGTTTTTTCCCTTTTGAGCTGTCTGGAGCCAGGTAATGCAGGCATGGGCAGAAGTGGAAAGGAGAGGACAGAGGGCTGGAGGCCGAGGGGCAGAAGGAGCTGCTAGCATGGTGCTGGCTTGGGCAAGGCCACTGAAGGCAACTCAGAGCCATTCCTGGGGCAATTACAGGGCAGCATCAGGCTGGGTTTGCCCTTCAGTGATGTGTAGTGTGTGAGCATATCATCCAAATGCATTTGGATAAATTTAGGGTCAAGATACTTCTGTGTAACTACTGTATGTATTGCCTATTGCTAACATCTGTTTGGTACAAGTGGAAATACAATCTGCTTGTTTTGTGGAGGTTGTCACATGTTCATGAACTGAGAAGAGCTTTTGGACATTTGCTGATTCTAAATTTGACTGTGGTCAGAGGTTAAATGTTGAGAATTCTATCATGTGTTCGCCCATCTGGCTCTAAGTTATTTTTGTGACAAGGCAATGTGTGGCAATAACATATTATTATTGTTTGATAATAGTTTTAAAGTATTTTGTCAAAATGGCTATTAAATGTATTGTTCTGTATCTGGAAAGTGTGCTTCCCTCACATGTAAAGCTGTCTTGCTCTAAAAATTACAGATTAGGTATAAAATTTACATTTTATAAAGTAACCCCCTCTTGACTATACCCATGTTTTGTTTCAGTGGCATGCAGTATGCCTTTTGAAGCTCAGGAAATGTTCTTCCTCATCCATGTAGATTAAAATCAACCAGCTGGGTGCTCTTGGATTTCAGTACTGGCAGTTCTTCCCTTTTTTGCCCTAGTCATTTGGTGGCTGTGCTGCTGCACTCTTGCAACATTCTTCAAAGCAATGAACTTCCTCTGAAGAATTAAGAAGCTGAATGTCCAAGGCCTCCATTTTATATATATGCACATATGTTGGAAGGAACTTTTGTTATGCTTTAAACACTGAGTATATGCAATTTCATTACTTGTACTCTCAGTTGTGTCAATAAAGATGTCATAGATGTTTGTCTTACCTGAAACTTTTTAAAATTTGTGGAATATTTTCAGTCTTATTTTTAGAAATTATCACTTTTATGTATCTTGATATTTTTTTAAATATTTTTTGATGAATTTATATTTTTGTGTTAATTTTTACCTGCACACTAGCAGAGTAATTCCTGCAGTCATTACTTATTAGTCTCTTATGCTGACTTTGTCCAGGAACATTAAATGTGCCTTTGGTCATTATTGTTGTAAGAAGCATATTGATTAAAAAAAGAAATTCCAGCCAAGAGTCTGTGAAACAGTAAATAGTTTTGGATGTTTATATGAAAATAAAAATTTGAAATTTCTTACTCAAAACATATTGCATGCAATAAAAAGACGAACTGGCATCTTTAGATCTTGTTATAGAATATAGTATTTACAGGCATGCTGAGCAATGAGAAAATCTTTTGAGCTGTTTTTGTAGCAAAGAATATATGGGGAGTTAAGTAAAACAGCTGTGATACAGTCTCACAGTGGCATTGCAGGATTAATAACTGCAGACTGAAGTTCAGTCCCTTCTGAAATTGTGTGTATGAGAGACAATTGTTTGTGTGCTTGAAACTGGAAGTTTTATTTATTTATTTCACTTTCTTTTTTTTCTGCTTTTCATGCAGAAAATAAAAAAAGACCCTTTGGACTTGAAGCAAAGACCCCAAGCAGCATTCTGATTTGCCTCACTCAAAGTCCCTACTGTATTCATTTTCCTGAAGCTTTTTTCTTTCCTTTCTTTTTTTAATAAACACTTATAAAAATATATTGCTTGAAGCCACTATCCAGCCAAAATACCTGTGAAATGCTTACCTGCCTTGAGTACCTATGTTCCCTTGCTCCTCTGTTCATTTCTTCCCTGTTTTTTATTGTTGTGTTATGCTTGCCCTTCCTACAATCTTTTCTATATTTCTAGGAATACATTTTCTTGAAGGATTGGATCAACTTTGTTTATTATGCAATTAGTGGAGACTCAGTATGAGACAGTGGCTGACGTCTGTGCAAATTTCCGTGTGGAATACCAAGACTCTTGCCTGGAAAAATAAGATGCCATCAGGAAGTCACACTCTGAAAGAATCACGAAATAACTATCTAGGACTCCTGTCAGTCTTGGTACGGTGTGAATTACTGATAGCTAAAAAGAGCAGATTGAACCTTTGGTTAAAAAGGAGATCAGATTAAAGGCAGTGATGAGTGGAGTGTGAGACAGTCTCTGTCTGCCATATAGGTGTAGTTAAAGGTGAATATATGGGCAGATGAGTTTCCATCTTCTGGGGTTGAAGGTTTAGAGAGACATAGCTTTAAAATGTAAGTTATAGGAGAAGTGTTCCAGGGCCAGGCAAGATTTCATCCTGAAAAAGGCATCAGGCAGGGAGAAACTGTTCTGCACTGGAAAACTTCAGATTGCTCTTCCACAAATATTGTCTGATTAGCTACAAGCAACTAAGACCAAACATCACAGCAGTGTTTTGTATAGTTAGATGAGGATGCATCCCCACAGTGTAGATGGTTTTATCAGATTTTTTTTTTTTTTTGCACAGTGTTTTTTCTGGAAATCATAGAGTGGCTTGTAGCTCTATCATCTATAATATTAGCTAATAATTACCACCATCTGTTTTATTCTGTTTTTCAAGTCTTAAAATATGATCTCCTAGTAATACCTCAGAATAAGTATCCCCCCAAAAAATGTTTTTAGTCTTCATTTTTAAATTTTTTCTTTTTAAAAATGTTTTTAGTTGTTAGTTTTTTCTCTATGTATTGATGCATTTGAAAATACTTTTACATCATTAGTCTATCACTTTAGCTCTGTTTTCCCCATCAAAAAAACCATAGTGACTTTTCTATCATCACTTCGCTTTATTTTTTTGAAGAGAAACTGCCATTTGGATGAGAAAGAATCTGTGCCATCAGTCAGTTTTCAGTTGTCTGGTTTTCTGTCTTCAGTAAACTCAACTACTTTTTTTTGTTAATTTTTTAATTCCTGCAGTATCTTTTTTTGCTGCATTTCCACAGATCTCTGATTTGATCTGTTGTCAAGATCCCTTAAGATAGTCGTACATAATTTTGTCATAGAACCTGTATTCCTTTACTCCTAAGAGCAGCTCTGTTGACATTAGGCCCTACTAACCCCATATGTATTTTGTGGGCTACCTCTTTGAATATCTTATTTTCCAGTAAAGCTTCAAAATGAAATTTAAATACTTGAAATTTGATTTGAAGTTTTTATAGATAACTGAAATATCTTTTCTATAGCTATTTATGTTTTCTGTACAATAATTTTAAATTAAATAGCTTGGATTTAAAGAAAATCCCAGTCTAAGATACATAAGCACACTTGTATTTTGTGTATTTAAAACTGATTTATAAATCTCCATACTCTTAGAAGACTATCAAACAAATTGCCATTGTGACATAAAGTTGTATGTCAGTGCATGCAGTGTGCCTCCATGAAGTTACTCTGAGAGTGATCAGAAGTGATTAATGTGTTGGGGAAAACAGACATTTTTGAGGAGTTGTGTAAAGCTGTAAATATTTTGTTTTGTTCCTACCAGATATTCTTTGCCATCTGCATTTTTGATTTGTTTAGTTAGAGACTAATGGTATGTCACATCCTGATTAATTGAACCAGCTTTGTTGGGATGTGTTGCAGGTATGTAAAGATTAAGACTGGAGATTTAACCCAAAATTTTACAAGAGGCATTTTCAGTCAGATACTGTTTTAAGTTAAGCTGATGAAGCATTGCTGCTTACCCAAACACATTTTGTTTTGTCTTTAAAAACTCCAAATAGGAGTTTTTAATGCAAATGAAAAACACTTTTTTTGATGCTAAATACCAGAACATCTGTTTAATTAGGTGAGTTATCAGACGTGTGTGGAAGAGCTAATATTATATAATATTAAATAAATAATATAATATAATATATTTTATATATATAATATAATTATATAATATTATTTAATATTTCTGCTTTTATGGGGTATTTGAGAGGGAGGTCATATACTAATGGAGATGCTGGAATGTTGCAAGCAAATTGATGCAGGACTACTAAATAAAATCAGCAATCAGACTAGGAAGCTGGGTGTTTGTAACTGCTGGGCATCCTGTGCACAAAAGCAGGCACTGTAAATTCTAACTTTTCATCCTTTCCTCTGCCCTGCCTTTGCCACTTGTTGGAAAGCTTTCTAAAAGTGGTATTGGTAGAGTCTTCATTGGAATAAAATTTGCTGTGCTTTACGTTGTGCAGTTCTGGGGTGTACCTATGAGCAGCATTGCTGATGATGTGTTGTGATGGCCTAGCAGAGAATAAAACAGAAGTTCATACTATCAGAGATGATAAGCAGATGGTTTTCTGTGCTGGAAGCAGTAAACACGTTGCTTGTTAGGTGAAGATCATTTTCTGGTTTTTGTTGTTGTTGTTGTTTTGCTGCTTTTTTTTTTTTTTTTTTTTTTTTTTTTTTTTTTTTTTTTTTAATATGCCACAGGACAGAAATGTGAAGATCAAAAGTCTCATATTAGCAGAGATGTGAAGGGAGTATTTTATTGCCTTCACAACTTCTTAAAAGAAGACACAACTTCAGTAGTTTTCATTACCAAGTGTCTATTTACAAGGAAAAGTAGTGTATTTCATAGCCTTCTTCTGGATGTCTACAGCAGTAGTCTGGTATACTTAAAATCTGTCAATAGTCCCTGGGAAGAGATGGGATCCTTCAGCAGGCACTTCAGACTGCTGTAGGGTTCTGTGGTCAATCTCTTCAATCTCTATAGAAGCATCTTTTTCTTTCCCTCTTCTGTTTAGAGGCTTCTGTTCCTTAATGTCATTTGGAGATATAAATTGGTCTGAAATGGTTCTAGATACATTGCAGGGGCCTGAGGATGAGAGTGACAGGGATGCAACACAAGATTTCTAGAGCCGCTAGTCCTGCTTCTAGTCAAGTATCTTTTTAAACTGGACTGATCATCCTACTTCATGCTGATCAATATTTGTAAATATATCTGGTCCTTTGGATATCTTGAAAAGATTTGGAAAACAGATTTCATATTGTGATTTCAGCATTATTTTAGCTATGCTGGGACTATTGCTTGAGAATGAACACTTGGCATTTTTTGTAAACTTGGCCAACAAAATGTTTATTTTCAGTTTTGAGGCAGGAATTTTCCATAACATTTATAGAAATTCTCACTGGCTATACTTGGAAGACAGCAGGAAACAGTGTTTAGAACTAAGCCTCTATACACCCTGCCCAGGACATAGAGGCCTTATTGTAGTCTTTTTATCAGATACTGAGTCTTACTTAAATAGAAGTATTTCAGATGCATCAACCTGTAATTTCTATTTAAATTTTGTAGTGATTCCAAAAAAAGATAGCACATATGTCCGTAAATATTCTTCTGAGTGGTAACTTGGCAGCGTTGAACAGTGAAACTAATTGTTATTGGAAAAAGAGGCTCTTTATACTGAAAGTCTAAACAATTTTCCGGGTTTTGGTGGAAGTTAGCCCTTTTTTTAGCATCATAATTAATATTCTTAGTGTTTAAATGGGCACCAAATCTAATACCCTGCTGAGACTGAACCCTTGTGTCTTATGTATTTTGATCTTTGATAGTATTTGTGCAGCTCATTACCTTTACAAAGTAAGGACTAAAGCAAGTGTAATGTAGCTACCACTGTTTGAACAGCACTAGTGAGTAATGGAGTGATTCTGGAATTTGATTTTTCAGTGTAATTTACAAAAGTTTTGAATCTCTAACAAGATATTGACATATTGATAAACAATGTTAGTGTTTACGAACTGTAGGTATATAATTATGGTAAATGCAAGACTTTAGTTCAGCTGTCCTTACTGAAATATGTAAAATGTTAAATAACATTAAGTGAGCACCAGCATTCTTAAAAAAAGCTTTAAAATGATAACAGATTTTTTTTTCATTTCCTGTCTATAAGGGATCTTGGTGTAAGGTGCAGCATAATTCTCCAAGCAGAACTACTTTCCAGGCCACGGCACCATTAACTGCCTTGCTTCCAACACCTTTCTGCATTTTTTTCTTCACTGCAGTGCTCCAATATGGTTTATTGCCCTTTTCCTAACTGCTCTCTATATTGTACGGACTGTATCTCAGTATTTATGCAATTTCCCTTCTATTTTCATATCCACCATGCTCATACTGTACAATAAGGAGATAATTGAACTCATGTTGCACCACGTTTTATGTGCAGATTTTTCTAAATGCTTTGTGTGCCTCTTCTGTTGAGATAAGTCTCAATTTTCTTCCTCCCTAATGACTACATTGAGGATTTGCTAAGAGTGCAGTGACAATGCACGTGAAAGAGCTCTCAGTAACTGACTGATGACACTTCAGCAGCTAATTGCTCACATAATTTTACTTCATGAAATGGTTCATACACCTGTTTTGCTTAGTACATAACTCTGGAAATCTACATGGTGAGTGAAGCCTTGCCAAAATGTATGAGATATATTCCAAACCCCACAAACATAATTGGAATTTCTAAGGATCTGCTCTGAATTATTCTTTTTCTGCCACTGAAAACTCTACCAGTAGTAGATATTACTGACAGATTGTGTTTGTGAAATTTCTTAAGTTTTTACATTATTTTGTTTCATTTGTCATTCTGAAAGGTAGTTTTTGCTTTCAGTGAAAATGACAGAAGAAACTGCTTTCTAAAAAATCATCTGATTATTGTGAAATTCTGCAGAATTAAGAAATATGTTGAGTTCAGTTTTTGAAAGGAATCTAAGAGCCACTGGGGTAAGTAACTTCATGAGAGAAGAAGTGGCAAAAAGGCAAAAAATAGTCACTCTAGTGACTGTCACAGCCCGTGCAGGGTGATAGTCCCTGAAATAGAGCACATCACAAAAAGAGATAAAAAGGGAACTTTAAAGCTGGTGTAATTAAAGTTGCTGCTTAAAGCTGCAGTGAGTTGGAAAACCTGAGTTTTGATGCCTGTACTAATGATGCATCAAAATGCCTAAACAAATGTTACATGAAACATACAGTGAAACAAAATGGAGTTTGAGCAAAGCAACTCTAAAGATTCTACCAGTTTCTGTATCAGTGTATCATGTAACCTCCAAAAATTCATCTGGCTTCTCCCTGAATGTTCTGTTAGTTCCTTCCATGGCAGTCCTCTCCTTCCTCCACCACAGTAGCTTGCAGATTTTGGAGTTTCTCATTTTACTCCCAAGTACAGCCAGAACAGTAGGTGCCCTGTAAGAGGTGATGTGGACAGATGGAGACAACGTTAATGGTAGTAACTGGAAACATGTAATTCTTTCCAAACCATTGAAAATTTGAGCTCTTTCAAAAATTGAAAGGAGTTTGTTCTGGCACAAAAACTATGAAGGAAGAAAATGAAAGTTTAGGAAGTGTCCAACCAATATGCTTTTCAGTAGTGCCGTTTTGAGTGCCAGATTCTTAAGGAGTGCTCCTGTGTCCAGATGAGGAGGCTGTTTTGTAATGGACTAAAGGAAATGTGTGCATATTACTGTGTCTCTTGAAGCTTGTATGAGACTTAGACTGTAGCAGCTAAAATAGATGAGGTGTTTGTGTCTCTCACCTCCCCTGTTACTTCCCTTCTTCCTCTCTTAGCTTTCTCCTCCCTGCTCCTTCCTTCCCTCTCGTTTTTGCCAGCATAGAAAGACCATATTGGGGTAAGAATATCAGAAGTCCATTTGACATTTGTAGATAGTCTAATCTATAGATTTTTTTGCAACGTCCCAAGTAAAATTACTGAATTCCATCAAATTCTTGTGTATCTCAATATTCTCTGTAGTGAAAAACAAACGCTGCTGCCTTGCCAGTGAGTTCAGTACAAGAATTAGTGGGTCTTTTGCTTGCTGATGTGATGCAATTGCATTTCCTGCTAGAAAAATAGTGCTTTCCTTCTTGTCCAGTATTTCCTTTAAGAGACACGTGACTGATTATATGTAGCAATTTTTTTCCACAGATTTCATTCCTCCAAAATTTGCCCTAAACCAGGGCACAGATGTAATTCCTTATTTTGTGTTGCTCTCTTCACTGACAACTCAGAGTAAATAAGAGTTTCAGTAGGTTTATTAGAACATGCAGTATACTTTATTAATGCATATTTTCCCTTTTCAATATGGAATGGAGACAATTAATGAAAAATAAAGGATCTTTGGGTATGAAACTTGTTATGAAACGATGTTGTATTATTTGTCCTCATTCTAGTTGTATTACTTCATCTGTTCTTTCTATATATGTGCTAATATTCAGAATAAATTTGTGTGATTTTCTGTATTGGCCTCAGAACTTAGTATGGAAGGGCTCTCTTGAGCCATTAAAGTAAATTTTTACTATCATAATTATAATGTCATATTTTTCTTTGCAATTCCTTTAAAAATATTTAAAATCTTAGCTGGATTTAATTTACATAACCCTGTTTTTGTTGCCAGAAGTCCTGTGGCAGTTTGCATAAACCTGTGAAGAAAAAGTATATCCTGAACCTTGACAGTGATTTCTCTGCAGTCAAGAACAGTCAAAATTGGACGTTCATTGTAATTTTTAAATTGATAAATGTTACTTTCCTTCAAAGTATGTTAAAATTTTGTACTAGATTCCTTTCAAATATAGATTTAGGAAACTGTGGTGTGATTGCCAGTTTTTCATGTATAGGCATTGGTTTTCCATAGCTTGTCCTCTGGTCTTCATATGAGGCATAAATATTTTTTCTGTATATGGCTTAATGTTAGCCTTTAATGTCTTTGAGATTGTATGAGTAAATCTAAGAAGAATTTATCCAAAAGTTATATTCAGCTTTATCTGATCATGTTAAAAATAAGTATGTCTGCTTTTAGAGAAGTCTCATTTCAATGGAGTTAAAACTGAACATAACACATTACTTTTTAAATTTTCTTACTGATCTCATTATTCTTTCTGTGCATTTTACAAATAGGATGTGATGTTTTGAGTATGCTTCAGGCTTCAGTAGTTTGTATAATGTTCTATTTTCTGCAGCAAAAGCATGTCAAGGTGATCTCTGTGGGTGGTTAATATTTTCTGGAGTTTATTCTTCAACCATGAAAATATGCAAAACTGAAGAGCTTGGTGGTATGTCATATTCAGATATAAAATATATAATTCTCTCTATATATTTTTCAATTTTATCATCATGAAAAATAGCAGAAAAAATGCACAAGTGTAGTAGCAAATACTGTTTGTTCATGGATGAATGCAGCATTTGTCACTCTTGACTTGTGTCTGGTTGTGCTGGTGAGCAGTTCTTGCAATAGCTTAAATTGTAGAGTAAGAGTGTTATATAAATGGAATATTTTAAAACATAATGTTCAAGATCATAGGAAATCATAGAATATGGGGGAAATGTAAAAATTACGGAATGTTTGCATTTTAGCAGAAATACTCTGGATTTGTTTGACAGGCTTTAGTTGTTCTTTATTTTCAAATGTAAGTACTTTTTAAAACAATTATAGAAAGCAACAGTAACAACTGTAAAAGAAATGCATAAATATTGTAACAGTATTTCAATGGGGAAGGATTATTGTAAGTGGTTGTTAAAGAACTGAAACAGGCAAAAGTTGAATATAGGTACTGCTCACTATACTTCTAGTATTGTTGCAGTAGTTACAAGAAAAATTAGAAGGGAAAATGTCAAATGTATCCATATAAATAAAATGCATTTGATTTATTAAAAAGAAATACTGAAAAAGCTACTGGGAATTTCAATTAAATACATACTTTTTTTTTTCTTTCAAGACTAAAGCAAGCATATGAAGAAATTAACTCTTACTATGCAATAATGATGTGCACTCTGCTGGCTGATGCCATGTTTTGTCATTGCTTCTATCTTCTGGTTTTGTTTTCTTCAGCCTCTGTCTCTGGGAAGTTGTGTTTCTGCTGTTTGTATGGCATATAGGAAAAATGGGTCTTTAGTTTTAAATGGGAACTCCTCAGATGTGCCTTACTAACGTTATCTTCTCTGATACATTGTCATGATCCAAAACATATCTGCAGTGGAGATCTCACAAATCACTTGCCATTCCTAGCAGTTTGATTTACCTCATTAAAAGGCTTCAAAAACCCCATTTGGAGTGACTCCAAACTCAGGGTCTTGGTTGTTGATGAGAAATTTGTTCTTTTGAAGCTTGAGCAATGTATGGAATCTGTGATTCACTGTAGTGCACACCTCAGGGTATTGTAAGGAATACCATACTAATGTTCTCCAGCAAGAAGCAAAGCAAAGCAAGATCTTTACTTTGCCGAAAGAGTTAATTGGGCTCTAAAATAGCTGCAAACACATCAAAACCAGAGACTGTATCTATGTTCAGCTTTCTGGTGCCTATCCCTGAGAGCATGGCCTTTTTCAGGACATGTTCCTCAGAACCAGAAAGAGGAACCTGAGGATGATGTGTCCAGTGTGTTATCTTTCTTTTTTTGGGGAGGGAGGGATCATTCTCTGCACCACCCTTTCACTTCTCTGGGCAGCAGGGCAATTACTGCTACACCTAATGTTAAGATATATCTTGTATCTTAAAAGAGGTTAATATTCATTGTTCTTTTCTCATTCCTTCTTCAGGCCATAGGTAGAAGAGGAAATTTACTGTAATTTACTCTGGGAAGTGTTGGGTGAGGTGTTTGTAGTCTTGTTTTGCTAATCCCATAATTACAATAGTAGTCCTGCTTTCTTACACACATTTACCTTTCCTAGAATCACAGCTCTTACTGCTACTCTTTGGTCTACAGTGGGGGCAAGTTGTTGTAATAACATAGTAAATGCTACAGTAGTCCACAAAATAAACATCTTTTTGTGAAACAGCGAAAGATGTTGGTGTTACAGAAAACGTTGCAGTCGGGCTGTGTTCTTGAGGTGAAGCCAGGTGATCTGTGCCTGGTGGGAGGCAGCAGCCACTTGGCTCACCATGTTTCAAATTGTTAGCTGATCTTTCTCTGTTCTCTGTTACTGAGGTTTATAAATATATTGTAAAAAACAAGCAAAGTTTTGCTTTCATTAGGAATTTGATCATAACATCAAATCTGAGTTACTTCATACATCTAGTGCACTGGTACTGACATATTTTGTTAGCCATGATGACAATTTTTATAGTTAGCTGTTTCATTTTTGTGAGAAGATCACAGATATCTATTACTATCTATCCTGCCATCTCTGATAGTGGTGAATCTCTACTGCTCCTCCAATCCCATCCACATGTTCTGGAGGCAAAGGTTTCATTGAAGACTCATCCTGAGTTCCTTTTTATGGTTATGCGCTGCTCAGAAGGCACTTGTAGATTCACTGTGGTGAATACTCTGGTGGAAAATATGTATTCAAAAATTCTAATTACACTAGATTAGTTGCTTCTCTTTGTGTTACAGCAACTGTATTATTTCTTCTAACTTACAGTAAGTTGATTTGTTACATTATCTCCATATATCTTTCAGTTGCCTCCTGTTCAGACAGACTACACATGGTTCCATAATACATCTGATGATGATGGGTATTTCAATGAACAGCAAAATATTTCTGTCATGAACAGCATGATGGCAGCTGCAGATTTTTGTCAGTATATTATTTGATTGCTTTTCTAATTGCAGAATCGTAATGACAGTTAAAAATGGAAAAACATTATGAGTCATAACAGCAAAACTTATCTCAGAAATTCCTGAGTGCAAACATTTCTGACTTGTGTCGAGGTTTGTAAAATTTGGGTGCCTAAACATTTTGGATGCATAAACATACTTTGGAATTCAGTAAATGTGATATACACTAAAGTTACTGATCTGTAAATGGCAATGAATAATCCATTAGCTGTATTTGCCATCCAAGGTTTTTATGCTGTTTGCAGCTGGTGGTTATTTCCATTCCATCTTAACCATGATGACAAAGTAGGGTGGAGAAATATAAAAGCAGTGGAAAATATATATTCCACTTGGATGAAATTTTTTTAAGGAAGGATGTTAAAAATTGTTTATACCTGACATCTATGGAAATTTTGGAATTGATAACTTAGCTGTTAAATGAAAAAGCAGTACTATACTTTCCCTTCCACCAAAATCAGTTAAGCAATTCAAGTCATCTGTTGTTTTGTTATTTTCTTTGCACATAACATAGATGTGTAGAACACTAAACTTAAACTTGTGTTGGAATTAACACTTAATACAAATTAAAATCCTTCAATTTTACATTCGGGTGACTGAAAGAGTAGAAGCAGAATTAGCCATGGGAATTTGGTCAGAGTTTATTGACTTCAGCAATGAAATAGATAAATATGTCTTGCAAATATATACACATGTTTTGCTGAGTGTCAGTGAACTGTTTCCATACCTGTCTGGCTCACGAAAAAAGTTGGAATTATCAGAGAAACTTTTGTTTTTGCTTTTCAGTTAGTATTAATTATAATTAGCTTGTATTTTATATTAATTTGTTGGGCTAAAGTTTTAATAAATCATATGGAGAGTTGGGCAGCAGGAAAGTGGTTTATAAATTCATGCTAAAAGTAAGTGGATGAAATGCAAAAAGAGCAAGGCTAAGTATGGAATTCTTTGGCTAAACATTAGAAGAGCTTCCAAATGTAGAGATTTACTTGAACAGATTCACATGTTGCTATTATTGCCCACTACTGAGGCCATGCAAAAGTAATGTAAAACCTGCTGATGGTAGCCCAGTAGCTTTATACTTGACAAGGTGGGCTTTTTATGTGTCCTGCCAATCTGAGATAACCTGAGAGGTCATCTGTGAGATATAACACAGCAGACCTGCAACCTTCTGAAGCCACAGCTGGAGACCAGGTGGGATTACCTTGGACACTCCGTGGGCTACTCTGTAGAGCCTGACATGTTTGAGGAGGTACCAAGAGGAGAGATAGTTTTTATTCTTTGTACTCTAAGACTCCTACGAAGTACTGAATAGAGGAGGGGCTAGATATTGTTTGTTTGTGTGTCGGGCAGAGAGTTTTATTACAACCAGTAGAGTCAATAGAATGCTGAGTCAGAGGAGCTGAAAGGATCTCAGTTTGATATTTATTTCTCCTTATAACATATCTCCCAAAAAGTGTGCAGTCAAGGTATGCACATAGTCATAGATATGACAGCACTGAATGAATTCCAGCTGTGGAATCCATAAATAAAGGAATTTCAAACGTGCTCAGTTCTGGTTTTAAAACTGTTCTGCTGAAATCAATGGGAATTTTGCTCTTGAAGGGTAGCCTAGTTACATCAGTCCTGAGCTACCCTAAATTTTTTTTCCATGTAGTCACATTTATGAAAGGACCTCTTACAGTATAGTGTTTAATGGTAACATCACATGAAATCAAATTTATTTTTTTGTATTCCACTGAAAAGTTTCAATTGCGTTAAATCAAGGACAGTTTAAATTTCCCACAGGCAATACACAACACAAGGCCTTTCTAAGACTGCTGGCAGGCAGTTTTCAAAAGGGTCCTTTTTGTATTACAGTTCAGGGCAGTAGGATCATTTTTAAATAAATGCTTCTTGACATCAGTAATCCATGACTTTAATCTCTTTTACTTTACCTTTGACACCAACATATTGGTGCTTGTTTTCACACACATTTCAACAATTCCACTGTTTATTCTTTTATTATTCCAGTTAATTTTTTGTCTTCTTCTCCTTCATCTGTCTTTTGTTAGTTTTTCCTCTCTTCTGCTTTCATTACTTAACTCTTCAGCTGCTTGTGTTCACCCTGTTAATCTATGCACAAGACACAGGAAAAGGGGCAGGTGAAAAAGCTACTGCTGAGCAACATCTGAAGTGCATCTGCTGTGGTGTGACAGATCATCTGAGGCCATTAAATATCAGATGATCTTTTTAATTTACTGGAATTAACATTTTTCCTTGTGCTTGCGTGGTCACATGTGCACCCAGAGCTCTCCCAACATAGTTAAAATTTACAACCCTCCAACATCCAGAAGTGATTCACTTGTCTGTCAGTTCTTTTACTTGTTCTTCTTTTCCCCTTTCTGGATTTCCTGTGTATCTTGGATTTCACAGCTTGCTCCTACTGTCCTCTTGCTTTTGGTGCTTGACTTCTGTTGTCATTTATCATATTTTCCTTTCAGTTTGTACAGATATATTTCCCATTTAGTTGGTTAAATTTGCTTGTGAAACAAGAAAAGTCTGTTTCTTTTACTAAAAGGGTTTTTTGCATGTATCAATTGCTGCTTGTTGCAATGGGATTAAGATAAATTCTGGGTAACATAGTCTTCTTTGGAGAAAAGTTTCAGCAATTGTGGCAATATTTGTGTTCCTTACAGAAACAAACCACGAGCTTGTAATTTGTGACCTGTTTGATTTAGAAGTTTTAAAAACCTTTTTTTCTTGGGATGCTGTTATGTACTTTGCAGTAGTGTAGGAGAGACTTTTGAAGCATGTTATATCTGGTATATCGTGGACCATATATATATATCTCAGTGGGAAATTTTAAATTAAATTTCTGCTTTCCTAATTTCACAGTTGTAGGGCTATCAGTTTCCAGACTAAAAGCAGTAAATTTTCCCAGTGTTATAGTACATGAATGTCCTTTAAAGTATCAGCAAGTTGTCCAGTGCTGTGATTCTGTGGGGTCAGTAGGTCAGTGTTGGGGGCTGGCTATGGCCAGCTGCTTGCTTGCTTCCAGCCTCAACAGCACAGGAGGGAGAAAATAGGATGACAGAAAGTTCACAGGTTATGATTAAACAATTAGGAAATTGCTTACCAGTTACTGTTACAGGAAAAACAAGTCTGACCTGGGAAAAATTGATCCAATTTATTTCCAATTAAAATATATTTTGGTAGCTAGAAATAGTGAAAGCATTGCTTTCTTCAGGCACCACCAGCTCACCTTCCTGCTCACTGACCTTCACTGGTGTTCCCAAGCTGTTTCTCACACTTTCTCCCAATAATCCTCTGCCTGTGTGGTGATTTTGCCCTTTCCTAAACATCTTCTGAGAGGCTTGGAATGGCTGACAGAAATTTCCACAGCATAATATAAAGTCAATTAGCCAAAGCAATAGATGTTCCTGGCAAAAGTAATCACATGGTACCTTTCTGAAGTAAAGTTCTTATCTGCCAGGACTCTCTTACCCCATGCATTTCAATCATCCCTCTTTAAAAGAAAATATATGCTAATGTCTTGAAAAGCAAAACTATATAGTTTAGCTTATCAATATTTTACTGTATTTATTTTATACTGAGTTTGTATGCCTGAAGCTGTTTGTAAGAGAGTCATTTTATTCATGTGAAATTGATGGGTTGAAGAAAGTCACAAGATAAGCATAAAAATAATAAATGCCCAAGATAATTTACTGCTTCTAAAATATAAAAGCTATCTACATTCCCATTATGTTTTGATTTGTATGTGTCAGATAGATGTTTTATTTTTCATGAACAACGTATACATCATACAGTGCAGGAGGTTGTTATGAGAATTTTGTCATTTATTATGAAAGTTAATGCGCAAATGAGAACTAGTATAAATGCCTAAATTAACTTGAATCCTTAATTTGTTAGAAAACTGGTGTTTTTTCAATCTGTTAAAGGCATTGAACTCATTCATAGACCCTTCACAGAATTTTAGAATGGTTTGGGTTGGACGGGACCATGGCAACCCCCTGCCATCGACAGGGACACCTGTGACTAGACCAGGTTTGTTCAAGTACCATCAAACCTGGCTTTGAATATTTCCTGGGACAGGGCAGCCACAAAGTCTCTGGTAACCTGATTCACTGTCTCACCCCTCTTGCAGTACAGAATTTATTCCGTATATGTAATGTAACTCTACCTTGTTTCAGTTTCAAGACATTGCCTCTTGACCTATCACTACATACCCTTGTGAAAAGTCCCTCTTCAGCTTTTTTCTTTAAAAGTACTTTATTATCGTAGGAAAATGAAATATTTGATCTCTCTTTCTTTGGATTTTACCATTTGGTTTAAATCTCTAGGGTGTAAGGTATTTTGCTTCTTTAACAGTGTTGTCCAAAAGCTAATTAAAAATATTTGTAGAGGATGCCTATGTATTTAATGTGGGATCACCTACAGAATCCTACCTCAGGTGAAGAGTTGAATTGAAGTTCTGCAGGTATGTGAGGCAGTTTCCAAAAGTTGCAGACAACATTTCGATCCTGCATACATTGTATTTTCAAAACCTGAATTCAAATGTTATAGAATCATGGAATGATAATGTTTGGAAGAGATCTTTAAGATGGTCCAGTCCAACTGCCTTCCAGCACTACCACTGTAACCCGTTACCCACATCAGCTAGCAGCAGACCCAGATGTCTCTCCAGGTACCATGAGTCCAGCACCTCCCTGGCAACTTATCCCAGTGCCTGACCAAACTAACAGCTGCCTGAAAGGAGGCTGTGGCCAGGGGGGGTCAGCCTCTCTTCCCAGACAACCAGCAACAGGACTAGGGGAAATTGCTGCACCAGGGGAGTTTCAGGCTGGATGTCAGGTGGAATTTTTTCATGGACAGGATGTCCAAAATTTGTGATGAGCTGTGTAGGGAAGTGATGGAGTCACCATCCCTGGGGATGTTCAGAACATGACTGGACATAGCACTTAGTGCTGTGGTTTAGTTGGCACGGTGGTTTAGTTGGCACAGTAGTGTTTGGACAAAAGTTGGTACTTGGTGATCTTAGAGATCTTTTCCAACTTTAGTAATAAGTCTATGATATTCTTCTGGGAAATACGACAAAACTTTCATTTATTCTTATTCCTAATATTCTCTTTAAATTTTAAAATTTTTAGCAGTATGAAGATCTACTTTCCTCCCCCCCACCGTTCCCATCCATGCTGCTTAGTTTCTTTTTGAGACTTTGGGTAAGGGAGCTTGTAAAAGTGGTTTTTGGAAATACATGACTTACAAGTGGATCTCATTTGTCCATGTTCTCAGTGACTTCTCAAAAAAACTGAGATAATCCGAAGCATTTCTTCCATTTTCATACTGGAATGTTGACTCCTAAACAACATGTAATTTTTATTGACATACACGTAAACTTTATTGTAGCCTGTAGGACGTTGCCTAATATACCCTACATGTGTACTCACCTGTAGCTTTCTGGACCTTCTCTAGATTTTTTAGGACTGATTTCATATTGGCCCCTTCCTTTGATTTTAAGACAATTTGAAGCGGGCATTTTCTTATTGTGAGTTCAGGTGTCAGATGTTTCATATTCAAGTCCCTTTAGAGTTGTTTATGGGGACTACTTTATTTCTCATGTTCTCTAATGGTACTTCAGTTTAAGACAAACCCTCTCATGTATTTCTCTGAGGAGGATGTCTGGCCTAGTAACTTTTCCAGTCTCCTCTGGTGTGGATAAACGCCCAGGTTTTCAGTGGCCCCTGCTCTCTGCCAGCCTGAGCAGAAGCCCTGGGTGGCTGTCTGTGGGAGGCTCCTCACTGAGCCTGACTCTGACCCCAGCCTAGGCCTGTCTCTACTGAGGTGTGCTGTGGGCTGGGGCTGCCCCAGCTCCCCCTTGCACTGCTGTTCTCCTGGCCAAGGTCCTGCTCTGACCATGGGCAGCCCCCACAGCTTCTGGCCTCCAGCCCCTGGGGAGCTGCTGATCTCTGAAACCTCTTTATGTTTTATGTTTAAGCCTCCCAAAGATTGTAATCCTTTCTGTTTTCCTTACTTGGACACGATGCTTTTAAGGATCCTTGTATGCATACCTTTTTCTTTCTAACAGCCTCCTTCATCCCATTTTTTCATGACAGCTCCCTTTTCTGGATTTTCTCAGTCTTTTTTGATGGGTTGTATGCATTTCTTCTGAGCTTGCAAAAGGTGTCTTTAATCAGTCTCTGTGCCACCTGTAGAAATGTGACTTTTGTAGGCGATTCTTTTTTCTCGCTTGTAACAAGCTTACTCATATTTATTCAGTGACCCTCTTTGAAATGGTGGTAAAGTTTTTCTGGCTTTTTTTGCCCCTTCAAGGGCATAGATTCCAATCTACATCAAAGTAGTTATTGACTGTGGCTAGAAATTTACTTGGAGTCATACCCCTATATGTCATGTGCTTGTACAAGACAGGCAGAAATATCCATCAGCCCTAATATTTATCTGCCATGCTTATAGGGACATTTTTCAGCGTTGTGAAGGTGTTCTGTTCCTTAGGTGGTTTTAGGGGTTGGTCCAGAGGATAGATTATATTTATATCCTGTGCCTTTCTTGATGTCATCTGCCTTGGCCACTGCTGAAAGGGAATCTCTGGGTTGTTTAACATGAATGGACTGGGTCTGGTAACTGTGAGCAGTCTTTCTCTATTGAGTGGAAAAAACCCAAAAAGGAATCCTTGAGTTTGCCCAGTAATCTGAAGTGGTCCATATCGAAATACAGCATAGCTGAGGACTTGCTGTGCCTGTAGGGAGGACTGGCCTATGTGGAAGAATTTTCCCTCGGATGTAGCTCTGAATAAGAAATCAAGAAATGATGATGGAGATGTGTGATCAGCATCCTCTGGAGAGACCTATCACTCAGGTCACCAGGCAGGGTCTCTGAGAAGAAATCAAGGACATAATTCTGTTGTTCTTTGCAAAAGATACAATTAATGAAGTCATGTAAAATTTTGGGTTTAGGATAGGGACCTCTGCAAGGATCCAGTCATGGACATTTAGTTTGCAATAAGTATCTGTAACTAACTGTGGTGGTCACATCAGTATTGAACCAACCTCCTAAGCAATGTAAGCAGTTTTGAGTTGCCCAAACTGAGGATGTTTTAGGGCTATGGAAGCCCCAAGGAAGCTCTGTGCTGATGAGGGAGTTACCTGCTGTTCAGCCAAAATAGAAAACACATTGAGATGCTGCAAACAGTCAGTTCTTGGAGATGATGACAGCAACTGGTGGGACAATTTCCAAAATGGTGACATTTTGGCAGGAGATGGAGGCTGTGCAGGTAGATTATCTTGGAACCTCTTTTTGTTTGCTTGTTTTGAGTTTGGTGTGGTTTTTTGTGGGGTTTTTTTTGTTTTTGTTTTGTTTTGTTTTGTTTTTTTGTGGGTTTTTTTGGGTTTTTTTTCTTTCTTTCTTTTCTTTTTTTTCTTTCTTTTTTCACAGTTAGTTTGTCTTATTTATCATAATTTTTTGGTCTGATTTCTTTTGGTCTTTAGGAACTCAAGGAGTATGTGTGTGTCTTAGGTTGTCAGTTCTGTGTTGTTTGTAGATGTGGACTTCACACAGTTTGGTATTTCCCTCCCTGAAAGTTGTGTGACTCTTTAATTTTCCATGTGTTGTTGTTGGTTTCGTTGACTTTTCAATATATTTATTTAGATGAGATTCTTGTTGGTGAGAAGAAAACATGAAGAGATAGAGTTTTGTGTGCAGATCCAGAATGATGGTATCATTGGAATAAATTGCCAAGTGGCACAACAGCTAGAAAGTTATGATTTAGTGATGGATGGATGCAAGCTCTGTAAAAGACTCAGGCAGAAAGGGAATGTGAGTGTTGCCCTTTATGGGAAGGAACAGTTGAAATGCCTAGGACTCATATGTGAAGGTTTAGATTCAATATAAGGGAAAAGATTTTCAGTAGAAGGACAATTATGCAAGAGAAACGGTTGCCCAGGGAAACCAGGTTGTGGAATCACCTTTTTTGAAAGTTTTGGAGATGCGTCTGTGTAATGTACTAAGTGACCCAGTCTAAATGGAATCACCTTTTTTGAAAGTTTTGGAGATGCATCTGTCTAACGTACTAAGTGACCCAGTCTAAATTCTGGTGTTTTATGCCAGTTACTACTTGTCAAACTCTCTGTGAGTGGGAAAGTCTGTGATATGGTGCATCGTGGCAGAAGGGTCTCATTTTGACTTTATGGGTTACTTACTAGGTTATAAATCTAAACATATATCTCCTTACAGAAGCAAACTAGATCTGTTAGACAACTCATGATGATCGCCGTATATGTGCACTTATGAAATACTAATTTCTAAAGTTGTTTTACTTTCTTATCTGATAGTATTTCTGAATCCCTTCTAGTCACATCACGGGAGAAAAAGGGAGAAACATAATAATTCTGAAAGTAATTTGCAAGACTGCAGTGTCGTTGTGTTAGTGGTATTGTAGAACAAACTAATAAGGAATAGTTAATTGCTTTCATTGTTTATATCTTCTCCCCCATTTCGAGTAGACTGTTGCAGTTTATTATAATAGGAAGATTCAAATTATATGACTTCAGAAGAAAGACACCTGAGGATAAAGTAAGGTATGGTATCTGTTTACAGTGGATAGAAATCTTTATAAATATGATATTGGTATCATGCATAGTTATTAGTGTCAACACAGGTTAGCTATCATGTAGGGGCAAGTCAAGCACGTTAGACCGGCCTCAGGGATGGTTTAGTCTGTATATCCAACTATTCAGACAATGTTGCACAGATATTTTGGAAGAAAAGGCTGAGAGATGATTTTTCCATCACTCCAGGCTTCCCATTCATCGGTACCGTCTCCATTTTCTGCAGTGTGCTTAGGTAGGTGCAGGTAATCAGTGTCCTGTTAATCCTTAGGACCAGTAAGACCTAACTGGAACAGCATCCCTCCCCAGCACCTCTTCCCTAAGAGGAGTTATGTGTAACCTGTGCATCAGTTGCACAGTGGATGGAACATACTGGAAATAGATGATGTGTTTAGTCCATGTGGACATTTTTCTGTCACCAGGGAATTTCCAGGGCATTTAATATTAAATTTTAAATAATTTTTTATAAATTTTATTATTGTCCTTGGCTTACTTCTTTGCATAGTTACATGTTTTATGGTTTAATGGAGAATGGGTGTTTTGCATAGGAAATTCTATGTTGTAAAAATCCAAGAATAATTTTTTGTGGTATAGAATATAATGTGAACCTTTATAAGTACATAGCATTGAAAAAATTGGAAAATATGTAGTTGGGGAAGTTTGACAGCTCAAGAATCATATAGGAATTCATTATTTTCTCTGTGCCACATGAAAAAAAATATACTTCTCCCACCACCACAGAACTTCTATTTGGACCAATGGATAATGTAATCCAGCCTTCAAGTAGTATGTAAAAATTAGCTAATGAGATTGTGGTAGTATGAAGGTCTTTCATTGGTTCATTTAACTTTGGACTAATTATAAACATAACTACTAATTAATTTTGCATGTTCTTGTTAATTATAATGCCATTCAGCAGTGCTTGTCTGGTTATGAGCTTCTGAGTATCTTTCTATCACAGAAATGTGAGTTCTTGGAATCAGGAAGAAAGGGGGTGTCTCTTTACTATTTGCAGTTCTGCAATTTATATAATATTCTTCAAAAATGGTATTTTTTGTAGTGTAAATTAATGTGTTGATGTAGTTTAAATATAATTAAAATACATAATCTGGCTGTTAGGCAAATTTACACTTTTTCATACTTTTAGAAGATTGAAGAAGATTGTAGATTGTATGTAAGTGACGTATTTTCAAATAAAATTCAGGACATCCCATTGACATAGTGCAATTTAAGACTTGCTCAGAAGTCCTATTGTGAATTACGAAGGGTTTTTTAATTGTATGAGTCTTATATGATAGAGAGTTGGAAGCTACAGATACCAGTGAATGTTTATGCCTTTAAAATACCAGACAGTCTCTTTAGTGAAACCAGTGGTGAATTAGGCTCAATCTATCTGATTCAAAACAAGCATACCTAATAATAACTATAGAGAGCCCTCAGCCAGGTTGCATGCTTTGGTGAGTAGTGTTTCATTAGAATATTTTATACAAATACCCACTTCAAGCAGTAATTCAGTTTGAACTATTTTTGCTGTAGAAGAAATCTGAACAAGCAGGTCTTACCTGAAACAGTGACACATCATGGCACCTTGATCTGTCAAACACGGGAACTGCTTAAGTGCTGCAGTGCACTTTAGTGGGGTTATTTACATTAAAAAAGATACCAAAGACCACCAATGAGGCAGGATAAAGAATAAGAGCACACAGTCTCAAATCAAAATGTTGTCTTAGAGGCAGTGTACAAACATATAATAGGTAAACTTATCCTAATGATTTGTGATCTAAGTGTGGAATAAGCTAAGAGATAATTGCAGCAAGTAAATGAACGAGTTAAAGAAATAGCTTGCAGCACATGGGCATTTTATTTATTTGAGTCAAGATTCTAAGTCTTCATCCAATAATTAATTTGACTTTCATTTTGAATTAAATATTCTAGAGATTTCTGACACAACTATGACAATTAAAATTCTGTCAGGATGCTTTTAAAGCTTTGGTTAACAAGGTCTGTGAATTTGTAAATTTTTAAGGTTCAGATGGAATTCAGATGGAATTGTTAGATGTTGAAGAATGGAGACATATCTCTGTAAGCTCTGTCAGTGGGGGATTGGTAAACAATTAAAGCTCTACCTGCTGGGCCCCAAGGGATGGAATCTGCTCGCTCAGGTGGAAGGTAGAGAAATGTGGGTGTTAAACTGGAAAAACTGGAATGATTCAGATCCAGGTTTTAGGATGCTAACAAAAATCAAAATTAATTAATATTTATTACAGAAGTAATATTATTTTTTAGGAGTCAGCTGCCTTTGTTAGGTAAACCACACTGAAATGTAGCATAAATGAAACAGAAGTCAATAAATAAGATTCTAAAGGTGAAAATTTGCACTGTTAAAAAGAGAATTGGTAAGACCTGCTGTCTGTCTGTGACATCTGTCACACCTACTTTGTGCTATCCTCACCACTTTAAATATTCCTTTTTGATTTCTGAACAAGTATAGAAATCCAGAAACAGATCAAAGATAAAATTATAATAATTGAAATTAATGATTGTGATTGTTTTCATATTAAGACTAATTACCGAAAATACTATAAGGAAAAATTTCTTCTGAAAAGTCTGTATCTCAACAAAATGGGTCATGTTTTGATATAAGACTTCATATATAATAACTGTGATTTTCCTGGTTTTATTTCTGAGGTGAAGCAATATGTGATGTTTAATATACTCCAAACTAAGAAAACTGATGATTTGAAAGTATTGGTGTAATGGAGTGTAGGACAAAAGAGAAATACAGAATATTCACATTTGAGGCTTACATATTATCTGTCAACAAGATGTAGAGTTGAAGAAATAACTGTAACATGTATTTCTGTCTAGAACTCAGGCATAAAGAAATTTCAAAGACTTAGAGGTATAGCTATTTGGAGGCAAAACTGTAACCTTTTAATGGGAAATAGGTCAGTGAGATGAATGCTTTTTGCTCAGTTGGTTGGACATTTACATTGTGGATCCAGGGTGACCACATGACCATCAAGCAAAGTTTCGATGACACATATTTTACTTTCTGGAAACTTTTAAGAATTGCCACCCACCTTCACCTCCTCATATTTGCCTTAGGAACCTTACCTGTTTTTAACATTTTCTTCTCTTTTTTGCTTTGTATTAAGCTCATAAGATAGCCTTCTCATTTCCCAGTGCTGTCCTACTGTGCAGGGGTTTCATGTAGTGTTTATTCCTCCAGCCTGTCATTCTTTGCTCTCCCTTCTTCACTTGCTCTACTACAGAGGCTGCCAGGTAGCTTTCAGTTTTCTAGGAACTTCGACCTTCCCAGCAGGTTTTGTTACACTCTACAAACAAAGGAAGAAGTTAGAACTGCAGCTCTTTTAAATGTCCAAACATCTTGTAACAAAGTGTGTATTAATAATGCCAGTTGGAACACAGATTTTTTTTCCTAAACTGTGGGAAAGAAGTCTTTTCTTTATAAAATTCTACATTTATTTTACTCTTCAGCCTGCTTCTGTCTGACCTTGTCAGCAAGAGAGAATTGCCAAGAGGCACCATCGAGAGGCTGGTAGGATCTACTTCAGAGATAGCAGAGTTTCAGGCATTAAGTCTGTGTCTGTATTGGTAAATTAAACAGTGCCTGGAAATATTTCCATGTCTCTGCCACAATGTTTTTGCAAGCTAACGTTGTTCCAGAAAATTCCCAGACATTTATTTGACCACCTCCATTAGACAATTTTTATGCAACTCCTCTGTTTTGGAGCGTATGTGACTGTGCTACATAGATGTAGGATTATCCTACCTGGGTGGAGGATTATCTCTGCCAGTTGATTTCAGGAAAACGACATGTACTCAGGCATCGGTGTAATTTAAATGTTCTACAGACCTGCATGTTCTTTATTTCTTCTGCCTTGTCCAACCTTCTGTCTTCATTGCAGTCTTCTAGTCTCAGCTTCAAATTTGTTTTGGTATTTTTTTTTCTTTTTGCTCGTCCTTTTGTCCTTCCTAGCATACATATAGATTTAAATTTTATTGGCATGTTGTCTCCCAGCTTCTGTCCCGTTCTTCAGATGACCCTGTGAACTTACTGGTAGTGATATTGTGTGCAGTTCTGTCTGAAACAAACTACTTCAGGGAAGCCTTCCTTTTGTTTGCCCTTGGCTACTATAATAATAAAAATAGAATCAAAATGCAAGACTAGAATTTGAGTGATGCCTTAGCTGTCACTCTGATGCAAGAAAGAAACTTGGTGAACAAATATATTTCTTTGTGGACTACACTTAAGCTTAGTACTTGTTAAGAGAACAAATTAGAGGGAGTGATAAGGCCAGATTCTGTGTTGGTTTTGTTAAATGATGCTAAATACCTGTAAACATTTCTCTCTGTTTTGTTAGGATGGTGGTACTAGAATTGATCTTGGACATCACTTCAATTCAAGGTTGAAGCTGAAAGGTCTTCTTGAAGCTTAGAAGAAGCAGGTGAGTACAAGTCAATCATCGCAAATCAAAGAGGATTTTTTTTTTTGTTTTTTGCAACTTTCTTTTGTTCTGGAATTTCTGTTCTTGCTTACCAATCCAAATCTCTGCTTTCCCTGATTCACTGAGATGTACGACTGCTTGTGTAGATAGCAGAGAATATCTGATTCATTTAGGATTTCCCTACATGCTTTTTCAGCCTTCTGTCATGAAAATAAGTGAAACCATGGTTCTGTCACCAAGGTCTCTGGAACTCTGGAGTTAACACTGAACAGTTTCATTACATCAGCTGTATTATGAGTATGATAATTAAGCTAAATTGTTTTGAAAATAGTTTTAGACTTTATTTCTTGTTAAAAATATAATTTTAAAAGGCAACTACACAATAATAAATAGGGAAGAATCTCTGAGTTTGGATATTCCTAGTTTCTTGAAGCTGGGCTGCTCTTTATTCCTCTGGTAACCAGGAATTCCATGATGTCAAGGACCATGAGCTCACACCTTGTTTCCACTGCTCTGTGTGTTAGCAGGCTGAGCCTGCCTGGGGCACCACTGCCAGGGGGAGGGCACTGGGGCCTCTTCAGTGAGTCATGTACAAGTGGCTATCAGGACTTTTTAACTTAGACACATCTGGAAAAGGAGAGAGATCCTGAAGGAAGTAGTGTAAGATGAGAGCTTAGCAAGGCAGTCACATTTATTTTGGATTTTCCATAATTGCTATTGCAACAAAAAATTAATCTTTATGTTGAGTGTTGCAGTTGTTCATATTCTACATTTCCTAGAGAGCTAAATTTTTTTTTGAGAATATTTCAGAACTTTTCAAATTTTTTAGGTAGTAGTTTATTGCAAAATATGGTCAATTGGACCTGATTCTAAATTTTTAAGATACAGGTTTCAACAGGGTACAACACATTTGCCATAATAGGAACCAGGCCAAATTGCTTGTACATACACCAGGAAGTAGAAACAAATATGTAAATACAAATAATATGCCATGTGTAGTAACTGCTAAGGTATTACAAGATATTCTGATATACCTATATACTCCATCATATTGGTATATCCATCTTAATGTATTGATTCCTCTGGAAGAAAAGAAAAAAAAGTTCTTCCATAGGAGTTAACGATGATGACAGTAATTAATTCTGAAACTATGTTTATGACAAGTTTCTTAAAGTTTTACCTTCTGTGAGGAAGCACAGCTCTTTTTAACCTAGTTCAAAGTTGTATGAAAGAAGGCTGTTCTGGTATGTGTTTCACTTTGACTGTCTTCACTGTGTAATAAGAAAGGAAAATTCCTTTATTCTGATTTAACGTCACCTTTTTCTAAGGAGTTAAGGCACTGGCTAAAAGGCTGCAGCATGAATATGGTGAAGCCAGGAAAAGAAGAAAGGTTAGGTGTAGCAGTGTTGTAAGTCAAAGGATGTACAGCACTATTCAGGGAAACTGTAGATATCACTGGTATCATATGCAAACCTTTATATGACTGTACATTAGTATGTAGTAATATATTTGCAAAACAGTAGCTTTTTCTTTCGTTCTTCAGTAGAAAAACAGTAAGAAATACTAGATTCTTTGCTTTCTGTGTAGCAATGGAAATATTTCTGTCACATATTTGTACAAGTCTGAATGGTGTAAGTTTTATGTAGTTACGTTAGATAGCTTTTGATAGTGTCAGTATTTTGGAAAACTGATAGAAACTGGGGTTTGGTAGAAACTGTAGTAATTGAAATCTGTTGAGTCAACAAGAGTGTTTTAGTTTTTAAAGGATATTTTTTGTGGAAGTTTGCTGTGCTCTGACACATAATGTCCAAAATGCAGTGTAACTGACTTGTGCATCTATACTCTTTTGGCAGTATAATTTTATTAAATTCCAGTATGTCTGAAACTTAAAGCATATGAAAGAAAGTAACTGCTATTCTGATTCCTCCATTATTTTCTTCCATAACTTTAAGTTAAATACATTCTATAAAAATGCTTCCTGTAAAGGAAGCCAAAATATTTTGGCCTTTTTAGCATTGGTCTCTGTTTCTTGCAGTGTGGAAGTGGAATAGTGTTTTTGCAGTCAATGAGGAAACAGTAAATTCTGAATGCTAGTTTTTCAGTATGGTATTTAGAAATAATAGGGGTTTTTTTATGGTAGGATATGGTGTGTTTGCACTGATTGAAAACTGAATTTCAGTCATAAATGTAGTGATAGATATGCATAAAAATAAAATTGCAGTTATATATGCATTTTTAATCAGCAGAGAGAAAAAATCTGTTTGATTTTTGTCCTCTCAATAACACTTAACTTTAGGGATAAGTTTTAGAAAAACTGAGACAGAGCTTAGAGGAATGTGAAAGCAGAGAAAAAGTGTTCTATTTTCTGACTGATGACTTAAATAGAATATTTTGAGACTGTTAGTGATACATTTACATCTTTGTTTTCTGAGTTACTCAAACTTTGAAAAAAAAGCTAAATAAATTCTGGTATTAATGATTATTAAATTGCTCCAGGTGTTCTGTGTTGTCAGTTTGGAGAAGAGGAGATATTGTGCTCATTGCTGTTTCTTTCTGGTACTACAGGAAACAAAAACTTGAAACATCACAACTCATGTAGATGTATATGCATACATTTTGTGTACTATTAAATATTCAGTCTATCTGTATAAGTTTATTTTGTAGAGGGCAAACATGACTATACTGTTAGATTTCTACAGAAGGATATCTCGTACAGGTTTCTTGCATCTGAACTGAAATTCTCTCAAGAATTTCTCACATGGTCATTGTTGGTGACCAACATGTGAAAGATATGATGTTTTCCATGAACTGCATAATGGATTGGCATTAACTTTGTCCACAAAGAAGTCTAACCCTTTCACATGTCTGGTCACAAGGCAAGGGAGTTTTAACACTTCAGTAAGTGAATGAAAGGAGTTTTAATACTTCCATAAGTGAATGAAATACAATGCTGGAAGAAAAATATGGTATCTGGTTTACTAGAAGTAATTAGATGGCATTTGATGAGCTTTGTCTTTAATATGGTTTCTTACAGGAAGAATCTGAAACATAAACAGTACTTTATACTTTAATGGAATTGTATTAGAACAGAGACCCTATTTATTGTAGAATTTAGAGTGATCTTTCCAGGGTGATTTTGAATAGCTATAAATTGGTGATTTGGGGGGAATCTGAAATCAAATTTTGTCAAAAAGTAGTGTACATTGATAGAATTGAATTTGTGACCTGGAAATATGAGGCAGTAGATTTTTGCTATGATTATACATAACGTCAAACTGTGGATTTAAACTGGCCAGCTTTTCAATTCAGCTAAACAATAAGTACAGTCTTAATGGTCTGATTTGCTGGGAAGAGCACTGTTGCAACAATCTGCCTTTTACAGCCCATATAAAATATGAACTTGCATCAGTTATTACAAAGTTTGTACTTCGGGAGGTATTTTTGTGGCATCTAGGATTGATGCTCCACATTTGTTGGAATTAGTCCTTAATGATACTGTCTGTAAAAATGAGTTATTGCTTAAATACACTGATTGTGTTGTGGTTTCTAGCACCAAAGTTTTTAAGGAAAAGCTAGTTGGAACCTGATGGGTTTTTTCAGCTCTATGAAATGAGGAGAAAATGGTGTGCATCTTAGTAATTTTATGATTCTTTTTCCTATGTGACATGAATGAGAGAGATGAAAACTCTTAATTTTTAACTGAACTGAGCTCAGGTTTCTAAACGTGGCCTGGTTGAGAACAGAAGACCATTACTGTAGTTGTCATGTAAAATGAAGTTGGAGTCTGAATCTCCTTTTTAGCTGTCAGCTTTATTAAGGAGCTACTGGTGTGTTGAACCAGGCACACACATTATATAAGTGGTGCATGGTAGTGTCTGGGGGGAATTTTCTCTCTTTCCCTGCTGCTTTATTAGGTCCTGCTCGCTCACTCAGTGTGGCCCTGTCTCAGTGCAGCTTTCTGGCTGCAGCTCTCAGCCTCGTGGCTCTAATGCAGATTGACGCCTTTGCCAGAGCCCTGATTGAAACTTGTGTCTCTCAGTCGCTAATGCTCGCTCAACCATTTTATTGAAGATAAAGTAAATAAAATAGATTGCCATATGAGAATTCTCTGAAATCAAATGGAATAATTTGACAGGTTTAAGCCCACGAAAAAGCCAGAGCATTGAAACAGATGGGAATACCTTTTATGTACAATATACCAGGAAAAGTGTCTACTGGCTAGCTGTTACACTGTTAATGGCTTTTACCAAAATTATAATTTTTGAAAGTATAATTTCCATTGGTGTTTATATTGTTACTTCTCTCAAGCAGATGGGATTTTTTTTTGTAATATAAAAATAATGGATATACTGATTTTATTTTCTTATTGCTTTTGATTCTTCAAGAGACTGGTGATAGATAACCACTCTCTTAAAATTTAATTTAAAAAATAATAGAAGTTAACTAAGAGTGAGTTTAGTATTTGAGAAAATAATTCTGTGAAGTGCAAAAGAGGTTGTTACTTTTATAGGGTTTAATAATCATTAAGTGACATCATTTTTAATGTTACAGATAAAGTTGCTAAAAACGGCCCTAACACTTCTGAAACTGCATCAATACAATACAAAAAAACCATATGAGATGCTAAAGTTATTGTGAAAAACTGCTCAGAATAATGGTCAACAAGTCCCAAATATTCTTCACAACATTTTTTATTTTATAGAGAATTTCTGTAGACAAGCATTGTAGTATGTCTGTGCTATTATCAGAAATAAGACAATACATAATAATATGTGACTAAAGACAAAATAGGTGACATCTGACTCAGATTTTTTTTAATCTGGATAACAATGAGTATTGGTCTTTTTAGTCACACCAGTGGACTCCTTACTAGTTGGGCCACTTCTTCAAGAAAGCAAGACACACCTGTATTTTAGTTCGGTATAGTAAATTATGTCAAACTCAGAGTTAATGAAGGAAAAATATCAGCAAAGTTGGCAGATGCAGCCTCAGTTTACCGCTTGAAAACACAGCCATTTAAATGTCCAACACTAATCTTTTTGATTTTCTTTATGTTTAAACAAATCTACTCTTTTTTTGGAGTGGAGAGGAAAGGGATGTTATATATCAATTTTATTTCATGTTTTAAAGTCAAGAAATTGACTGTAAAAGATTGTTCTACTTGTACTTTTGGATGGGATGCTAGTGAGATTTCATGAATATTGGGTAAGAAATAAATTATGAATGAGCTATTTGAAAATGACCTGCAGGAGTGAGTTGGCAGACTGGAAAAACATAGTAAGGATGGATTTCCAGGTTAAATGTTAGCCAGAATTTACAGTTACAGTTAGCCAGAATTTACAGTTACACACAGCTAGGTGTGCTGATGTGTGCAGTGACAGGGATGGATCAAACTCATATTTTCAATAAGACTGTGAATACACCTAAGAAATGCGAATGATGCTCTTCTTTTTTCCCATCCTGTTTGTATTTTTAAGAGTGGAAGTTACTCTGTTGTGCTTATGAGGCAGAGCACTGGCTCCAGATCTTTCTCTCTTGTTGCCATGCTGATGACTTTATGTGGCCAAACTCTTAATGCTCTCAAAACAGTTCCAGACTTGATATTTGAACATCTACCCTGTGGTACTCTTTCTGTTCATTCAGTAGGATAAAAGGGTCATCAACAGCTTTGTCTTTCTTCAGGACAGAATGGAAGAAGACACAACTCTGCCAAAGTCCCTGTTTTAATCCTTTCCTTTTCCATATCTGAAGTTCATGGAAAGTCTTGTCATTCAGAAGGAACAGAGAAAATTAATTTAGTTGCTTTTATTATATACATAGAATTGCTTTCAGTTTTTTTCCTGTGGTAGGAGGGCCAAGAAAAAGAATCCCTGCTCATTTCCATGTCAGGTAGCCTTTTCTCTCTCACAGGTTTTTATACTTAAATTGTAAAGCCGTTATGCTGTTAGCACAATCTTCGGGAAAAAATGCTGAGGTCCGTGAACACTCCAACATAGATTGATTTATACAGAATAAATCTGGTTTTATCAAGAGAAAAGGAAGCCTCAACAGTAGTTTACTTTACTTCTCTATAACTTAAGAAAATCAAGTGTGGTTTCCCATACTGCTCAGAACAACTTCTGTGTGCTGTTTTCCTCAGCATGGTCTCTTATTTGACACAATGTGAAGTCATTCTGAAAGACTGATTTTCATATGACTATTTCTTGTGTTCTTCAGCAACACAGTAAAAAAAAAATCTGTATTTTTGACATACTTTTAAAATTACCTTATCCAGAAATCATTCTATGATAAATATAAGGAACTAGCTATTTTAAATCCTGATTAAAAAAATAAATGAATGTAGGCAATAAGTAAAGCAATTCAGTACAAGTAACTACGTATGGAAGAAATAGCATCACGTGTAATTCCTGAAAATAAATGGGATCTTGAAAATGGAATAGATGTTTATTTGATTGCTTTGAGAGTTAGCCTCCCTAAAAAGCTGATTTGAAATGAGTTTTGTGTTTGTAAGTGGTGCTTGTTAACTGTCTTGGGGAGTGATCTCTTCTCTGGAAAATGCATTATGGGATCTAGGAAAGAAAGAGGTAATTTTATTTATTTATTTATTAATGTGGCTGCTGTCATCTCGGAACCGGACAGAGATCATTGTCCCTCAGGAACCAGGCCTCAGAATTTTGCATGAACTCTGCAAAACAGCTATTTAGTGGTAATTGTCAGTCACAGCCTATAGAAGACAGGTTTTTACTGGTGCTTTGGTGGGCAAAACTATGCTTAACTGCATCAATTTTTGGGGTTTTTTTTATAAATTCAGATGTTCACAATTTATTTTTTGATTAAACTTTTTTTTTCCCTGAGCTTGACTTGTCTAGGGAAACAAAACAGGTTATGTTTTGGTTCATGTTGTGGTTCTGGTCCTACATCCTAACATAAACATATAGATTTGAGTACCTATTTAAAAATTCATTGAATTATGACAGATCCAGTGAAGATTTTGCAAAAAAACCAACAAACAATCTACCAGGCATGTAATCTGAGGCTGCAAAGTTAAAACTGTTTGGTATAGTTTAGACAATATATGTGAATTCTCAAGAATAACTGAGGTGCCATGTGTGGGACATGGCACCTCAGTATGTAAAATGCAGACATTTAATTCTAGAATCTTTATACTTTGTTTAAGTATTGTTTTATATTCAATAGCATTAATGGGAAATGACTATAATTTTAACTCAATGTTTTTACGCTTGAGAGAGAAATTAAATTTCGTTTTAGATCTGTTGAGATACATAGATATAGACATATGTGGACAAATGTATAGTTTCCACATGTAATTGAATTTGCAGCCTAATACCATTCTGTGTTATTTGCGTGAAGCTATTTACGAAACACTTAAAATTAGACTGGATGGATGGTGTGCTATGACAGAGACATGTGACCTCATGTCTTAAATGTCTTGCAGCTAATTTGAAACTAATATTTATTATCTGCATGTTACCACCAAGATGGCGAATATTTAGCTTTCTTCTTTTCATGATAAAAATTTTCTCACATGTCATTTGTCATTCATTTTACTTATTTTTCTCTTTGCTCCAAGATTCATTTTCATGAGGTAGTGCAAATCCAGTTCTCTTTGTCCATCACTTAAAAAGAATTAGAACTATATCATACACAAAATTTCAATGCAGTCCATCCAGTCAAAGGCTTTTAGCTATCACTGGATGTATTTTTTCTCAAATTTGATTGTTGCTGCTTTTAAAAAATGATAAATTTAGGGTTTTGTCTTTGCATCATCATCCCTCACCTTCTTCTTAAAAGGAATTTTACTTCTAAGATTCCTTATTCTTAAAAACATACAAACAACAAACAAAAATCAACAAAAAACCCAACAAAACAAACTTCTATACTGAAATCTTGCCTCAGGCTGCTTTCTCTCTGCTGGTTAAGTGGACTAAATGAATGACAGCATTATTACTTATTCTATTAAAAAAAAAAGGCCGAAATGTTGAACTGAATTACTGAGTGAACGGAAAAATATTTAAAGTTTTCTCTTATGACAGAATTGTTTTACATTTGCTTTTTTGAGCAGTAGTAAGAATGTGGAACATAAGCATTCTCATTTGTAAATTCTACTGTAGAAGTATTAGACTCACCATTATTGATAATTCTTTTAACTAAAGCACATACTTATGTAATGAACAAGTACTTCAGTTCTAGGTATCTTTTCCCTCTCTCCAAAATTCATTATTAACCCTCCACCGGATATTGTGTTTGCATTCTTTCGTGCTTCTCTTCTTCAACCTGTCAAAAAGGAAACTAAATTAATGTGGAAAGGATGCTCAGCTGATGCCATAGAAAATCCATAGCAGTTTAAACCGTGCTCCTTGGCTCTGATTGAAGTTACTCATATTTTGCATGGTCATTTTGCCAGCTCGGGTGGCAACAGGCAGCTCTGGCATTGGGCAGGTAGCAGACAGGAGGGAAAGGAAGGGGAGGGAAGGAGCAGTCTAACTGCTGCAGCTGTTTGCTAAGTGAGCATATGTTGAAGCCCTTGAGCCTCCACAGAACATCTTTTCCCAGGTCAGTGCTTGATTCAGATGTGTAATATTCCTCTAAAATTTGATCTGAGCACCTGCTTACTTGTTTTTCTAAGGGAACTTGTTCTATTGTACAGGTCCCACGGTTATTTACTTGTCGTAAAGTCACCCTTGGACATTATCCTTAAAGTATAATGGAATAATCCAGTTCCTTACAGTAAAGTGACATTTCCCCCCTTTTTTTTTTCCATGTTGGACTGTTCAGAAAAATGAGTATTTGCTATTTCTCCATCTCTGGAAAATTATCTGACTATTGTACATTTGGACATTACTAGAAATGGAGATCTGAAGAAGAATTATCATTTATAGTATTTTTGCAATTCAAAAATATTTTTCATTAAAAGTATTTTAAATTTATTTGATTTATTAGGCCTGAAAAAGCTGTATATTGGATGAATTTAAAGTATTTGATAGGACACTGTTTTTAAGGTATTGTGTTATGAACTTGAATACCCTGTCCAATACTTAAAAGATCCCAAAAGATAGAGCATGTGATTTAATTCCCTCTTTTTGATTTTGCAAACTTGACCTCTGTTCCCAGCCTCGAGACAAAGCAAGACAAAGTACTGTGGGCTGCACAGTTGATATTACGAAGGTATCATCTCCCCTCTCAGGTCCCATAGTAGTAGCCAGTCTTCTGCATGGATGTGGGACTTCCCAGTAAAACGCTGTCCTTTGGTGGCCAAATTCATCTGCTGCATTACTTCTTTAGATGCCCTGTAAAAATTCTCTCTTTCTTTCCACTTCTGCCCAGAGACCTCTCCTTCCAGACTAGCTCTAGCTGTGCAGAAGCACCTGGAGCAACACTGGGATCCTGGCCTCAGTAGGCTGAGGCTGGTTTTTGAGGCTGGCATGCTCCTGTGTAAGACAGAACTGTCACATACACAAAGGCTGTTACTGGGTGTGTTTAGTTAATTTACAGATTGACTGTGTGTTTGTGCAATTGCAGATTTGTGAGAGTGGACCGGATCTGTCCCAATGTGTTTTTGAGAAAGGTGTTCAACGTTTTCTTAAGTTAGTAAAGATTTCTTCATTTTCTAGGAAAGTAATTCAAGGAAAATCCTAAGATATTCCTTAATTTTTGGGATGTGATTTGGGCTGTGAAGGCCGGTGATAGCTTGCATGAAGATAGAGGGATTTGTTCTTTCTGACAATGAAGGTCTTGATTTATGGTAACCCACAAGGCCACGCTGTAGTTGTACATGATTAGATGCTGTCTTTCCTAGAAACCATGTTTGACAGAGGCATTAGCTATCGAGGCAAGTGGTTTTCACTTGTTAGTCTGTAGTTAAAACCATCTTTGGTGTGGATCTTTTGATTGCTTTTGCAACTTAAAAATTTAAAGGCAAAATACAAAATTGTTCGTTAAATTACAGTTGTCTTCTGTATTAGGTGTCTTATTTATTAAATATTTTGGATTTATTTCTAGTTTCAGACATTTAAATTATTACCATATAATAATAGATAAAATTTCAAAATGAATGTTTAAGTTGACAAACACTGTTAGTGTATTCAAACAGTTGAAATGGATTTACTTGGTATCTAAAAAAAGTCAGTTTCCTATAACTTTACAGAAGTTATCAAGGAGGTTTTTCAATTTCTTAGTGCTTTAATATATTTTAAATTTGCTCTATGTACTGTTCATTTCCCTTAATCTAATAATTTTGCTGTCTAATAATTATTTGCACTATATTGGTGCAAATATATCTCACAGGGAGTGGCTACTTCCCTGTGAGATTAAAAAATGAAGATTATAATAGGACCATGAGATGGAAGAACTATTTCTCTCATGTATCTCTCTACATCTCATGCCTAATAGGAATTAAAAACATGTTCAATAATTTGCTTTTGCTGTGTAATATAATAGTTGCTGTTAGATATAACCTCTGTGTTGCAAATACAAAAAAAATTAAAAACAAGAAAAAAATAGGTTTGATCTCATTTGACCTTTCTGACGTTCAGTCAGTTAGAAGGTTTGTAAGATGTTTAATTACCAAATGGTATGATCATTATTCATCTCATCATTTGATATATAATGTCAAGTGAATTGCCTCCCTGGAGTGCACTGTGTTTCACAGATCAATAGATTTAGTAAGAGCTTGAAGGAGAGCTTTATACATCCATAGAAAAGAAGGAAAAGTATATCCTCCTTGTAAAATGGCTTATGTAGTTATTCTCTGAGCTTTACAGATTTATTGTTTTATTTACGTCTCAGGAATACAAAATCCTGTAACATAAAAGCATTTATTAAAATATTTTAAACATCTCTATAAAAAAAAATTAAAAATACTGCTATCTACTCTATGTAATCCATTAGCTTTAAGTCAGTCCTGACCAGCTTCATTTATTTTTTTAACTAATTATGCTTATTAAAACAGATTTTTTGCTTTGACACACCAACACATGGTATGATAAAAGGCTGTCTAAATACAATAGACACTATTGCTTACACTATTCACATTTTTGGTTTCTGCATTTTTAAATGGGTATGGTTAGTCTTAACTGGTTTGGGTTGTTTTTTAATGTTTATGGGGTTTATGGGATTTTTTTTTTTTTCATTTATTGTGTCAAGGATATTTATGCACACTTCTAGAGAAAAGGATAAATTTTGTCCCTAATTGACTTATTTAGTATCTATGAATTTTTGAAAAATATTCTGATAGTTTTTAATAATTGTATAAAGAATAGTTACATATAGGATGCTTCATGTTTGTTTAGGCTTTTCTGAATATATGATATTACTCTTGTCCAATATAGATGACCAATCTTTGAGCAAGCTTGTCTGATTTCTTACCATTGATAGAAGGGCTTTTCAAATGACTGAAAGAGACTTCTTCGAGTGCCCAAGCACTGGTATTTGCTGCTTTTTTTCTTCTGTAAGTTTTACATGTTTGATTTGCCCTTTTGACTTACCAGCTTTCTGCTTAAAAAGTAAAAATCCAAAACTATATTTCTTCTTTAACTTTTATTAACAAAGGTAAGCATTTTAGCTTAAATTTATGCCTTGTTGTTTGTCCTTGCATCAGTCAGGCACTGAGGTTGCATTTCTGCTAAGCAAATCTTCCCTGCTGTGGGACAGAAGCAACGTTTACTTGAAAATTCTGCTCCCTTATTCATCTGTCACTTATAACCCATCATCTACTCAAAGATTAATTTGAATTGTGAACAATATCTAAGCTTTCTTAATCCCTTGCTCTTGTCCTTTTTCTTGAGCTGCTGTACTGTGACGGAAAGGCCATAATTCTGAAGCTTCTTATTCCTCAGGCCTGCCTAAAGTAACTCCCATTGGGAGCCAATTGATGTTTTAGCAAGGAAATTCTTACCTGTTTCTGAGAGCAACCTGGAAAAATTGTCAGGAGACGTTTACACTCTTAGATGTTCACGCTGTGGAATTCTTGTAAATGTAAAATCTAATTTGTCTGGGCTCTTCGCACCAGCATTGTTCAAGGTCAGATGAAATCGTGTGAAATACAAGGCAGCATTTCTGAGATTTCATTCCTTTCTCTATATGCACAACATTTTCACCAGATTAGCAAATCAAGTAATAAAAAAATTCACTAACAATTAAGGTAAATTCATCTTTTTGAACTGTACATATCAGTATGTCATGTCTTCCAGGACAATCTTGTTAAACAAAATTCATTTGTTGCTGTTTGCATTTATTTGCCTATATACATTTACTGTTATCAGTAAATAGCTTAATGTGATATGTACTTGAAGTGTGAGGTCTATTTTGGAGGAAAAATAATAGAAGTATTTAATTTTGGAATAATTTCTGTCGTAATTTTGTTGGTGCGTTAGATGGTTAGGGTAAAGAGCTCATTACCAACAAAGTACAGCAACACTCTCGAGTACTGTCTTCAGTTTAAGAGGATGTGATGGTCTGTGGATGCAACCAGAGGAGGGCAACAAAACTGGTGAAGAGGCTGGAGGAGGCTGCAAATGTCCCATGGGGAGAGGCCAAGGACTTTGGGTTCATCAAGTTTGAGAAAAGGCTGAGGGGTGGCCTCATTGCTGTGCACACCTCCCCGAGGAGGGGAAGGGGAGATGGAGCAGCTGATCACTTCTCCCTGGGATCCAGTGATAGGACTTGTGGGAATCCTTCAAGGGTGCACCTGGGGTATCTGAATGGACATTTGGAAACATTTCTTTGTGGAGAGGTTGGTCAAACATTGAAGCAGACTTCCTAAAATGGTGGTGCATGTCCCAAGCCTGTCAGTGTATACGCCATCCTTAGTAACATTTCAACTTTTGAGCAGCCCTGAATTGGTCAGGCAGCTGGATTAGAGGAGAGTTGTAGGTCCTCTTCAAACTGAAAATTTGTGTTCCTGAAAGTTTCTGCAGTAAAACATATATGTTGACAAGGTTCATGAAGCATCACTTTCTTTATCCTGACATCCCATAGTGACAGGAAGGCAAAAAGCAAGAGGAAAAGGCTGGTGCACTTATGTTCTGGATCCGTCCTGTGCCACTCTAGATACTGGAACTCAAAAGGTCTCCTAGACCTTTCAGAGGGACATGAATATTGTGTTTTGTCCTTTGGATCTGTTATGAACTAAAAGAATCAATAAGGAATGCATTAATTGAGATGAGCTTTTGGAGGATCAACTTTTCTGGAGTATCCAGAAACATTTGCCAAATATAAATGTAAGTTTATTCTGTATGATGCCATTTTGAGCTAAAAAAGAGAGTTATGGGAATAACATGTATTTATTTAGGAAATAATCTGGAGTATGACACATTAATGTCTATTTTTTGTGTCTGTTTGAAGCAACAAGTAATGGATTTGCAATATTACATTTGCATAATTGGAGTTGAGAACAAGGAAGACCTCTTATAAAAATAATTTAGAACGCCATTCCTTCACAATTAAAGGAGAAAAGAATCTTGAGAGCCCTAAAGTTCCTTTAGAAATAAAGCTCAGGACAAATAAAGGAAAACTATCAAAATTTGTATTCAGAAACATAAAAACTCCCATAAAAAGTGAGATAGCAGAGCCATCTTCGTAAAAAAGGGTAGTTGTACAATTTGAAAACTCATGAAGTAAGAAGTCTTGTTTTTTTTCCCTCCTTAACATTAATGTACATAAATTGACAGCCATAAGTAATATACACTGCAATAAGAGATGTAGGTGAAACTTGCAGTAATTTAATTTTGCAATTAAGTCTGATCAGATTTTGCTTTTTTGGAAGAAAGGGACTATGGATTCATTGATCCCCAAATTGTATCCAAATTGAATAATTTGTTCATCCCATGTTTTACTCTTTGGTTAGAAACTGCTTTTGGAAACTCCATAGTCATGAGTCTGTGACTTTCCCTCCAAGATTTACTTTGTCAGAACTGGAAAATATTGTCTTAAAAACACATGGTGTACAGGAATAGTGAAAATGTTAAGTTTTGAGTTTCTCACTCTTTTTTCTACAAGTATTTGTATGCTGGTATTTAAGAGGAAATTTACTACAGAAATTTTGGGAAAACTGATTTATTTTTACTAATCTGTTAAAGTTCAAAGCATTTGTTTATTCTACTTTAACTGGAACTGCAGTGTGATAGCAGGATGGGGCTTATCTAAAAGTAAGATTTCACATGGGTCCTCATAATGCTCTTTTCAAAAATCAAACCATCAAACAAAAAGCAACATCCTCCCTCAAAAGACAACCCACAAATAAACACTCCCCTCCCCCTCCACCTAACCTACCAAAATAAAAAAAACAAACCCAACAAACACAAATTAAAACACCTGAAAAAACCCTACAAGACCAAAACTCAGAAAACCAAAGGCCGTGGTCAGGATATTATGATCACAGAAATATGACTGTGCGATGTTGTGTGTTCTAAATCATTCTGTACTTAAGATAACAGTTATGATTTGTGTATATCTACTAGAGGTACTTTTAATCTCACTGTTTTTTGGAAAACATGAAGTGTCTAGTACGTATAGCCCAATCCTAACTACTGCAATGTAAATCCATCTGTGACAATGCATGTGCTTACCTGCTGAAATGCATGTAAGTGTGTTTTATGGGTGTGTGTACAAGTGAATTTACTCACTGTTTATTATATTTGTGTGTCCTGGAGATGTATTCTGTAAAGCCTTAAGCAGGATCTCGGAACCTTGGCATCCTTCCTTCTTTTCTTACCATATATTATGTTATTATTTGAGATATTATTTGAGTTTGTTACCTCCTTTTTCTATTTATTGTGATTACCTGAGTAGCCATGGAGCACTTCTTGAGAAAAATATTGTCTGTGGTGCTGGTTTGAAAGCAAAACCAGTGAGAGACTCCAAGTCAGAAATACAATTTAATAGGAGAGGGAAAAAAAGTAAAATAGAATAAAAGCAATAGTACAAAAGGCCACTGACAGAATCAGAATACAACCTGACACCCTGTTAGTTAGGGTGGTGGTGGCAGTCCAGATGAAATAGTCTTGATGAAGTGGTCTTGTTGAAGCAGTGATCCTGTAGAAAGGTCTGGTAGCTCTTGTCCTCTGGGAATCCAGTGGGTAAGGCCTGCTGTGCTGTCTCAAATCCCAGATTATATCCAGGTGGGAATGCTTGGCTCCTCCCCCTGGACAGAGCATCTCACCATGGGCTGATATCATTCTGTGAGTCCAGCAGTGGGTCCTGATTGCCCATTAAACAGAGAGAGCTCCAGAGGGAGTTACCTGTGAGTCATGGGCAAGGCCTTGATGGCCCATTAACACAAGATGGTCAGGGGGAGGGGGAAAGGGAAACACTGCCCCACCTGGTTCCAACAGCTCCTGAAGATGGTGACAGAATACATACTTCGGTCACATCTTACATTGTAACCTAGGACACTGTCTTGTATTATCAGCAGCAGTGTCTGCAGGTACTGGTGTACTCTGTACCTTAACCCACAGAAGGGGACTGTGGTGCTATGATTCAGCTTTCAGCTTCTTGTGTACAGAAACCCCTGGCTTGTCTCTCTGCAACAGAAAGCAGAAGAGACTCTTATATTGTCAAAATCTTCTTGCCATGACTGATCATTTGGGATTCTCATGTATGGGAACCCATCCACTAGGAAATGCAGATATGTTGAAGTAATTTGTGGAATTATGTTTTCTCGTTCATGATATAATTTTGTTTTGCCTCCTTCTTTCTCACCCAACCTTTTTATTCAATGAAATGGAACAAACAAACAAAGCAAGCTCAAAAATTCCGGCAATTTAAAGAAATTGTACATGATGGATAAATTACAGGAATACTGAGATTACAGATTTTGTGATCTCTATCAAAAAGAATTGCTACCTGGAATTTTCAGTTATTTATATTTGATACATTAATCTTCTGAGGTTCCAAATCTGGGGCTACGCACAAATGCTTTGTTCCTACCCCATTTCTTTGAACGGGTGTGAGGGAGGGTTGCAGGATATTTTTATTTAAGTATATAATGTTTGATCAGTTTTTATTAGTAGTATTTTAGAACCTGATTTATGAAAATACCATTGTAAGGTACAGTGTCCCTTTCAGGTGAGAGTTGTGTGTGTCACTCTCCTGTAAGCATTCAATATTAAATGTTCATTTTGTGTCTTGGAACAAGTATTTCTGTATCAAAATGTCAATATTTTTTATTTGGAAAGACATAAAGTGGAACAGATACTGTAAACATTAAGATCTTGGAGACACATTCCTGTAAATGAAACAATTTTTTTAATCAGAGTTGTGTAGGTGTGCGAATAGATATTAAAAAAAAACCCTAAAATATTAATGTCAAATACTAAAAATACTTTTCCAAAAGTCATTAACTTTTTATTGGACTTGAGTACATGATAGTTCTGTTAGGATCTAGTTTGTCTGTTTATTTTTAAATTTTCTGTTTTCACTATAAAGGCAAGATGTTATCTTGATTTTCTTACAATTCCGTGCTTAACACTCAATATTGGAACTATTTTGTGGGACTCAGGTGTCATTTAGCAGCAGTCCCTCTCCCCTGTATAGTGATCTGGGATTAGCAGAGTCTGTGTCTGTGGGACAGGGGGTACAGAGACAGTTAATAATTGCAGATTGATTTTGGTTCTCAGGCAGGTTCTGCAGCTGAGTTTATCAGAGCTATGGCTGGATGGGTCACAGCACTCAGACTGGCTAGTTTCACACTAGTCCAGTAATTATGTCGAAAATGTTGTTGCAACAGTGGCTGCGTTGTGCCAAAACCTCAGTCTAGGTTTTTAAAGGGAAAAGATCAGATTTAGTTAATGCACCTCTCCTCCTGTTTGGAGGAAGTCTCTCTCCTCTCACTTTCTGCCCCAGTAGAAGTGTCTGCAGAACAGAGGCAGCTAGTCTGATGTTTGATGCTTCATAGCTTATTGTAGCTGAGGTTGCTTTCATTAAATTGATATAAAATTACAGAGTCATAGAACTGTTTGGAGTAGAAGGGACATTAAAAATCCTTCAACCTCATCCGTCAGTTCCAACCTCTCTTCCATGTGCAGGGACACCTTCCACTAGACCAGGTTGCTTCAAGCCCCATCATGCCTGGCCTTGAACATTTCCAGGGATGGGAAAAAGTTTACATTTTATTGCCATCCAAATTTTTCAGTAATTTTGCCACTGTAAATCAGCCAGATTAATGATAGCTTTTTAGAGTGGACAGAGTAATCTATATTTGATGTGATAACATGTTAGTTTGGTTTTGATTAATAAGTAGGTAAAATAGTGTTGTAAGAAAAATGGGCTGAAGTTTATCATCTCTGTAAGAAGCTATTAATGTATAGAATAATGATTCCAGTGGTGGTAATTGGGTTAAGTCACAATTATTGACAAATAAAAGTTAATCATTATATTTTATGGTGCTATATAGTGATGCTGAGCCAGTAGATAAAATCTCCCAAATATCTTGATGTTTCTGTGTTGGTTCAAATCCCAAGGAACAGGGGAAAAAGTAGAGGTGAGAGGAAAATGTACATAGAAATTAATAATTCTGAGGTATAAAAAGAATCTTATGTGTTTACAGCAGAGAAAGGTGAATAGCTATTAGCCCTCTAATAGAAAAGATGTTCAGGACAGAGACACAGTATAAGAGAGGTTCAGGAACCACAAAAGACAGGATGGAACTTGTTAATGGTGTCAGAATGGAAGGAAGAAAGACACTAGGCTAGAAGAGCTCTGGTGAATTGGTGTGTAATATATGTCTTCTGTCATTTGTGAATTAAATTAGGAAACCATCTTATAAAGTCCTGTGAAGACCATAGGTAAAACCTGTGTTGAACTTTGTGTTCTGTCACATTATTGGTGATATTGATGGCTAGACTGCTTTCATTCCTTTCCATTTTATTTGAAATATATATATAAATATATAGTAAGTAAAGTGTAACAGTTGAAGAACATCATGCAGTGATGTCAAAAATTATTCTTCTGTGGCTTTATTACATGTTATTCATGTTAATAACATCTGTAATAATATAACACAGATAAAACAAATAAAAGGCAACTATGGATTAGTGAGCTGTAATACCATTGAGGAGCTCCTTAGGAGGCCATAAGCAGGAAAGCAAAGCTTGCCTACTTTGAGTAGTCACTAAGACATCAAAGTGGAAGTGTGGTCACATAGTTCAGCATTTTATTTGTTTTATTTTTGAACATATATGCCTATGTATTGAATTCCTGTCTGCCTCAAGCAGATGTTGCATATTTATTTCAGTTTCTGTTTCAGCAATTTCCTTTTTTTTTTACCTGTTTCCTTTTGTTTCTGTCTGTGAAAACCTCCATAGTAAGTCCTCAAGATGGTATCAGGAATGTGGAAGTGCAATGTTGTTATGTTGTGATACCTGAAATGCATGCATAGGTCATGTGACAGTGCTATGATTAGTATATATTTAATGAAATTTTACAGCTTCTAATTGATGGCAGATTTATCAGTGAGATGCAATATGGTTACATTTTGATGAATGTGGTCTCTCATTCCAAATTTTTACCTGTAACTGAGGTATTTAAAAAAATATGAAACTGTTTAAATTGAATGCTGGAGATTTCTTTAGTTTTTGTTTTTTTTTTCTTTCCACCTCCTTTTTTGCTCCTGATTTCCCATTGTAAAATCTTTGGTGAAAGCTGTGTTTACTTGCTTAAATATGTGTAACAACTGTGAAATTTAATTCATAGTTTCATAATTTCTTTTTATTATTGTATTTTCTATCTTTTATAATGATGTTGTGCTGCTTCTCGTACAATTTAATTCTACTGCAATATTTTGGATATGAAACCATTCTCCTTAGTAAAGTGTAAACCATAATTTGTCTTCAGTTGCTTTACAATGAAATTTGCAAAGGTGTACATCCCTTTTGTGATGCCGTAGACGATTATGTAAATTTGTGTATTTGTAACTTTTTACCTGGAGAAACCCATTCATTAACCAAATAAGGTGGATATCAATATCATGTCTAGTACAACAGAATAAAAGAGAAAGTTAGGATACATAACTTACTTGTATATTACATTATTCCAGCATGCATGATTTCCTCAGAGGTCTTCTTATCAACAAGTATATCATACGGAGATGCAGCTTCTGCTACTTTTTTACCAGAGGTATTGACTTAAGGGAGGGAAAGAAAACCACACTCCATGCTTGGGAATGTGTTGAATATTACGTCACGGGACTGCCTTTATGTGGAACAAGATGAACCGAAGGAGTGAAGGCTGGTCACCCAGGCAAGCCTGATGCTTTGGATACTTTTAGCACTAATGCTGTGTAAGGTATTTCAGGGTGGCAGCTCCTCCGTGGCTGTGGTGGCCCAATCTTGATTTCATACTAAACAACAAAATGAAAGAAACGAAATGCAAATATTCCATTCCATTCCATTCCATTCCATTCCATTCCATTCCATTCCATTCCATTCCATTCCATTTGTTGTCCTGTAACAAAACTATGCCATTCTTTGAAAGCATTCTTTCTTCCAATGAATAAGTAAGAGGTGAGATAAGTGCACTGGAGTATTCAAAGCGTGGCTGAATTACTAAGAGGGAAGTTAACCACACCTAAGCTGATGACCACATGCACATACTTGGAAGTATTGTGCTATCATAATTGGTAATAAAATGCCTTCTGAAGTGTTGCAGTTCAATTAATTTAGTCTATCGTGTTCTGTGGCTGAACCAAACCCAGGCTATAGTTCAAAATCAAAGAAGCAAGCTCTTCGTTGTGTTAAGACCTATTTAAGCTTTTCAAGGAGAATTAACCAAAAGTTGCTAACAACAGCTAATTACAATGTATTAAAATATGGTAATTTCTTTTTCTTTAAGTATGCTATTTAATAATTCTAATTGTTTAATCTTATTTTTAATATCTGATGTAGTGGTGGGCATATTTTATCTGCTCTCCCTTTTTTGTGTTATGACAGTCTATCAGCTTGAGAATTCTTGCTGTTAGACACGAGCCCTGTATTCCTGTGTTTTCCTGGCTTTGGCGTTGGCAAAAAGTGCCCTGCTGTGGTATTGTCTATTTCCTAGGCTAACATGGACTAGATTTGCTATTTTTATAGTACTTTCATAAGGAAACAGAAGTTTTTTAAGCTGATGCAGTCATACTGTCAGTCCCCCACAATAATTCTTGAAGCTGTTGAACAATTTTATACAAATTTGATGAAGTAGAGGCCTCAAAGACACTAATATCCATGAAAACAAATGGACTATTTCACAAAAACATGCAAAATAGTGCATATGCTGAAGAAAAAACCTTCAGCATTAAGAATGCCCATGGTGTTATACATCAAGTTCCATTGCTTACAGAACTACCTACTTTGGTTATTTTGCTTCCACCCATAATAATTTCTTTGTTCATTCATTCCATGTCTTCCATGTCCACTTGCTGTTGTGGATGTAGAACTACTTGCCACATGTTACTTGAGAGTTCTCTTTGAAAGTTGCTTCGTGTGCAGTTTGGTAGGAACCCCCATTCTTCAAATACAGTTTAGTTTGTGTTTTATAGAGAATGACTGCTGTCTTTTTTTATTCTGACATCTAATCATTAAAATGTGAGGGTGTGTTCATTGTTTGTGGTTTTTTTTTTTTTTTGTTTTGTTTGGTTTTTTTTTTTTTTGTTGTTGTTGTTTTGTTTTGTTTTGTTTTGGTTTTGGTTTTGTTTTGTTTTGTTTTGTTTTTTCCTTCACTTAGGAGAAATGAGAATTAGTAGGAAGGTAATTGTGGAATACTTCTTTTCTGGATTTTGACTTCCATTGGCCAGAGGAATAAAATGTTAATGAAAGTAGGTAACATCATGATACTTCATTGCAGACTGCATGCAACAGAGAATATACATGAACTTTTAAGGAAGATTTGTGTTTATTTAGGTCTAAGTACTGTAATGGTAGATGTGTATGAAAGGGAAGATGTGTATGACCCTAAAATGGGAAGAATTTACAATGAATGGAAATTTTTTGGGACATGGTGCGAAGTTATTCGTGGCAGAAATACATTTCTTTGAAATGGCATTCTGCTTCCCTAAAAAGTTCCTCCAGTTCTTAAAGTGTGCATGCCTTGGCCATATCCCTTTCAGTTTCAGCAACAAAGGGAGCACAGGATAGAGACAACAGTGTCTGCTCTAAGTAGTACTAAATAAGAGTATTTTAAAAACCAGTTAATTTTCAGATCTTAGTCTATCCAATGCAGTGATGAAACGTAGGTCCTGGGGAAACAAACACTGTGGTACATAATAACAAAGAATGGAGGAAAGGTCATGCAGAGGAGGTTGAAATAATGCCACATGAACAGCTTTACTTCAGGCATGTTCTGTTTTTTAAATGCTTTGCTTTTGCAACTTCAGCATTCTTTTAATGTAGGAGATGAAACAAAAATTTGCTTTTTAAAGAGTAATCATAATAGCAATTCCTTTACAGTTTTACTGACCTCGTATTTATCTCAGTGTTAAGAAATTTAGGTCTGCTCCACAGACTTCACTACTCCATCCAGTTAGTTGTAGCATTTTGCTGTTGTTCATTGTGGCACATGAGGAACTAGAAGAAAATGAGACAAACATTGCAGGTAGATCTAATAATTACTTGCTATGAATTATTTAACATATTTAAATATAATATATGTATGCATTACATGTCATTCAAAAAGACCCCTAAGCACTTTAAGCTGTGTTTAAAAGAAAATTGGTTTTTTACACTCACTTAAATGCACCCTCTGCTGGGGTAAAACACAACAGCTGTGAAGTGCAATGTGATCTGTAAGCACAAGTGTTCAGGAATTCTATTTTATGGCACATCTGAAATACTGCGAGCAGCTAAAATCTATGTTCCTCTTAAGGCAAAATTGGGAATTGATTTATTGTTGATACACAGAGGAAAATATCACCTGTATCATCTTGAGACAGTACTAGTTTTTCTGTCCTAGAACCTGATGCTACGTGTTTGTCACAGGCTGGAGATACAATTTCTGTTAGTTTAATTTGCCTTTCAGAATTTCCGTGTTTGTCAACCTGTTTTATTTCTGTTATATGAAGTTGAAAATAACATCAAGAAACTGCATGATGTTGTGTTTGTGTTGTTCCTTTGTTGAGCTGTAAATACTTGTTTGCTTTTCACAGAAACTGTATTTGCTGTGATTGTTCCTACTTCAAATCAAACAGCCAGTGAATACTTAAGCTTACTTGAGCTTCTCCTTGCTACTGAGAGTTGCATTAACTTCCTAAGATTCTTGCCTTAGGTGGCAGCGAGTGACTAAGTGTGGGGACCAGCATCAGAGGCTTCTTTGGAGACAGGATGTATTGTGTGTGCCTTCCCATTACGCATTAGCAGCTCCCCAGAAACCCTGCTGATAGCATAAAGGAATTAAAAAGGAATGTGTTTTTCCTCTTGCTGTTAAAAAGAGGAGTCCAAATAGAGGAGAGGCAGGTTTTTCAGAACTTAGATTGAGTTCACTTGGAAAAAAATATTAGGGTAAGTGTGGAAGCTTTGTTCCACCCCAAAATGAGTGACTTAGCAATTAAGCTCTTTTTGTTGGGTTTTCGTTTCAGATCTTTTGCTTTATTTCTGTCTTTTTTTCTCCTGTTTGGTTTCTAGTAGAAGATACCATACCAGAAACCAGTGCATCCCACTAAAGGCCATGTGTCACTTAATCATAATACTTTATCTGAAAGACCTGTGAAATAAAGAGACTTTACAAGCAAATAGAATTTTTACTATATATTCTCTAACCATAAGGGGATTACTTGACCTCCTGTGTCTTTTGCACACATCAAACTCTGTACTTAAGCTGTCTTGAAGCTTGAGTTCATCCTCTAGGGATTTTCCTTTTGTCTGTCAGTCTACAGATAGAAAAATATGTCCAGTTATATTTAGCCATATGTTGACCATCTCTGTCTTTTGACTGTGAATATTATCAAACATAAAAATATTTTCAGTTATACTAACTGTGATAATGTCAGCTTTTGGATATTTTGTGATTAATAGTTTGTGCAACTTTCTACTTGGCCTGTTAATAAAAATTTATTTAGGTATTCTTTGACCTCATTACAGTCATTACTAAGTTAACACTGATTTTCCTCTTTACAGAACTTTAGAGTTCCCTATAACAGAGTGTTTCATGGAGACTGATGTTTTCAGCTTTGATGTTCAGTGTATACATCCTGGTATACATTGCTTTGTAACCTCTTTACTGGAGATCTTCATGGGCCATGTGCATGCTGCTCCCACTCAGGGCCTTGTTCCAGCTGTCTCTACACAGAAGAACATTTAGCTGTTCCTTCCATTTAACCTGAATGACAATTGCTGAGTAGAGGGCTGGTTTCTAACCATGTCAGTGAATGATGGCAGTCATTATTGCCTTAAAATGTAACTCTCTTTATCAGACAACCTGTGGCTCTCAGGTGATGGAATATGGTGCTGCAGCTATCTGGGGTTCTCTACCTGTTTTTGAACCACCACATATGGCTTGTTTTTCTTTTCTGACTGCATATCTTATTTAATCTGACATTTTGTTTGGATTGGAAAGTTAACATGAGTAATATTTCTATTTGAGAAAGCCTTTCACAGAAGCTAAATTTATTTGTTGTTCAAAAATACCTTGACAAGTATGGGGAACTCTTCATTTTGGTTTCATTAGCTTTGTGAATTAAGGCGATGGTGTAACCATATGCACAGAACCTAGTAAAAACTGTGCCTTCTAAAATTTTCAAGACCTTAGAGAACATCTAATAATTTTCTCACAAAGTTCTACATTATATGTTTTGTCCAATAAATTTTAATCCGTCCGAGTCTCACAATTCTGTATTTGGGCAACTAAATAAGTAATTTTGGAACTACTTTCGGGTTTTGTGGCTTATTCAAATTGGCGCATGCTATATAATTAGACAAGTATTGGCCTCTGGATTAGCTATCTGCAAGTCTGCCATGTGATTCCCACACAACAACTGATCTAAAGGTCTCAGTTCTCGTAAAAAAAAGACTTTTCTGTTTTTTTAAAATTTTGAAATTTTCTGTCTTCTTAATTAGAAATGTGAGATACCAGAACTTCCCTATCAAATATTTAGCATTCCTTCTGCTGTCTTGACCTTCTGTGTAAAGCACTGGATTTCTGCAACAGATAAATAAGAATACAGATAAGAAATGTAATATTGTCTTTTACCTGGAGGGTAATGCAGCCTCTTCCTTACCTCACAATTGTAGAAACACTTCCACAGATGTTTGTGTAGAACTCTCTCCTTCACTGACGTTCAAAGTCTTCATCTCCATCGTAACTTACCTCAGTCTTAAATGAGCACCTGGTTTTGGCACCACAGGAATTAGTGGAGCACAAATAACAACCAAATTCCTTCTCTGCCAGCTGCAGAAGAGTTACTGGGACAGGATCTGAAAAGGACCAAAGTTTTGGCTCCCTCTTCCAGATTTCTCAAATGTCTCAGCTGATAAACCAGCAGATGCCTTACTAGATTATGATTCCCTTGACTTACTGCTCAATGTAGTTAGAGTGCTATGATTTTATCTGATTTACAGTCCTGTTTCTGGATGGCAGTGTGTGTATTTTGTAAGGTCATATTGTTAGTATTCATCATCTAGTTCATAATCAACATATTAAAATTACATAGTAAGTGTTGATGTAGGTTTATGTGTTTCATCATTCCAGGAGGACATTTTAGAGGAGGACTAAGTCTAAATCCTAACCATAGCAAAAGAGAAGTTTTTACAACACTTAAGGATAATTACCAACAAGAGCTAAAAAGATTTAGAAAGACTTATCCTATGTATTGAATACCTTGCTACAGCTTGTCTTTACCATGCAGTGAGCTCCATGTATCACTTGTGCTGGTGACATTCCAGTCAAATTAGTATTCTCTCCAGCTTGTAAAGTAGAAATGTCAGGTGGGGAGCCAGGCTGGTTATTGCTGGCACTAATGAAAACATCAAGCAGTTGAAGAAGTAACAATAGCAGTAACAATAGCTCTCACTTTTTCTTTTTAATCTGTTCCTCAAAAACTTGCTTGCTGGGTTGCAAACATAGAAATTAAGCTTCCCTGTACTAAATGTACAATTCAGTACTTACACAGTGTGCCACTGGCCTGCCTTCAACCTGCTAAATGCAATTGGGTTTTTTTCAAACAATATATAAAATATTACCCGTAAGTAATACACATTAAATTTCAGTAAGAAGGTAACATTATTTCTCCCTATTGTTTTGTTACTGCAGTATTTTTCTTGTATGTAATGTTTCCACTCTTGTACCCTGCTCTCCGAAGGTTCTCTGGGTGGAGGGATTTGCTTTGTTACCTTTTAGCAAAAGCAGTTCTGTTCGCCAGCTGTAATGCTGAGCCTTCAGTGGAGTTCTGGATATATGAAACGTACTTTTATAAAAGCTCCTTGTGTTTGTTTCAGACTCAAAACATACTTGAACATAACTCATATAGGTGGCTTACATGCGTATACAATGAGTTTTTGAGTCATATAAAGAAATCTAAACATTTTTAAATGGCTGTACTTGCAAATAAACCCATAAATGGTAACACTTTTCCTGTGGAACAGTACGCAGTTACATTATGTAAGGATTTTTAATCTTGGAGAATTCAATTATTGTTTCTATAAATTCTGAAACACCATAAGAAATACCTAGCATCTGTCCTCACTTTTGAAAGTTACAATTTCTGTGTTTTTTAAATCAACTTTTCCCCATGCATCAATGAATTCAATTTAAGGCTTTAATTTTCTTTAAAAAAAATTATAAAACCCCACTACTGTAAAGTGTTTAGATTTGGCAGCTGTGAGTTGTACAGTAAAGTGGGATTTCAGATTTAATAAATTACTTGCATTTCTAGATTCCAAGCAGTTGTCAAATGGTTGTCTTGATCTCTGGAAAATGGGAGAGATAAGTGAAATGTGTGTGTTTAGTATCAAGTCTGGATTTTCTAGTTTATTCTGACCACTAGGGAGAAAAATGTCTTTATTTCAATATGAAATGGATACAAAATAAAAAAAAAAAGCTCTGTGTGTCTGATTTCATTAAAAATATCTTGTGTAGTAAATACAATACGAGTAGGATTTGGCTGTGATATTGTATGCCTGTGACAATTTCACGTATTAGGGTTTTTTGCCATGGAGCCTGCCCAGTACTAATTAAAACCAGGGAATTTAACTTCTGCATGCTTTTGTAAAAATGAAGCTGTTCGGATTAATATCTTGACTGTAAACTGGAAGGAATTTCACAAGACTGTGTTGGATAATCTGTAAAGTTTTAATAAAAGGAGCTGACTAATATTTGTACTGATTATATGCTTTTTTCTGTCTTTGCAGATTTAGAAGGTGTTTTTAATATTTGATGCATAAAAACACCTAAAATTATCTAGTTATAGCATAACATATAATAAATTATGCTGCCCTTGCGTGTTTTTCTAGGAACCCTTATTTGTAACAGATTCAATCCTTGGAAATGAAAGAAGTGAAGTAGCCTGAATAGTATCACATGATGGCACTGTTTCCATTTCCACCTCCAATATTATGAAATAAAGCTATAATAAACTGGTATTAAAATGGTATGTAATTCCAATATACTTTGTATAATTTATGTAAAAGAAAAATCTAACCACTCTGGTTATTAATATAGGTATTAAAATGGATGTATAGTTTTCTTAGAAAAGTGTTTTGTAAAACTTTGCATATTTATAATATTCCTTGTTTTGATTGTTGAACAAGAATTCTCTACAATATATATAACTTTTATGAATGCTGAACTGTACAGATTCATTTAGCATTGTGTTAGGAAAAAAAGCCTGTTAATTGTTGTATAAATGGTATGTTTTATTTTTTGTTTTGATTTTATTGTGGAAAGAAAGCTAATGGCTGGCCTTTTTTGTATTTAATATAAAGCCTTTTTGTGGTAAATTAGATCATTAATACAGACACATTTTTAAAAAATGCAAATTAGCTTTCCATGAGCAGAAAAGAGCTTAAAGTGTAGTAAGGTCAGAGGCAGGATCAGACATATTTGTAAAATGAATTATATTCAAGTAGGAATATGAAGGAAAATATGAATGTAAAAAAAGTCAGTGATTTATAGTATATAGATGGTAGATGTCATATTATTTAATTTTAAAATATTCTGACTGAATACCCATAAATGTTCATGTTCTTTTTAGTAATATAAATTAATAATCACTTCTAAATTAATATTTTCTATTTGTAGAATCATCAATATTAATTTTTAGGAAGAGAAAACACATTGCTGATTAAAAAAAGAGAAAAGGTGGTGGGTGTGATTCCACTGTGCTGCAGATTACTTCAGAGTAAGATAAATACCCAGTCCCACCATTCTCTCATATGAAATGAGACTGTTCTGTACATTTCTCTGTTATGGGTATTGTTGCTAAAACAAAACAAAATAAAAACCTTGCAAGAGGAAGTAAGAAAAATACCCGGTGGTGATGCAGAGCTAATAGCTGGGGTTTGGATATATGCCAGATGGGTGCATGCACTCCAGGAATGTCCTCTGCCAGTGTAAACTTCTGTTCTGAGCAGTGTGAGGTTTTCTGTGTCTTTTTTTGATGTGCAATCAGGGGCTAGAGAAAATGTGTGTTAAATTATAAAAACCACCTGCCATGTAAAATTTCACTTCTATTTAGCGAATTCTCAAATTTGCTAAATAGAAGAGGGCATAATATATTCCTCTTAACTTCATCAATAAACTGGTTTTAATTAGAAGAAAAAATCGTTTCAGTACACTTTAAATAGAATACATTTATGTACAGCATGTTATAACGTTTGATCACTAAAGAAAATTGCTCCTTTTGCTAAAATCAGTGGTAGAAGCTCACTATGCCAATCTATTAAAATGTTTTTAAGTTTTAAGTTCTGTGATTTGTTTGCTTTAGTCAAGAAACAATACTTGCATAATTTCAATTTGACATATTAATTTTTTTTCTAGATATTCTGGTTAGAAATACTGTTTTACACAAGTGTTACAGTGTGACACTGCTTCTCTCTCAGTATCTAATAATCCACTCCCTTGTATCATGTTAGAGAGATTAAAATTACTGTTATTTTTATTTTTTTTGCAAAGTTTTTAGATCTAGTGTTGTATCTGGAATCAGGTAATAAATTGCAATAGATAAGGAAAAGCATTTGTTACTCACAGCTGTCTATTAATTTGTGTGTCCCATTTGTTCATGTGTGAGGTGAAGGTTTCCAGAATAGAGTAAGTGAACACTGCTCTGCTCACTATATTTCACCATTCAAATTACTTGCAATTTCACAATGCCAGTGTTACTTCTCAGGACAAATTTCATACAATAGTAATTCTGTGATTATTCATCCAGTTTAATTAATCCAATTAAGTAAGTCTGCTGTCAGGTGTCCTTTTAATAATTGAATCAACATGCAGATACATAATAAGCATAAAAGCATTTCTGTGGCTGCAGTAAATTTAGATCCAAAAGAATCTGCTATTCCACTACATTTGATATAGATTATTCTATAATATTTCAGTAATGGGTTGCACAAAGGCTGCCTTTTAATTCTTTGCTTTCTCAAATGTCTTTATATATAATGGTTTAAAACAGAAGGTGTTCAAAAGAGGGTGACCTTTTTCCATTACCATAGTTCCTGTCATTAATGCATTATAATTTTCTTTAGAAGTCTGGAAAAAATGTGTATATATGCACTCTGTAGCAGGTATGAATCAAAGCGTGTTAGTGAAAGTTAAGAATTGTCTGTTATTACTAAAAAAAGGAGGGGGGAAAATAAAAGAAAAATGCAAGGAAGTAATTTTATTGTTATTTTTACTGTGAAAGTTTAAACAAACCTTACACTTTCTACAATGCAGTTACAGACTTGAGAGTTTTGGCATTTGTAATCTGAACGAACAGCAGTTGACCTACTCAGATACTAAAAATAATATGCCCCTTAACTAAATTTAAAGCCAATAGAATGTTGTATTAGGCTGGATTGTATAAAGGCCAATAATATATCTCCATCCTCTGCAGTATATTACCATAGATGTTATTTTAATAACATATATATTAAAAAACGTGGTAAATTATTTACTTGGCGTGCTCTCAATGGTGCTTGATGTCATAATTATTGTAAATATTAATTGCTGTGTAAAAATGTAAGCAGGATGACTTTGTATTAGATGAAAAATGAAAATAGTCTGTGTACGGGTAAATAGATAATCATACAAAAGTAATTGGGGTTTTAAAACCCCAATCTATTCTGCCAGCATGAGCTCGTTTGCATGTTAATCACAAGAGTGATTTCCTACTTCACAAGGAAGTCCACACTCTTTCATAACCACTTTTAATTGCATTTAAAATGTTGCAGGGTTGGGATATTAGAAATGAAGGCGTATCAGTGTCAAATTAGTAAAAAAAATATTTCTGAAAATCTTTATGGGCTACAGATTATACTATTATGGGCTTTTTTTTTTTTGTTAGAAAATACAAAACGTGTTTTAGGATATATTTTAAGTGAGGCATGTTAAATGATAAAAACAGATTAATTTGTACATGTGTTGCTTCTTTAGAAATTTGATAAACGGAAACCTCTTTTTAGCTGGAAAGTATAGAATACATTTTTACTAGTCAATTGCTTTATACATTGACCAGTACTTTCATTAATTTCTCATTAGTTAATAAAATAGTAAATTAACAGCAGTTAAAAATGTGTTTTTGTAATAAAGCATAAGGCAGTGTGACATTAGAAAGGTGCATGAAAAATTCCTTTCAGTTATATACTATTTTACATGTATTTATATTCAGAGAAATCCAGTTAATGATTTTAATAAAAAATAATTTTACTGTTTTCATATATTGATATTTGCTAATTATTTTAAAATCATATGCTAAACATAATAGAAACCAAAAAAGCAATTACAGATCAGAATTCATATAATTTATGTATGCTGCATGCTGTCATTTGAGATTGATCCTAGAATAAATTGTGGCAAAAATTATATATTTGTTTTTATTTATGGCTAACTCTGCCTTTAGAATTAGAGATAGGAATAAAAATAGTAGAAAGCTATTTAAGAGTTCTTTTTTCCTTTTATGTTCGGAGTGGTGCAGGAATAAATGGACAACATTTTAAACGATTCTGTGATATTCATATAAGATTCAACAGTTTCCTCTGTAATCTGTAAAAGGCCAATGTCAAAGTAAAGACAAAATGACTTGTTCTCTGAAGACAGGAGTGAAGAAATGTAGCTCTCTAATAAAATAGTGTTAAGTTCACAATGGTTACATTGTGATCAGTCTCAAAGATACAAAAACTAATTTTTAGTCAAGCTGTTAAAAATTATATATTTAAGAAGATGAAAAGTTTGAGGATTAAAGAAAAATCACTCACAATTTTAAAGAGGGTATATTTGCTTTCATCACCAGGTGTTCTTTCTAATATAAATTACCAAGATGATGTTTCCATAACATAGCTTGGGGTGCTCTGGAGATTAAAACTACCAAAACAGACCTATTAAATTTTTCATAGGGAGGGTCCACCAGGGATAATAAGCCAATATTCCTTGTCCCATATTCCAGATGTTTTATGTAATTCTGCATCTTGCTAAACCTAAATTGTAGCTTTTCCAGAAAAAATGTACTACGGAGACTGAGATGAAAGGCAAGAACTGTTGAAATGTTAATTTTACTATCTGCTGTTGAGGTCTGTTACCTTTTTTGTATTTTTTCTTACTCCCAGTAGCTCAGTTCTGTTTTATGAATGTTGTGGTATTTCAGTTGTTTGAAGTTTTGAAACTTGGAGCATGGCTTTGACTTGGCAAAACACAATGCCACATGGTGTGTGACACACTGATGGATAGTCTTTGATCCGTATGATTCACAATCTCTCTACTTTTAACTTGATTCAGGATGAGAAAAATAAAATTTAACAGTAAAAAAAGTTCTAGCAATAATTCTTGTAACATAAACCCAGAAAAACTGTAAGAAAAATAGTTCTATTTAGTAATTATCAGGTAATAATGTAATAAACAAAAGTATATTTTGGTGATTTTTTCCATATAGACTGTGGACATTTAAAAACAATATTGGGGTTATTGCACGGCTGTGGAATATTTCTGCATTGATCTGAAACAGTTAATGCTTTAAAATAAAGTACAGCTGTGCTTCACAGATTAGTTGGCAAATGTGGTGGAATAAATACCCTGGGCCATTCTTGTGATTCCCATCCTCATTCTCCTGTTGTCCTGTGCTGAGAGCTGACCAGCAGGAAAGTTCAGGGACTGGTTCCTGCTGTAGTTTGGAGCAGACATGGATCTGGTCTGAGTGAGCTCATGTCTGATTGGCTTTTTTGATCCCACGTGAGATACAGGTGGTAGATGGGGATTATACAGGAGGAAAAAATCAATGCGTTGTGAAGGGAAAGTCTTGTGCCTCCCATTCAGGTTGGCTGTTCTAGGAACAGCAAGAGACACCTGGCTGCTTACTGGCCCATAGCTTTTTTCCACTGATGGACTGATTTCAACATAATTGTTCAGATGCATTGTTATGTGATAGATGTTTCTCACTGCATGACTTCTTATACCGAGTTTTCTAAAACTGTTTCTTTTATACTTTATAATTTATTACACTTCAATTTCTGAAAATAAGACTTGTATGCAGGCTTGTGCTATTCAAGGCTAATGCCCTGATATAAATATTTAATGAATGCTTATAATTTTCTAACATTTGATGTTCTGATCCTTAGAAATTCAGTTCTTACCAGTTTTCTCTTTATCTATTTTTTTAAATTTGTTGAATTTCCCTTCAGCTTTTTCAAGAAGATTGGAAAATAAGTAAGCAGATCATACCCTAAACCAGGGAAATACAGAAAGTTACAGGAGACTATTTGCTAAAATTTTAGAATTTGTTTCAATTAACCTAACTTAACTTAACTTGCTTTCCTTTGGAAAACAATGGTTTTATAAAAAAAAAAAAATCCACAATATTTCCATCCATTTCACTTGAAAGTTCCTATTCCAGTTCATTTGACTTTCAACCCTTTTAGAAAAAATACAGGGTTGTGATTATCCTCCTGAGTCTAAACTAAGAAACCAGGTAACTTCACTGTCTGTTCTGTGGTTTTTGGGAGACAAATCTGGGGAAATGTGTTTCTGGCGTATTTCTACATCATAAAGCAGGAAAGAAGTGAAAAGCGTAAACTCTTTTAGGCAGGTGTTTTTCACCTGTGGGAAGAAAAAAGTGAGAAAATGTACAGTCTGTTCCTGAGGAGATTTCCTCCTTTGCCATGTATGGCTGCACTGCCTGAAGCAGTACTGTACATAATGTACATGAGACTGTTTGGAGAAATGCATCAGTTCTAATATAAACACCAAACTTTCCTGAACCTGTCATTTTGGCTGTGATTTCAAACCAAGTTTATTTGACAAGTCTTCGTAAAAACAATTTTCTTTAAGTTGACTTCAGTAATCTAATTGTTTTAATGGTTCTATAACTCTAGAGCAAAAAGGTCTTCCTGTGAAAAATAGAGGCATTTCAGTTTTTTTTTCTTGTTACTACTTAGCAAACTATTAAATCCCTGAAAATGAAATGTATTTGATTTTATTCTTGCTCTTACATGCAAAATTAAGATTGCTATTCTTTTACACACTCAAAAATTTTTTCTTTGTATTTTATTTTCTTCTTTTGCAATAGTTTAAGTATTAGGGCTGAAAAGTGGGGCAAAATGATCCTTTTATCTTTTAAACATGTACAGTCAGTGATTGTAACCATTTTCCCTAATCTGTTTCCATAGTTTGTTTCTACTTTTTTCCTGGAGGCAGTATGGTGTGATTGTTCTGCCACAGTTCGTATTAGGTATTATGAATTTTGCACAGTTTTCAGATCAAGTCCTTTAATGTCTACTATTAATAAAAGCAGCAAAGTTCCTCAGCATGAGTAGAAGTTTTATAAGTGTGTGGCAAAATAGTGGAGAGCATTTGAGCTGGATGACTTATAGCTGATGATTTTCAATAAGAACCAATGTCTTATAGATTATGAAATGAAATTCCTCCAAACATGGTATATCTACACTTGATACTAGTATCTTTTTTACTTCATTTTACAGTAGATCTGTGCTATTCACTGTGAAGACTTCAGAGTCTAAATCTGCAGACTGTATTTCCTTTAGGAAGGAAAACATTTCAGAGTTCTTGCATTCCTTACAAAAAACCCAAACTCTTGGACTCTCAATAAAGATTTATATGGGAGAAGTAGCCCAGTGTGAGGAATAAGCCTGTAAACATGCTTGAGGTATTGGAGTGACTTGTGCCTGTTTAGAAATAGGACAGCCCATGGCTGAGCAGCCTGACATTGCATGTTCTCATGGTCTGGGTCTCTTTGAGCCAGGGCCTGTTTTCCACCCCCAGGAGAAAGTGGCACACTATCTTCTGTCCTTACCTCTACAGTCTGTTTCCCTTCATGAGCCACACTGACTGCCCAGAGAGGCCTGTCCTGTTTCTGAGTGCTGGGCCAGCCCTGCTTTGTCTGGGATGCTGCTTGTTGACACTGGCCAGGTTAAAAGGCAATGGGCAGTTGCAGTAGGATCCTTGAGCCAGAGCTGCTTTATAATAAAACTCGGGCTTTTGAATCGGATAATGCTCCACAGTGGCTTCTGTCAGGGTTGGTGTGTTAGGGCAATTGTTGGCTTGAGTGCCTGAAACAATGTGGCCGTTGTCTTGTAGCATGTGGGATTCATGACAAAAAATGCTACAGGCTTCAGGTTTACACTACAATGACATGGACAAACGCTGCATGATATCAACCTGGACCATACCCAGGAACCAGTTGTTTTTTTGATTGTGTCTAAATGTTTTTATGTTTGAAAGCACTCCTTACCTTCATGGCTTTTTCTAGAAGAAAGCTTAGAAATGAATTAATTATACATGAAATATGACAGCCAGAGAAGGAAGGGTACCAATTCTTTTCTCATGGGAATGTCTTATGATTTTCATTATGCTAGTTTCATTTATTTATTGAATTTTTTCTATATTGCTTGTATGCTGAAATTTAAGGAAGGTTCAGGTACTAAAAACTAAGAGGTATAAGCTTGAGTTTTATGAGAAGAAATTTTGAGGAATGTAATTGGAGAAGAGAATTGGTCCAAATGTCTGACAATAGGACAGAGTTCTTCCTGTTAAACCTACTGAAATTTCTGTGGGGGAGCTGATGTTACAGCTGCTGCTACTTCTACAGATTTTTCTAACCAACTAGCCCATGTCTGGGTTCCGCCTGCATATTTTTTGCCTGCTAAAAATCTTGTAAGGGATCTCTCCTCTTTAATTCTCATGGGAGGAGATTTGACTTCTTTTGCTTCATGCTCAAGAGCCCCTCATGAAGGGCTTCAAGAGCTTCATGCTTCAAGAGCTCATGAAGAGGTGGTGCCACCTCTCCAAAAGCCCGTGTTGCCTTGCAGCTCAGAACACTCTCTTTGGGGTGGGCTGGAAGCAGAAGCACCTGGGGAAGCTACAAATGTTGTGGCATATACTAAGTCCAGTTCTTGCCAAGCTGTTTCATTGACTAATGCTATTCTTACTTTTAGGAATTATTTTTGTCTACATGTGTAATTTAGTATGATCTTCTGTCAGTGAAACATGGATCATACATATTCATTTCCTCTTTGAAACTATGTGTTTCAGGCACGCTTGCCACGGTATTTAGTTCATGGGTGTTGCAAAGATCAAAGGATGAAACCAGAACAAGTGTCTCATCCCTGTAGGTCCAGAGGTTTTGAACAATCATGTTTGTATTTTGGTTAGATTTTCACTTACCGTGTACAACAGATCATTGTCTTGCTTAGTATTCTAATGCTATAGCTGAGAACAAGTTAAAATAAGGTCTCCTCAGCAGCCATGGTTTTATGTGTAAAGAACTATCATTTGCAAAGGTAGTGGAATGTTTGGAAAAATCAAATTGTCGTATTGGCCTGCGGTATTTTCATATTCTTCCAAGCTTTTTGCACAGTTCTGTTCCAGTGCAAGATAGATGCAGTTATCAGTGCTCCTTGTACTGTTGTTACTAAAGAAGAATTTAATTAGGTGTAATTACTTGCTGTTGGTTCTTACAAAAAGTTGAAATAGTCACTCATTGCTTTTCTGTTGTTTACTTTACATTGAACATTTCTGGTCAGATCCAAGCCCTTCCACTTTGTATGAAAAGCCAGTCTTTTGCTGTCCTGCTATTGCTGTGTCTTTCTTCTTTTTGGTCATTGGTTTATTGTTTGTTTGTCATGCTATGGTCATTGGAATAGAAATCCAAGCAGCAGCTTTGATTCTCATAGGTTCTCTTGCACCGTGTGTTGTAGAAAAGCAACAAAATTCATGTCTTCCCTTAAGATTTACAGTCCTTTGCAACTCCAGCTACGCCACAGCTCTACAGTACTCACAGTGAGTGAGTGATATCTTAGCAAACATGTTTGCAGGTACAGGAGATCTCCTTTTCATGATTATGGCACTTCTGTATGTTTATGTGCTGCTGTTTATGTGTGTCTGCCATGTCATAATATTTTGTCCCTTTTCATATCCAGTTTACTATCTAGGAACACACTTAGGGATGTTATTGTGAGGGTTATTCCTTCCAATTGAATCTGAGATTTTTTTCATCTAGTTGAAAAAGTTTATATTGTGCTGCTAAACTGATGTTTTTAATTTTCTTTAAGGTCTTTCTGTAAAACTATAATTTCCATGTTTATATTGTCAGTTTTCAGCATTTTCCCAGTTCATTTTAAATTACCTATTTTGGTGTTGGTATTCACATTAACCTCTAGAACCTTAAGGATCTATAACTTTAGAATACTTTAAGGCATTACTACTAACAGAAAGTGTGTACATCAGTAAAATTCTTTTCCATCTTCTGCTTTTTATCATGTGTCATTAGACTGCTTGTTCATATCTAGTCATGTTCTGAGTAATGTGTCATAATATACATATAATTTTACACTAGTTAAAGATCCTACAAAGGTAATATTACTGTATAGTAGGAGCATAATGATATACCTAATTTTTCTATAGCTTTGAAGTTCAGTCATTCCTTTAACAGTCTGATTTTGTTTATGAAATAGAGAATATGAAAAGTTTTCTGGGATTTTTTACTCTTGAAATATAAACATGTGCATAAGACATGGGATTTTGTGGTGAGATTTTATTCTGTTGCGCAGGAAATGTTTGGGTAAGTGACGATACCCTGTGAATACAGTACCTTCAGTTTCAGTGATGTATTCCTGGAAGATTTTTGGTTTTCCTATCTGGTCTTCCAATCTTCATTTTCATTTTCAAGTAATTCTTTTTCCTTACTCAGAAGAGATCACTGCTACAAAATTTTCCTATGCCCACATTTTCTTTTATTGTGTATGCTTAAATTTTCAGATTACCTTTTTCGCAATGTAAATACAATACTTGTAGAGGGTAATGTAACAGGCTGCGTCTCCTCCTGTGCTTTATGAAACAGAGGGGTTCAGTTCAGTCAGTAACTGTAATGTCTGATCTGATGTCAAATTCCTGGTGACCAGGTACCCACAATGGCTTTAACACCTGTACGAATGGTACCTGGGGCATGGTGTGTTCCCAGAGCCACCACAGAATGGTTGGGTTCTTGTCTTTAAAGAGCATGGTGACTACGATGGAGCCTCTTTTGGAACATGACTGGAGGGGGCTGTAATACGCAATCCAGCTATTTTATTCCAACTAAAGCCATTGCTTACAGATTTTTTTCTTCTGGCTGGCAGATTGGGTTAAGGTAGTCTACTGGTAATTAGGGTGACCAGTGAAGATTTAAAGTGCTGCCCTATCTGTAGATATTTTGTAAATAATTTCAGTGCTGAGGAAGGGAGTGCTTTTTTCTCATCTGGGTGTCTCTAGGCTCAATCTGTAGTCATTGGATGTTATGTGTAGTGAAGAACTTACTGTTTATCGCATACTTTTAACCTTCCTTTTCAGAATCTGAATAGAGGAATACTCTGTGAATTCAATATATAAAAAATGTTTTCAGGTTAGCTGGATTGTCTTTTAAACTATTCCAATTTATGGTCAACATTAGAACTGGTCACGGTGTTCTGCAATGGTTACGTTACCTTGGGATTTAAAAAAGCATAACCTTCCTTTTCTCATTCTTTATGTTGTCAAGGGTCTTTGCCCATTTGACTAGTGTGCCATGGGACTTAACTATGCATCATAACTCCGTGTCTGTAATTTTTCTGAGACACCATGTTTCATCCTCTGAACATGGACTTTTTCCTTTGTAGCTAGAAGTGCAGCTTTACACGTGTGGTGGTGTGAAAAGTATTCCTTTTAAGTAAAACATTTTCAGAGATTCAGATCATTTCATTCTAGTAGCTGACTCTCCTCATTATCATTTGCTGTGTTGTCAGCAAACGTCATCAGTAATGAATTTGCAATTTCTTGAAGGTCACTGATGAAAGAGCGAAACAGTATGGGACCAGTAACCTATCACGGCAGATCGCTCTTACAAATGCCCTTAATATAATTCCCTGTTTGCAATTACATTCTGAGACTTACTGATTTGTCTGTTTCTAATCCATTCTAATCCATAACATATTTTTGATGTTAATTTTGTATCATTCTTGCTTTGAAGTCCTGGAGTGGTGCTCAGCAAGCTAACATGCAGAAAGTATTTTTCACCAAAGTGAAGTGGGACGGTTTGCTTAAAGCCAGGTGTAAGTAAAAGGTGGCCATAGATTAGAGCCCTGAATACTGTGTTTGAACACAGAATGATGAATTTTTATTAATATAAGCAAAGTTACTCTAAAAATTCCTAACTTTTATATTTAAGAAGCATAATACTGTATTAATGTATAATAAAAAAAATTAAGAGAGTCTGTATATAGAGATTTTTTTCTGATTTTCCTTTATATAATTTTCTAAATTAAGAGGAACAATTTTTCTAGCTTGAAGTTACTTGTAGAATAATTTGATTTAAGAAGACCTGTTATTTGAAAATTTTAAATAAACTTGGCATATTTACTATGCAACTTCAAAAATCAGTGAAAGCATTGTGCTCACAGTGTGCAATACAATTACTTATGAGGAACTTCAGGTAAGAGGTGTTGGAGAACCACTGTCTATCGTTGAAGTTCACGGTAAATTCCAGTTTCTGTGGTTTTCTTTTTTTATTATTACATTTATTACTATTAATATAAATGTAATATATGAGAATAATAGTTCAAGAGTTGAACTCCTTACTGGTTCCTTTCCAACTTGATAAATTCTATGATTCTATTGCTTTATAACATAGTTGGATTTAAGGTTTTTTGGTGGTTTGGTGGTAAGGATTTTTAAAGGTATTTTGGTTGGTTGGGATTTTGGTGGGATGTGGGTTTGGTTGGATTTTTTTTTTAACAAATAGTTTGTAACTATGGAAACTTGTGACAAAATACATTACTGGAAAATGTGCAGAATTTTGTTTCTTGGTATTTGTGGTGTTTATGACTCCTGGTAGGGTGTTGCATCAGTACTTACATAGGATTAATAAGAAAGCTGCTCTATTCTTAGCTCATATTTAATTCTCTGTATTGAGCTTTGGTACTATGGATTATTTCAACTCCGTGTAGTGTTTCAAGTGTAAGCTCGACTTTATTGCCAGGTGGCAGGAATGAGGCATATAAACATTTTATAGACAACAGATGCAGATAAATGGAGGAATTTATACTTGTTTGGCTAAGAGATACAGCCCTTAATAATTCCTCTATGCTGACTGATATTGGACAATTAAAAGTGTATAAATTACTACAAGACTAATTACTGCAAAGAGAGAGCGATCATAAGTTTCTATGCATAAAAGCTGCTTCTCAAAAGAGTTGCAGTGAATGTTTTGCTTCTGCATTGTGGCAGAAAAGCATTGAAGAATGATAAGTAGCAGGAAAAAACCTCTCAGGTCTTCTGGTCCCCAATTACTACATTACAGCTAGTCCTTTTTATTTATCTTTATATTAAAGAGTTATCCCAATTGCAGGAGATTTTCAGAATTCTGTTGTGTTAGAAGCTAAATAAATATGTAATAGAAATGCAGATACAGTTGGCCATTTGTTACAAATATATCTTCATTGGCTGTTGAAGGTAAGATAGAAGCTATAATCTATTTTGCTTGGATATACTTTCCCCCAGGATAAAACAAATCTGCTATAGTCCTTAGATTTATAAAGCAGTTGTGCAGATCCTGATGCTTAGCTCAGTTACAGCTATCATATTCAGGCCACTAAGGTCCACAGAGCTGTATCAGAGTCTGTGAGAAGAGAATCAAGTCCATACAGTAGCTTGGCTGTCTTGTCTGGTGCTTATTCCTGCCGCTGAGGCTTTTCTCAGTTAAAGAAAGCTTTTAGGTTGAGAAAAACAGATGGGTATAATTTGAGAAAGATAGAAGTGAAATAATTTATTCTGATAAATTTTACTGAAAAAAAAAGTCATGATATATATTACAAAGTTGTGGTCATTCTTTAAATGAATGGTACTAGTAATAGAGTTTAAAAATTCTGCCTAAGTATACATTCTCTGTGTAAGTGGGGTTAATATATTTTTGCAACTAGATTGCTGCACTGTTTTTTTTTTTTCTTTTTTTTAATTTCTGTAAAAACAAACTAAAGTGAAATTTGATAAACCTCAGCCCTGAAATTATTTTTAAACAAAGTTGTGCTGGTGACAGCTTATTTTCTTAAGTAAACAGATTCCATATGTGGCATTAAGTAAATAATTTTGTGATTTGATAGTGGTGTATTAGGGTGAGACATCCTGTAATGTAGCTATGTCTGAAGTTATTTACTGTTTTTCCTCTGCCAAATTGTGATTGTTTAGTCTGCTAACACTTGTACTGAGGTTTTTTCTGGGTAGTGGTTAGCAGTTGTTTTCAAAGCAAATGTTAAATCTAAGAAGACATTCCTTCAGAAGAATCCTGTTCTGGCAGAGGAACTTGATTTGTGTTCTTGTTCAGTGTTCCTTTACTGTTTTTAGTAGGGCTGTTGAAATCTATACCTTATATGATCTCATTGTACTGCCTGCATTTCATTAATGAGTGACTCTGTTTGGGGCTTGGGGAGTGAAATATTTTTCATATGACACTACCCAATATGAATGCAGTGCACCAGCTGCAAAAACCACGGACCATCTGAATTTGTGGTTTCTGAGGGTGTAAAAAGTTCAATTGCTTATACTAGAGCTTATATCTGTATATTATACCATATGGAAACGGAACTACTGTAGACGTGGAAAGAAAAAGAGAAAACCAAGCTCTTTAGCCATGGTTCAAATGAAGATGAAAAATACATATCTTGCAGTGTGGAGGATTACTGTAACTATGCAGCATTTTTTTTTTTTTTTTTTTTGCATAATAGAATAAGGTGAATTAAAATTTTGTCACGAAACAGTATTTTTAAAGATGATAGATATGTAAATGATCATGATAATGTTAGTGATAGTTAAATGCATTTACTTTCCTCTGTTGATATTCTTTGTTTCATTTCCTTGTCTAGAAGAGAGAAAGCAGTCTTTTAGAGCCTGGGTGGGCATTATCCTGATTATCCAGAGTGTAAGCTAAAAACACTTCAAGAAACTCTATTTCAGCCATAACTTGGGAAGTTTAAAACTAGTTTTGAATTTAACAAGTCCAAACATAACAATCATTCCAGTTTCCACTGTTTTGGGGTTCTTTCTTTAGTGGAATCAAAGTATAAGCAACTACCTATGAATCTGTGGAGCAATATGTTAGACATGTTTGCAAATAGTTTGAAGTTGCTCTTTTAAATGGCCAGGTAAAAGAAATTAAATGAAGTTCAAAGGGATTTACCAGTCTTCTTGGAAATCTTTTCTGGGTGTTCTTTAATATAGTGAAATTTGTCTTCAGTAGAACAAGTCGCAAAAACACATTCTTTGTTTTTGCATAAAGCCGTAACAAGAATACACGCCATTATTTCTGTTAGGAATTGGTCAGGTGGGAGTGGATATACAACTGTTTAATGTTCCAGATGAGATTTGCATAGTTGTTTCTTTCAGACTAACCGGAGGTGTGTGTCTTTACTGTGATAGCTGTGCCTGACATTTCAGAAGGGGCAAAGTTAAGAGGCATTTGAGTATTTCTAATGAAAAAGCACCAATCTGTGTTCATACACACACAATGTCTGAGCAATTTTGAGATGCATTTTGGACTGTCTCTGAAAGCAACACAGAAGCCAGCACTCTCAGCAAACTGCAACCTGTTGACAAGCACACAGCCTTCTGCAGCTGCTGCTGTTTGGTTCATTCAGTCAAGTAACACAGTAAATGCCATGATTTATATCTTGAACCAGAGAATATTCATAAAAGTGCCAAATAGAAAAAATAATAGCAACCAGCACATAACCAAGTTTCCTAGTGTAAGTTTTGTTTGAACAGACTGGTTCAAAAGCTGAAGAGTTTTGTAAAATATCACTCCTTTCTGTGAATAAAGCATAAACACAAGGTAGTGCTAAATTTGTTGTACACTTTGTTTACTGTGACTCGTCCATCCAGCTCTCCATATAGGTTCTGCCATCAGAGAGAAAGTACTTTTTGTTGACAATTAGCCTCAATGACAGATTTCTCTGAACCCCTGTTGAATGCCACTTAAATGCTATTGATGCAGCAGCTATTCAGTGTGGTTATAAAAACCATGACTGAGAATTGATTCCACTCATAATGAGGATCAGATGTAAAAGTACCTATATGAGTTTTGTAGGAATACATTTTGCAAATAGAGAAAAAAAAAGTAACGAAACTTTTTAGCTCTTTTGGTGACGTGTAAAAAATTTTGTTATATTTAAATAGTTTAATGAAATTGCAAGTTGTTCACCTCAAATTTTTGTATTTGGCTTTAGGTTGTTTTGTATTTTGAGGGCTTTTAAAACATACACTTTTTTATTCTTTTAATCTAATTTTTGAGCTCTGAACCTTTCAGGTTTTATACTTTTAATTTGTACCCATGAGAACTGGAAAGTTATATATATAAAAAAAGACAATTATTGTAAAACTTGTATATCCCAACAGTTGAAGCTTTAGGAGAAAACACTAAACATTATAAGATTTCAAGAAAAGCTCTAAGTATCATCACCAAAGTTATGGTATGAAAAGTAAAATCAGTTTATAGACACGAATGGGTGAAATGGTCTGGCTAATGAAATTGATTTGAGCCTTTTGCCACTGAGATCACTGAAGGCTGAATTTTGTTCTCTTAATCCTTTCCCTGTCATATCCAGGGTTAATCTGCTTGTCCCATGTCTCTGAATCCTCATCTCTTAACTGGGAATGCTTCCTCCATCTGATCAATGGTGAGTCAGTTTAGAAGAGAGAGCGGCTGGGCTAATCCTCAAAGAGGCAGCAGAGTTGTTATAAAATTAAAATTATTCTTCCTTGTCACATAAGGTAAGGAGGTTTAAGTTCATTGATCAGGACCCAAAGCCATCAAAGTTTGTGAGAGGTAGAAGCCAAAAACAAGGGGCTTGTAATAAAAGTGTAATTACAAATGGTACTAAAAACGACACATTTTTCTTACCTTGCTGAAATCCTGGTTTGGCTGTGTTGGGTTCTTTGCAGCTACAGATTACTACAGATTACTTTGTTAATGACTTAAATCTCTGCTATTACTCCAACATAACTTTTGCCCTAGACTGGATTGCCACAGAGTCAAAAAACATTCTGAAATTTTGTTCTTTTGTTCTAAGAGATTTGATAAAATACAGCATTTTGAATTTACCTAGCCTGTAGGAGTAACATGGAAAACTAAAATGTTCAGATAAATACCTTTGTAAAAGAAATATGACACCCTCAGTAAATAGTTTATGCAGAAATTTTTAATTTTAGTAAGTAATTAATTTTAAAGTTTTTCATATCATTATATTCATTACAAGTTCAGTAATTTGAATATGAATAGCACTTTGGGATTTTGTAATTTTTAAAATAAAATTTTTATTTACTATGCTTATTTTTAGTGCAAAATAGTAGGTGTATTAACTATTTCTTTTCTCTTCTTTTGACCTGTTTCCTGACATTTGATAATAATAGATCTGCTTTTTTATTGCAGTTTTAACATGTTGGATTGCTCAACTTTTAAATAAAACTCAAGACCTAATTCCTTGATGGTTATGAGTCATCCAGGTTGTGTCATCCTATAGGTAGTGTTGGGATAGCTTTTTACATCAGCAAACATCACCTTATGTTTGTTTCTGTTGAATACTGTTAACTATTCTGTTGTCCAGAACCTCAGCCTTATTAAATCATGTGATTTATGATACTGAGTCCTATCTCAAATTCATAAGCAACTTAATTTAACCTAATTTTACTAATCTTAAAAATTTTCTTCCATCTTTTATCCTGATGTTTCTGTATGCCATTATCTTCTCTTTTGTCCTGTGGAAGACCAGTTTCTCTGTGCATTAGTAAAGGTTGCTGTTTAGTGCTTTCTGGAGGTATCATTCAGTGATACATCTGATCATTCAACACACATTTTAATTTAGGCTGAACTGGGATGCTCTGTTGCCTCCCCTAATTTGCACTGGATAGAAGCTTCCTTGGCTGTAACTTATTCTTCGTATCTATTTACCCTTCTTGAACAGGGGTACTTTCATGCAGATAGGTAAATATAATTGTGTTTCTTTTGACCTGTCTTATATTTTATTTATTATTTAGGAACTGGAATGTGGTGGAGTATTCTTAAGTTGGGTAAAAGACTCCAAAATATTTATTTAATGCAACTCATCTGAGCATAAGTAGTCTTCCCTCCCTTTCTTTTAGATTGTAACCAATCTTTTTTAGATTTCCACATCTGCATGAGTTTCCAGTTTAGAAGACCCAACTTGTCTGAAAATACAGAATTATGTAAAGTTGATATATGTATATATTTATAGAAAACTATGCTTGGAAAAAACAAAGCTTCTTTTAAACTGAGTTGGAGCTTGTTTCACACAAAATTCTTAGCAGTCGTGGATGACCTAAAATTTTGTAATGTCCTAGTTGAACTGAAATCACTTATTTTGCTGACATAATTCAAATAAATATTGAATTTGAACTCGATTAGAAATGTTTTCCTGGACCTTCAAATGTCTTGTTTGTTTTATTTCACAAAAATTAATTGGTACGCCCCATATTAAACGGTAAATAGAATTTATTCAGTGACTAAGCTGAGATACACTGATAATTTTAACTAGGTTTGTCTGTCTAGAAGTTACATCTTTGCCAAATAGCATGACTGAATAGCAAACCTCCTTCTCTCTGTTCCCATTTGAAACATTAATTAGTGTTTGAACTCTGTAAGTTCACAAATATATCTTTTCTCTTTAGACAGATAAGGATAGGGAAAAATATTATTTCATATATATATATACCTGTTAATATGCAAAGGAGAGTTAAACAAATGAACAAGTAATACTAATAAAAGATACTTAAATAACAAAACACTCATGAAGGACAAGATATCAGGTCAAATATCCGAATATGTTGCAGAAACAGGTATCACAAACTACCTTTAAAAAACCCAACTGCAGATGCCTGTAGTGTAGGCATCAAGACATGAGAACATCATTTAGATATTCACTATAGCCAATGGAAAGAAAAAGGCATTTATAAAGGAGTGCTTATCTCAAGTTTGATAGAGATATCTAAATTGCTTTTGGTGTTCCTGGATGTATAAGAGTTTAGAGCTCTTTGAGCTAGATTATGATACAGCTGCCTACATTATGTCTGGACTCATAACTGTCACCCCCTAAAAGTACGGAGAATGAAATTACTTTGTTTTAAGGGGATTTTGGTTTTTTTAATTTATCACTTTTCATCCTGTAACGTTCTTGCACATACATGACATTTTGTTGGTATACTCTGATTTGATTTAGAAACTTGTTTAACTTGTTGCATAGTTCATCTACACAAGATATTACACTTGCATCATTGCTTTAAAATTATCATATATGTGCTCAAATAATTTAGTGTTAAATCTTTATTTCTCTGTTAGAGCTATGTTTCATAGCCAATTAAAAATCAAAATGGAAAAGTGTACATATATTCAAAGTGGCACATAGGTGGGGTAATTAATTGGGCTAATTTGCGTCTGAAATCCTAGGTTAATCGTATTTGTTATGCTTGTAATGCTTGTAAATCAGAAAATGATTGCTTAATTGTAAATTACATATTGATTAAAGCTCGTGTAGTTTCAAAGGATGACTATATTTAATTTGCATAGTATACCATTCTGCTGAGAAGGTGTTCATTTCTTTGAGACTTTGGAATGAGTTTTTCCAACAGATGCTTACAGCATGCCTAGAAGTTTCATTTTATTTGAAAATGCTTTATATAGTCTTTTCCTGTTTTTCTTTCAACTGTTTTCACAAGTTATTTACAAAATTAAAAAAACTAGTGCTTTTTAGTTCCAGTGTGTGAAAAGAAATACAAGCTTTCATGAACGTGTACTGATTTAGAATCAGATAAAAATTACAATTACTACACCTTTGCAACCAATGGTCTACTTTCAGGTTGACAGGAAGAACGTCTATATTGCTACTCTTTTATAAAAAACAAAATTTAAAATCACTCTTAAATGCAAATTCATTTTTCAATGTCATGCTGGTGACTTACACTGGAAATAGGTTTGGTTTTCTAAGTGTACATTCATCGTAAACAACTCTAGATTACATAGCCCTGAAGTCTGAATGTTGTATTCTTTTTTTCATTGTGGTTAAAGAAAATCAAAAGGTTTTTTGATAAAAAAAAATCTTTTCACAAAGGCATAAATTTTACTGATTGAAATTTAAGCCTGATTGAAGAATAGACTAAAACACACTTATTTCACCTCATTTTTACATGGAAAGTTTTTATTGAACAGCCAAAAATACAACGGCAATGTTACTGATAAATAATCTAAGTGCAACCATCAGTCCATAAAATGTATCATATACAAAAACCAAACTCTGAACCAAATTCAGTCTTCTAAGTTAGGAATGAAATCTCTGATGGTGTGTCATTTCAGATAATTATTATCATGCTCAAAGTGAGTGTGAGTATTTTTCTCAGATTATGTATTAGGAATTCCATTTATTTAATACTGTGGTGTTCTTAATTAAAATTTTATGTAATGATACAGTACTAACCACAGAACTTAATCATGGAAAATCCATAACAATATTGTCCAAATAAGAATATGTCAGTAGTAGAGACTTAATGGAGGCATTGACATTTTGGTCTGCCAGGCAGGGCATGTGAAAGAATGTGTTTTGTGATTGTGCTGGAATAAACAGACTGTTGGGAACACGGGATCATGGAAGACATTGCTGGAGAGCAATCAATATGACAACAAACATAGACTAAAATATACGTAATTATTTTTTTCTTACAATTAAATGAAAAAGTTCTTGAAGACATTACTTCTAGTTGGTCAAGATAACATCTAGCTTTGTGCCTGAGTTTTAGCCACTCTTAGATTTTGTCTTCCAGTTTCAGAAACATTTGCAGTTACAATTTTTGTTTTATCATTGCAACATGACAAACTCTGGTAGGACCTGTAGGGCAGATCAGAGATCATTGACGTGTGGAAATATGAACAACTCCTTAGTGGAGTGGTAACACTCAAACTGGGTAATATTTCTGCTTATGGTCTGGATATTTATTGAGATATCAGTGATTAGTATTCTGAGTCACTTTTTAAAATGGTACTGCTCCAGTACACTTACAAGTGTTATATTTTTGTTAAAACAACATCAGTTTTTTTAATAAATCATGGTCAAATTGAGTTTAACTTCATAACTTATCTTTTACTATGTCATATTTTTCCTTCAATTGCTTTTCTAGAAGTGATGTTGCTTTTAAAAAAGCAAACCTTTATATAGGACTTGTAAGTGTCCCTTTTTTTTACCTTTACTTTGATGAATTCAAAAAAAGATTGGAAAAGGATTAGAAATGCACAGAAAGTAAATTAAAATTATTTTAAAAAAACCTCTCATCTTTATTAGGTCTGTGAAAAAACTACTAAAAATTACAAAAATTCACTTGCTTGTAAAACTAGTATTTAATGGACAATATTATATCTTATTGTGTGATTAGTCAAAATCTGCATCTTGCAATATTTTGGAAAAAAGGTAGAACTTTTCTAGTCACACCATTCTCAGCTTTTCTGCTTAGTGTATTTGTATGAACCAACTAAGTTAGTAAGGATGTGAACTGGTATGAAATTAAATGGGGAAAGTATTTTGCCTTTCCTGAAAGGTTCCTAGTTTGAAAACTCGACTAGCACTTCAGTGAAATTTGTTCAAATTTAATATTTGGCAATTTCCAATGCATTGCTGGTTTGATTTTTTTTTAAGTTTACTTTTGTTACATTGATGTAAATTTTATAGCGAGTCCATGCCTAAAAATAGGCTATTTTAATTCCAATGAAATTTTAAACCTATTTGAAATACCTCCTATTTAAATTTTAAATAAGAGTTTATTAAAGTACAGTATTCTTTTTGTCATTTTTAGATTGTTAATCAGTGTGGATTTTATTCTTATTTATATACTAATAAGTGTATAGATAGATGTAGTTATAAATAAACATGCATTTCTTTTTTGAGAGCTCTAGATTTAATTTCTGAATGGTTTGTGTAAGTGCTAACACTTTTTTTAAAAAAAACTTTTTGTTAATAAAAAGAGATTTAGAAAACTCTAAGGTCTGTAGGGAAGTGTTTTTATTCTTATATGGAATTTGTGTGGGCATCTCATAGTGAACATAATATAAGCTGTGAGAAATCCATTCTTTCCAGAGAAAAAGAAAACAGTGGTCATGAGTATTTAACATAAATTCGAAAATAATTGCAGATGCCAACTTCATTTGGCATTATTCAGCATCTCTTCAAACTAGTGTAACAGTTGTTTTAAAAGTCACACGTATTAATCTGTAAATGTGGAAGGGTTTAACAAGTTTTCTCATATGGTTCTATCAGTATCTATCTATCCACAGTGAAGTGAACTTTGGTTCTAATTTGTCTGGATGGTGTATTTCTGGATGACCTAGAAAGCTTGTAGGTTGTTAATACCAGTGTACTCAGAGTTGAATTAAAACATGCATGTTAACCTTTCAAATACACTCTGAAGTTTTAACAATAAATGAAATTTTTAGTGGGATACACTAAAGATTTATTGGAAGAGGAGCTCGAGTCAAGAAAATGCAAGTGAGGCAGGACCTACGCATGTATTTGATACTGTTTATCCTATAGATAAATACCAAGTCTTACAGAATTCTCTCTGCAAGATCCAAGGAATACCACGGCACTTCACAAATGCATGCTTTTAGAGAGTTTCTGCCCCTTAACAGAAGTTCTTGTGTTAAGTGCTATAAACACTCACCTGCCTCACAAACCAAATAACAATGGTAGAAGATTTTACTTGCTAATTTGGTGTCTTCATTTATGACCTTCTTATCAGCCAAAAGTGAAACCTTTCTTCAGGCTCATGAAGCCCCCAGAAACCCATGCACTATATCTGCAAAATTATTTTCTTCCTGGACCTGGCAGAGTAAGGTACCCTTCAGTGTTTGAGTTCTTCCTCTCTGAATCCTTACTTAAAGCAGCAGAAGAAGTAGCACTGTAATTTTGCACAGTGTAATACAAACATGAGGTAAAATGGTTAAGAGATGAAAAGACTTCCTAAAGAAGTGGATTTTTAGAAGGATTTTTAAAAGGAATTTGAAGTACAGGTTTTGCTTGGATAAAATAAGAAAAAGGCTTAGTCAGTGAGCATATGAGTGAGGAATGTGTTTATGCTTATTCATTTTAAAATCTGGCTGTCTTAATCAGCAACTGCCACAAATCAGTTAACTGTTTTTTGTTACTTCTGAGGACAATCCAGGTTGTGGGAAGTAGGACTAAATTGCCAGATTTCATCACAGTTGTATAATAGTGTTCAATAGAGTCTAGACCAAAATTTTTTGTGTGTGATCATATTGAGGTATTTGGAATCAAATAAGCCTTTGTACCAACTACTGAAGCAATTCATCTCCATCAGGAAAAAGAACAAGTTATTTTTGGATTGATGTCCTAACCAATATGTCAATATGACACCCAGGCTGAATTTATGCTTAATAACTATTATTAGCTGTTCCCTCTGTCCCACAGTCACTGCATGGGTATTCAGCAGCAACGACCATGCCTGTGTGGGGTCTTCAGAGCACATGCTGGCTCTTGACCAGCTGGGACTTAGGAAAGGTAGAAGAGAGGACAATTCTCTTACGAAAATGGGCTAGGTTAGAAAAAGAGAAGGAATTAGGGAAGAGGGGTTGAAGTTAAAGTAATTTCAACAACAGGGGAGAAGAACATTTTGCAGGAGAAAATTTCTATACACTATCTTTCTGGAGATACCTGAGCTTTGCTAGTTTTGCTGCCCACAGAAAAACCTGGTTGTTTTGTCACAAAAGCTCTAGCACTTTCTGTATCTCAGTTAGAAAGTCAATTACATAAATAACAAATATGGTTTTCCTTTTTTCTTCTCAGATAGTTCTGTCTATTTCTATGGATGTTTATTTCTGTATATTCATAACCTGTATTGCTTTTCTGAGTTCTGTAATGCAACTAACCAGCCAGTGTCCTTACAGAGCAGCTGGGCTGTAGTACATGAGGCAGTCCAATCCTCTTAAAGCTACTTGCTCTAAACTACTTTACTGAAGTAAAAAACCCCCTGCATTCTTAAGTGTAGAGAAAATAGTAATGCAACTTAGTTTTGACTACTGTCAAATTTCCCAGTTGTAGATTCACTCTCAGCACTGCCTCTAGCGGAGAAAACCAGAAAATATGGGTTATTAAATAGCTATAAACTTGTCCTTTTGTTTATGTTTTTAACTTCCAGTCCTTGAGAACTTCTGGCTCATGTTTGTTAAGGCCACATTTTGTTTTTCTCTCTTGTTTTTGTTGGGCTGCTGTGTGAAAAGATGGGTAATCCAGTCCTCCTAACTTGGGCTCATCACATGGTGTGGGTAGATCTCAGAAACTCCTGAAAGACTTATGATTTCCTGGCTACTATAGCTTCCACTTGAAATGTGAGATCTCTTTTAGAAAGATATGAAAGATATAAAGATTTGAAAATGTAGGTAATCTTCCATATCTATCAACAATTGGTACTAATAGGTTATTTATTTTCATATTTTGGAAATAAAGAAATGTGACTTTTACATGAATAGTCAAGTAATGGTTTTTCTACCAGTGAATTTGATGCTAAATGCATTTTTCAGCTAAATTAAACAGCTGTCTAAAGTATCTCGTGCCTTATAGATACTTACAGTTGGTTAGCAAGTTATCTCTTAACCCTTTGTTATATAAATGAACTGGATTATAGTTTTAATATATCAATTTGAGAGGTACATTTTAGCTGTGTGAGGCTCAGATGAGTTATACTGAGAAAGATGGGCCCATCTGTTTGATTGATATTTCCCATTGTATCAAGGCTGAGGTCATCTGAAAAAATTAATCTCTGATTTACAATGGAAGTAATAAATTTGGGACAATAAAAGTTCTTCAGAGAACCTACATTGTCTGACAATTTTCCACTTAGAGTTTTCAAGATCTGTGTATTTAAACAGTTTTAATCCATGTAATGTAGAGTATTGATTTTGTATGGTGCTTGAAAATGTCATGCAAGATTAAATCTTATAGCAATCTAAGTGTACTATGACAATGCAAGTTAATGTTATTAGCCAAACTTGTTGTAGCATAAAAAATGGTATCAGGTTTAGTTGACAAGACTTACTAGTGAATGAATTACACGATGATTTCTTAATTATTTACTCCTCAACATTTCTAGATTTTATACTTGCTTGATGTCAGCCAGCCTGTAGTTTCTTGGGTTTGATCTTCATAAACATGGATGCAACATCAAGATTTTGCAAATTTTTTTTATCTTGTAGAGCATCCCTAGATTTGTTAAAAACCCAGAGTTAATTTTTTTTTTAATTCCTTTTGCTTTAATTGCTCTCCATTGACTTTTATACTTTTGGGGTATAAATGATCTCTCTGGATTTTAATAAAATGTGTTCCTTTCTCTCCAAATGAAATTTGCTAAATGCTTATTCTTTGTCAATTACATTTAAAGAATTGGTTGTTATTTTCTTAAGCCCTAATGGTTGTGGATTTTTATTAACCCCTTTTAGGTTTCTCTCATTTATATGCCTTTTTGTGGCATGTTGATCCTGTGTGGACACCAGGTGCCCATCGTGTTATCAACTCCCCGTATCAGTTGTACAGAGAAAACAATAATGATAGACTCAAGGCTTGGGATAAGGGCAGGGAGAGATCATGCACCAATTATCATCATGGACAAAACAGGCAAATTTACTTTATTTTTAATCAAAATCAGAGTAAGATAATGAAAAAACCCCAACAACCTAAATCCTAAAACAGCCTCCCTCTACGCCCATGTCTTTCTGGGTTTAACTGTGCTTCCAAATCGTCCACCTCTTCCTTACCAGCACCGCAGGGGGATGAGGAGCTGTGGCTGCAGTCATTCATCACATGTTGTCTCTCCTTCCTCCTCAGAGAGAGGACTGCTCATGGTCTTCCTCTGCTCCGCTGTGAGGTACATCCCATGGCAGACAGTCATCCACAAACTTCTCTCACGTTGAGTCTTTCCCATGGGCTGCAGTTCCTCCTGAGCTACTCCAGCGTGGGTGTGTTCTGTGGGGTGCAGCCCCTCAGGAACACACTGCTTCAGCATGGCTTCCCCGTGGCGTCACCAGGCCTGCCAGAAAACCTGCTCCAGCCTGGGCTCCTCTGGCCATGGGGCCACAGGTCCTGCCAGGAGCCTGCTCCAGTCTGGGCTTCCCGTGGGGCCACAGCATTCTTCAGGGATCCACCTGCTCTGGCATGGGGTCCTCCATGGGCTGCAGGTGGATCCCTGTTTTGACTCCTCTAGCACCTCCTCCCCCTCCTCCTTCACTGACCTGGATGTCTGCACAGTTGTTCCTCTCCCATGTTCTCACTCCTGTCTCTGGCTGCCATGGCTGTGGTGCAGCACCTTCCCCTCTGTCTTGAATACACTCTCCCAGCTGGGGATGGGCTTGGCCTTGGCCAGCAGCCGATCTGTCCTGGAGTCAGCTCTTTTGGCTCCATCACATGTAGGGCAGCTTCTGGCATTTTCTCCCAGAGGCCACACCTGTAGCCCCCCCAGCTACCAAAACCTTGCCATAGAAATCCAGTACACATTCTGCTAAAAGCTTTCACTTTAGGGATCTGGCTGGTGTGGCTGACTGTGCTTGTAGCATTACCAACAGACCTTAGTTTTCTGCTTAGAAATCAAATGTGAAGTGTTCACCCTACGTTAATGAACGCATGCAGCTTTTACATGCTATCTTTTCTGATCCATAGCCTACAGATATTTCCCTAAAAATATGGGGGCAGGAGCTCCTGAGATTAAGTGAAGGAACAGCAGAAAAAGCTCTGATTTAGCCAAAAGTCTGTTGACAATATCTCAGGTTTTTCATAAGTGTTATTTTGGGAATGTAGTTATACTTTCAGCTGGTTTTTTAGTGCCATGGCACAGTAATACCAAAAGGATTACACTCCCTTATTCTCTGTGTTTACTTGGTAAGGAATTTATGGCCTTCAGACATGGATGTGTCATTAGTATGAGGGATATCACTGTAAATGTTGAATTTTGAACTGATTTATTGCCAGGCTCCTTAGCTTGGCTATGCTGTAATTCTACTAGAGGTGGAGCAAATTATGCCTGATTGCTTCATAAGATGAGTGTCCAGCAGTGAAGAAATCACTTGTGGTCCACGTTTGCACTGTCTGGATGCTGCTCCACCTCTTTGACCCAAGACTCTTTTTTCCTCTACCATTTCATGATAATTTTTTGATTGGTGTTTTTTTATTTGTCAAAGGCACTCCAGGATATTGAGTACAATTTATTTAAAACCTGACAAATAGAGAAGAGAGGCCCTATTTTACTGAAAACAATGTTCCTTCTTTAAAATAGCGGAATACTGTATTTAAAATTAATTATTCGGGGTTGGGGTTTGTTCAGCTCAGATTTCTGTGTTTTATTTATTAGCAAATTGTTTAAATTAAAGTGATTTAAAATTGGATGAATAGTCTTGTAAGGTCTAATGGTGACCATATCATTCCATTGAAAAGGCAAGAAAATCTCTAAACATGTAACAATTTATCTGATGAAGGTATAAGGTATTGCCGTACTTAACATGCTTACTGCAAGTGACTGCTTACATTTTAGATCTCATATGATCATTTCCATAATTTTCCACTTGAGAGTAAGGCAAATAATACTCAGTAAGCACTTATTAGACTGAAAATGGTGAGCCGAATTTATTTTATTATACAGATGACAGTTTCAGAGATATGAAATATTAGAAAAAACACTTAATGATTGATATAAAAGGACAATGCTGTTCTAAAGCATGTACCAGCACAGAACTCACTCTTCATTACTTTAGTATTTTAAAATTAAGAACGATACTGTGACATACTGCCTCTAAATGATACTCCAGAGTACCTACAGAACACTGTGCTCAATATTTTTTCAATAAGGCAGACGTATGCCTTGATTTTTCTGCCTAATTAATTTGTGTATATCCAAATGTTATTTTATGAGCAGGCAAATTAGAAGTATACAATTGATTCCTGTTAGAATATAAATGTTCTTTGAAACATACTCAAGTTTTTTATTCTGTTAGCAAACGTATTACATAAATATTTAAACCTAACCCTCTGTGTTGAAGATGAGTCCTGAGAGCCATGAAAGATTGAATTCTTTAGGGCTTGTTGGAAATTAAACATCTGTAATTTTAATTGTGTAAAGTTTTACATTAAAATTACATCTGTTTTAAGAATATGAATCTCTAGGTTTTCTTAATTTTTTGAGGTGATGAGAGACTGACAGCACTTTTTACTGAGAGTTTTAGTGTTGCAATCTAATTTTTCCAGAGTACAGCAAGTTCAATTAATTGAATAAGAAATTTGGAAAGTGATTATTTTTTAGAAGTTCTGTTTTCAACAGTGTGTTTGTTGCCATACAAAATGCTACATGTGCATAGCATTTCTGACTGCATGATCTATCTGTAGTCAATTTTTTTCTCCCATTAATGTCCTCACATGGTGAGCTAAAGGATCAGACACTGATTATGATACTCATTCCTACTTCAAAATCTTCTCTAAGCACAAACTATGTGTTACTAATCAAAAAGATATTTCATTAGTTTTTGAATTTTGAAATTATTCTTTTAAAAGTGGGAGCACTGACAGTGTAATAATTTTTAAATCTAATTGCTTTCACCTGTTAAAATAAGTAAAATACATGGTGGTGGAAAATATGTGTGCCTAAGAATGGAAAATAGTTGCACATACACCCTGAAGTATAGGACTTTTTCTTTTTTCTTTTTTTCTGTCTGAGGGAAGTGTCTGTCTGTTTTGTACAGCTATATCCTCTCAAAAGTCTGTGTGGCTTTTGAAAGCCAAGGATTCTGCAATGTACAATATTTCAGGCGAGCAGCTACTGCCGAGTAATGAGGCATGGGAGCAGCTGGTATTGGTTTATTTCAGAAGCTTTGTGTCTGATTCTATTAGCCTACCTACAGATATAACTGCTCTTACCACTGCGAGCTAAACATTGAACAAGTAATTCATAATTTGAAAATAGTTAAATGATCATTTTTGCATTTTGTTTGAAGTTTATTGTGTGAGGCTAATCAATGGTGAAGTAAATTGTGAGTACACTACTAAAAATGAAGGCAGTTCTTAACTAAGCAAAAGAACAGGAACTTTTATAGAAAGAAAAGATGAATGTTTGTCACTGAACCCTACTGAATCTAAACAAAGAAAAAGATTACCTAATAGTCTTGCAATGCATTTGAAGTACAGTCTGCTATTTGTTTGGGGAGTCGAATGGAATATATGTCTTAAAATATTTCAGCAGCAGAAGTGGTGTTTTCCAGTGGGTAGATCTTAACATTACTAAATTACTGTATCTTTTCTCCGTAGTTAAGACTCATTATTACACTGTAAGGCAAAATAATTGAAGCTTTTTTTACTTGCCTGTGATGCATTTTAGAGCTAATTTGTCCTAATGATGAATTGCCTTGTAGGGAATTTTATGCTGGTTTATTATTATTTATATATTTTCTACCCAGATTGTGTTAGTTAAGTGAATAATAACACTATCATTAAAACTTAATTCACATTTTAATTAAAAAGACTTAGTGACAGAGAGCTGACTTATAAAGACAGTCAAATTTCACAAAACAAATTTTACCCCATGCACAAAATAAGTAATTAAAAATGAGAGTTGAAAATGCTTTACTTCCTTTTGCTAAGAAAATGTATTTTTGGTAAGTCAATCACATAATTGTCCTCTTTAGGTTGTGGGTACTTTTTGTTGCCACAAGTGGACACTGCATGGATACAATAGAGTTGACCAAAAATTTTTTAGACATTAGCACAACATGAAAGTGATACTTTTCCTAAAGGTGGAAGGCACTAGTTATGGTGCTGCTTTTTATTTTAATTACTAAGTTCCTATTCTGTCTAAAAATTACTTTTGAAACAGTCATACTTATGGTCCATATAAACTCTGATGAATTGCATGTGCCAATTAATGAACTATTGTATGAGAGGTCTAATAATAAATATAGAGTTTAAGATTTAAATATATCTATTTGGAATATATGTACATATTACTTTCTAAGAGTATTTCTTCGGTATTCCTAATTTTTCAAAGACACTACTCAACCTGACTAGTTTTAAGGTGAAAATGGATCTGTTTATAGAGGAAAATCTACGGCATGGTTGCATATGAAAACAGTAGATTTGAAGGGGGAAATAATCCTTACTGTTCTCGGTCCGTAATACTTTGTTCTTAGGATAATAAACTGCTATTTGAAATATCTAATATGTGAAATTAGTAATATTTTTGCTTATTTTTGTAAAAAGTAACAAAGTGCCTTTTCCAACTTGATTAAGCAGGGCAGTTACATGTATTTTAATTTGGTTTACAGTCAGAGTACAATAAAACCTCCAGTATACAGAAAATCAGTGATTGTCAACACTTTCTGTTTAAGTAGTGAGTAATTTCTGCTCAGAAGAGTAATTGCAGGGAATTTTTTTCAGCTTAGTGTACTCAACCAGCACTTTCAGAGCTTAAATTTCTCTGTATGATGTGTTGCTTGTGGTCTTAGTGACCTCTAGTTTAAAGTCCTTAGCCCTGAGTCTGGTCATCCAGTGTTGATTGGTTTTGGCCTCATTCCACTCTAGGTGGTTTCAATAAATTCTCTCAGGCTTTATGACGAAAATTGTTCATAAAGTAATTGGGAGATTTCCTCAGAGCACTCTACATCAAAGGATGCTTAATTGTCCCAGCCATGCAAGAAGAAAAACAAGATGTGAAGTGCTCAGTTTAATTAGGGCACAACTTTATTAACTCAACTGGGAGCACTACCCGGCAATAAATGCAGGTCATTGTTCTTTCCTTGATCACTCGTGGTTTTGGAGAAGTGCTGTTTGCTTTCTTTTGCCAGCTCCAGTGATGGGACCTCATGGTTCTTCCCTTGTACGAGGACTAAGTTAGGGAATATGTGAAATAGGGATTTGTCCCTTTGGTATCACATACAGTCACACAGCTTTCCCTTGCCTGTCCAGTGCCTTTCTCATAACTCCTTATTTAAGACAAATATTCAGGGAAAAAAACCTATTCAGAAAAAAATTCAACTAAAACTGTTTTGAAAAGGATATTCACGCAGTAAAAGAAAGAAATGAAATGTTATTTTAAGAGCATAACGATGGGCATCAAAAATGCTCCCATGTGTCTGTGCTGTTTTCTTCTGCATATCCTAAAAGCAGTACTTTTCTGCTGGTTCCTTAAGACATTCTATAAGCAATTTAAGTGATTTTATACGTGACAGATGTAGCTAAGCTCCAGTGCAAGGCAAGGCTGCACTTTGCAACACATGGAGCAATGCAGTGTATGAGCTGAGTTTCTCCAGACATGGAGAATGAGGTGACTGATACTTCTGGGAAGAAAGCAGCTGCTTTGGAATGCTCAAGTGGTCCAAAGGGCTTGTCTGGGACTTGAGTTTTCAACTTCTCAGGTTGGCTCATATTGAATTTCTTATCAGGTTTTCCTAACTCCTTAAAGAGGAAATGATTTGTCTACAATTAGTAAAGCTCTTCTGCCATGAAAAAACAAATTTTACCTCTTCTTATAAAGGATACAAAAAATAATTGCCAATACTTTCTGAAAATACTCCTGAGCCATTTGAGAAGACAAAGTACACCCTCTGATGTGGTACAGTTTTGCCCTTAGCATGCAAGGAACTTTCCACATTCTACTTTTAATAAACAATCAAAATTTTATAGCAAACATTTTCTATAAACCCACAGTTTCTAATTAAAAGTTTGTTTTGTGGAAGGAACTCCAGGTGGTATAATTAGTGAAATATATTTTAATGATAAATCTTCCTTGTCCTATTTTTTCTTAATAACAAAAGATGTCCTATGCATTTGAGATGCTCCCTATGGGTTGTATATAAGAGCTTGGTTAATTAGCTAATCAACTTACCCACCTTACCTTTTAAAATCTGTCCTGTTTCACAGGTGTAATCTCAAATTTTATTTGGGATAGAGGAGATAAATAAAGCATTTAGTGCTCACCCTAGCCTGCACGGAAGAGAAGATTTTGAGCTGTCCTTTGAATGTCAGTTTGTTAAGGGGCACGTCAGTCGTGGCGCTCAGCCTCTGGTCAGACTGCTCCACCTTCAAGCTATCCCCGTGTCTCCTACACTGCACCATTCCAAAGCAAAATAGCCTGGATGCTGCAGCACAACGAAAATATTGTTACCTCTCAGTGTTTCGAAAACCCCACTTGCAGGCTCTTAGGACTCCACTTTTCTACATATGTGATTTATTTGGGTTTCTCCTCTATTTTTTTAAAGTTGCAGTGAATATAGGGGGTTTATAGAACTGGATCGCTGTCTTTTCCTTTGCTTTATTTTGGCTCTATAGTTCCAATAGTTTTGGATATTTTATTCTAATATGTGGGGAGCACTGAAAACTTAAAACTGTTTCATGTTTGCCTTTTTATGTTCTGTCTAAAAAGACAGTTTCTGTTCTGGGTGGGATAATATTTTCTTCAAGGAAGGTAACTAGTAACCAAACATTTGGATTTAGTCTTGGATTTACTGAAGTTACTCCAAACATTGGTAAGTGAAGAATTATTCTAGAAGTTCAGGTTCTTAAAACACCTTCCAAAATGAAACAAATGGTAATTGCTGCAAACATATATCTGGGAGTAAGTGTGGTCACTATTGGTGAGTGTAGTTCTATGGAAGAGGTGATAATTACGTGGCCCTATCTGCCTCCTCAGATTCCTTCTCCCTCTCTTCCTTATTCCTCAGTATCATTCTCAGAGTCCCTCCTGCAGACAGTAAGTTATTCTGAATATCCTGAGCAGTGTAATGCTGACCAACATTATTGCATTTCTGCCTGTTTTTCCCATGGTGCAGTCCTATTGACTACATTCTCCTCAGATCCTAAACCATATCTTTTAATCCAATATTTCTGGCATCTTTGTCATCTGCTAAGAAAAAGAACAAAATCGATTGTAAAACCAGTTTGATCACCACCTTGAGTTTCTAGCTGCTTTGAATTTTATTAGGTAAGTAATCTCTAACTATTCTGCAATATATGTATAGCTTACAAGGTATTTGTGACTACCTTTACTCAAATCCTTACCATTGATTCATTGGATTCAATGCAATTACAAAAGCTACTATATTGTATTTTATTTTCTGCTAATCTACTGCGAATAAGGGATATGCATTGCTCTCTGTTGCAGAGCAGTATCCTTTTTTCTTGAGGCTTTATTTCTCCTCCAGATATGCACAAGCCTTATTTCTTCTGACTGGGAAAAGAGCCTCTGTCCCTATAAACAGTGTTGACATGAATAGAGTTATGACTATTCCTGTCATGTCTGGTATTACCAATTTACCATATGCTTCACTGGATTATGAAGAATTGTACCAGCTGCTTTGGTAAAGAAAAATTTTATATATATATATATATATATATATATATATAATATATATAATATATATATATACACACACATACATAAAAGAGGATGTACATAGCATGTCTGCTTTCCAAAGTAGGTGAAAGATGACAATAATTTAGTATTGCTCTATATAGTAAGTTGCATAATTATGAAAAAATTTGAAGAGGTGAATACACTTTTTGCAAAGTATCCATGCAAAATAAAGACAAATCTTCACAAATTTTTGAAAACGTTAAAAGACTAATAAATTATTATACCAAGAGGAAAGAAGAAACGAAACTCCTTGCTGTTTAGGAAAACTCACATCAGGCAGAGGAGTAATGAGGATTTTGAATGTAAGTCATCAGTGTGTATGATGTGCTGCAAAAATGTTTTGTTTTTATTGATATTATTAGGAGTTGGTACTAGTCACTCCATGGTAGATGTCAGAGTGGTTCATGTGGCTTTTAATTTCACATTGACTTAGAACCTCTGACAGAACAAGCTCTGGAGTGCTGAGGGAAGCCAATCATGGTGACAGATGGGAAAGCATGGAAAGAAACCTCAGGATTTGAATGTGTGTGGGAAAAGGCAGAGATGTACAAGGAGAATTTTTACTGTCTGATACACTGTACAGAGAGCTTCGTTGTATTGGGGGACTAATACATAATTCCCAGTATATTCTTCCTATACATACACGTTTTGGGGTGTCTTGCACTATTCTGGCATGTATGCTGTTTTCTTTTCTGTTCCCTTTTCCTGAAGTTCAAATGAGGAACTAGTGTCCTCCCTTACTTTTTCATGGATTGGCCAAGAGCGCAGCAGCTCGTAAGGTCCCTGCTCATGAATCCTGTCAGTCTTTGTTCAGAGGAACAAACACCAGCAACTGTAGTAGTTACTCCAACAGCATCTCTGAATCAGTGGTGGTTTCCCTTCCCCTCCTCTGTTTTGTAGTATTAGTACAACTGCTTTTCCTGATCTGGATAAAGGGTAAGATCCTTTCCCTTGTATTTTCCCTTTCTATAATTTTCTTTCCTGATGCAAGTAGAGTTGTGGAAGATAAGTAAAAGATGTTACCTCACAGGTTTTCTTTATGTGAGAGATGTTATAATTCAGGCAAGGAGACCTCTGTCTTTTCTGCAGTACTGCATCAACTCTGGTGAGCCCCTTACAGTTGACAAACATTTCTTGCAGTATCAAAGACATACATTACCCACAACAGAGAAGCTTTAGGAGAAAAATGGGTCTCCGAGAAAAACCCTGTTACATAGGAAAGTCTCTGCAGCAGGGCTCTGCCAGTATATAACACTGCTCAGAAACCACGACAGTACTGAGTATCTGATTATCTTCAGTCTTTGCCCCTTTTGGGTCAAGTTTTCAAGATGAAACTCAAATTCATTGAAATGCATTTCAGATATTCTTTGTAACTTTTTCAATTTTAACAGGAAATAAAAAATTAATTTCTTTCTGCTAATAAGCCCTTAGTATTCATTTAGCTTTCTAATTCTTGCAGCTGGATTTTAATATGTTTATATAAATTTTGATATTCTAAGTCCTATTTCTTAAAAAAACGAAATAAAAAGTAAAAATTCCACATCCATGTTATCAATCCGATGCCTGTGTCACACAGCAATTGTGACAGAGGCTCTATTTTGGTGGGTACATTAACAACACCTGTTGTATCTTCTTTTTTCATTTAACTTGGAGCAACTTAAGGTGGTAGAAGCTCTGTCACATTTGGAGTGGCTTAGATGGGCTAGAAGATATTTATTGCTGAATGACATACAAAATTATTGTATTGATCTTCTCTTACAAAACGGGACTAATAAAGTAACATACAAACCTAAGTTCCCCTTTTGTAAAAAATATGTTTAACTCTATGAAAATCAGGAATGCATATTTGAGTAGGAGAGGCAAGAAAAACTACTTACAGGTTTTTACATGAGAAAAAATTGAGATCAACTTCATTGTTTTAGGTATAAGTGATCTGGATAGTAAATTCTCTAAATCTAATCATATTAACTCTTGGTAAAAAGAAATTCAAGGGGATTTGACTTTTCTACAAAAAAGTTTCATTGAAGCAGCTTCCATATGTGGTCCTGTCAGACATTTATGGAGCAGTTTCTTTGTATTTTCAATGCATACCATTTTTAATTCTTGTTTAGTCGTGTTGTCCAGCTGAGCACCCTGAATGCATCTTGAACAATGTTCAGAGCTGAGACTAAAGCCCAGTCAGGTGTCTGCACTTGCAAAGGTGGCAAAGTTTTGATTTGTGATGAATAGACCTCTCACTGAAATGGGAGACACTCACAGAGAGTGGTTCTGCTTGCCCTTAGATAGGTGTCAAGAGTGGGATTTATTTGCCTAAACAAATGTTTCTAGTGTTACTAGAGATACCTTTAGATACCTGAAATGTCCACAGAGGGTAAGCAGATCTAATGGGAGACCTTTGTCCTCCTGAGTTGGCCGCTAAAAATTGGGTGTGATATCCTAGGTCAGCTAAAATAACAACAGTTAAAATTTAGGCAGCTAAGAACCCTTGTGAACGGGTTCATTTCTCTCTAGGCTCTCTGGACTGTACAGATTGTAGAAGCACAAATTCTTCTTGACAGAAATAAAGTAATAGGAACGGAACATACATGTTAGGACCTAAATGAAAGCATTTTAGTGTGAAGCTAAATCCTGCTGTAGTACTTCTCTTTGAAAATTCAAAGTCCAAATCATAAAGGGTTTTTTTTCCCTGGTATATAACAGTATTTTAAATCTAAATAAGTTATTGTAAAACTGTCAAAACATGTCACAGGCATTTCTCCATGATGCAAAACTAAGGTTAACCTAAGAAAAATAGATCAAAAAGATGCAACTCAGGCATCAATTTTTACTGTGTTCAAGGGAAGAAGTGTTAAGGAACAATATCTCTTTTTGTTCTAGTTGTAATGGAAAGTGGTACAATCTCAGACTGAATTTTTAGGCAATTGCTGAGAAATACTAAGTTTTAAAGACAATCTCTGGACTCTTCTTACCTTTGGTAGGGTCAAATACCACTTTCTGATGAAGTTCTTTAAAAGCAGCATAAAGGAAGCTTCTGTATCACCTCATCTAGACTTTTTCTTAGATAGGTTCCTGACCTTTCTCTCCCATCTGAAGGAATTGAGGTGATCACGTGTTCTTAATCTCAGTGGCCAGCTTCAATACAGCCATATGCAGTAGGAAAAAGGGAGATGTTTCCTGTTCATTTTCAGATTCTGTAAGATTTTATTTGCCTCTTCCTATTATAAAAAATGTGGACTGTAAGCAATTTATTTCAGAATCTGTGCAGAAAGCAAATAACGGTAAGGAGAGTGAAACATGAATATGAATCAGTAATTGTTAAGATAGATAAAATATGGCAAATCTTTTAAAATTATGCTTTGAGTCCTTTAACATATATGCTTTTTAGATTTTAGCATTGGACAAGAATAATTTTGGACTTGTGATAGAAATTAATTTTCCTGGAATGGTGGTTTCTCACTTTTGTCAATGTAATTTCTAAAGAAGGCAGGTTCTACTATTCCCTGTTTGCAAATTATGAAACATGACTTCATCTGTTCAGAATTACATGCTGTCCACATAATTTCTCCACTGTTTGGAAAGCACCTAGCACATTGTGATTGCATTCAGATGTAAATAGATATTCTGAGGGGGAAGGGACCCACAAGGATTGAGTCCAGCTCTTGAGTAAATGGCCCATACAGGGGTTAAGCAGACAACCTTGGTGTTACCAACACCATGTTCTGTTGACATTGTATGGAATCTTTGAATCTGAGGCTATGTAGGGGTTGTTCCACAGTCAGTAGCAGTTTGCCATACATAGTATATTTTGGTACTCCCCCCCAGATGAAGGAATTCCAGTTCACAAAGTCATGGATATGTTCAATCAGTAATTTATCTATTAAAGAAATATATTCTGGGGACATATCTAAGAATTGTGACTGCTACAGGTATTAGGTTAATTTGTAAATAAGTTAATAGCAGAAGCTTATAAATTATTTCAAAAGAAGAAAGCGCTGTCTGTCAAACTGTGTTAGCTAAAAAGGCTTTTACCAATGTAATGGGTATTAATTTAGTCAAAAGACTTGTCTGTTTTAATCAACAGGATACCACAAGGTCTCTCAAGATGGGCCAGGTGCCATTCAGATTGCCTTCTTTGAGATACATGTTAAGATGTTAGATGCAGGCTTATTCAGTTAGACCTGATCTGTGATAATTTTTGCTTTCTCACTATTTTAAATAAGACAGTAAGTAATGTTTTCAATGAAGATGACAGATTTTAAAGCTGCAAGGGACTGAAAGGAACAGAAACTCTAGAATAAATGATTCAGATGGGAAGGAAGAGAGAAGGGAACTAGAAGTAAAAATGAAAGAATCACTTATTAATGTGTTCTTCAAAAATAAGTCAAAGGGATTCTTTTCATAGTAAATAGATAATTGGATAAAAGATGAGATTAATGGAAAAGCAGAGTGAGAAAACTGGACAAAGGGGGAGAATGACATTTAAGGGAATGCAGGCAGTGTAAGAGAAAAGAAAATGAGTTCTAGCATCAACAATTTCATATGTATAAACAAAACTCTAAATAGGAGGTAAGACAGAGGTAATGAGGTAAAATAATAGAAATACTAAAGGTTAAGCTGAGATAGAATTTCTCATTTGTGTACTATAGCCTGCACACAATCTGACTTGTCTCGTTTAGAGCTGTGCAACTTGTTGGGCTCTAAAGGGCAGCCGTTGCTCTCATGACTCAGTTAAAACAGTTGGAAGTTCTTGAGCAGGCAAGTGGTTTTCTGTATTATTTTCCAGGGTAGCAGGTAATCCCCCCAGTCTTAATATAAGTGCATTTATTCTTGCATCTCAAAGCAGTTCTCAGCTTTTTACAAAGCACAGTAATAGTTACAATGTTTGATCATTTTTAAAAAGAGCATATTGGCTTTAAGTAGCATCAACTAGATCAATGGAAAGGAGAATTTTTTCCTATCTCTACATTTTATTATATGACATCAGTTAGAGCTTGAATGTCATGGAATATTCAGCTAAGGGGTCTAATTAAAATCTTGTATAAATATTTGTGCAATGTAATGCAGTGGCATGTGTCGGTATTCTAACAATAACTGTAAACCAAGCACACAGGATGTTTTTGAGAATAACATTCCTTCTGAATACTTGTATCAGGTGTATCCAGCCTTACCTTCCATGGATCAGTTCTGGGTATACTGGGACTTTTTTCTGATGCATACTGATGATATTTGGACTAGGAGAAATACCTCTGAGGAAGCTCTTCAGTGCTGAGTTTCACACAAACAGGAGATGCTTGGGTTTATTCACTTGAGTTAACCCAGTGCAGGTATGAATAAAAAGTTGTATCTGTGCCACCATGTCCTTGTTAGCTCTGATTGTATTGTTAAGGCATGGGAAACATAACTCAGTGTTCTTTATGATACAGTGAGCTTAGTTGTTGACAATGAACTGTAGGAGAGCCTTTATGTAATTCTCAGCATACACAAGACTGTTCCTTGATTGATGCTATCAGATTGGTAGCAGGGACCAAGAGATTTGCCTGGCTCTTTCACAGCAAGTGAAATATTAATTTTCTGGAAGATATTTATTTACTTTATCTGAGCCCCATCCTTAAAGTGTCTGGTATTTTTATGGCAACTTTTCTAGAGCAAAAATGCTTCTCATGTTTTAGTCCATCACTATATATATGAAGTTTCCGTACACAGTTATTCTACAACTGCTCCTGTGCCCTTTTCAGTGTTTCAGATTCCTCGCAGATGGGTGATGCTCTTTGGCATCTTGCTAGTTATAGCTGTGGCATACAAAAAGCAATCCAGTGCTCTTGTAAGGCTGACACAGCACCTATCACTCAGCACCTTCATATACCAGTATTTTGATAAAACAGCTTTGGTTTTGAACCAAAGAGGGTTTAAAGGTGATGGCACTTATCTAGATGGAGGCATGGGTTCATCCCCTTGGAGGTGACTATCTGAAGGGTCTACTGTCAGTCAGTGACCAAAGAGAACAAATATGTCAGCACCTCTTACTTTGGGGTCATATTTGTTTGCATTCCTGCCATACTTAGAGCATTTGGAGTGTTTCAAAGCCATGAGAATAGTCATGCAGTCCCTCAGTGAGGGAGACAGCCATTGCCCAAGTCTTCTGGGTTAACATTTAAACCTGTGAGATTAATGGGTCATGCTTGGCCACCTTGACTGCTAATCTTCTCTGAAAATCAAATCCAAATTTTTTTTCCTGTCAGTGACCAACATAATGGTCCCTTGTGTCCCAATCCAGTGTTGCATCCTCAGGCTGAACATGAGTCTGTGAAGGTGAGGGGTTTCTGGAAGGGATGTTAGAGACACTTTGCCTGAGAAGGACCCAGAGGGAGAGAGTTACTTGCTACCTATACACCCCCAAATATATTTTTGCTCCTTTCTCCTCTTTCTTTCACTTAATCCCTCTCTGAAATTGCTAAGATACTAGCTAAAAACAGCTAACACAATCTAGAAGTACTTTAGTACACATTTTTAGTGTACTAAAAAATGAACACCAAATACCAGAGAGCAGACTGATCTTAAGCTGAGTCTTTCAAGCAGGTTGTGCAGCCTACAAGGATTGCTTTTCAGGACTGCAGTTTTTGCAGTTAAAACTTCTCTGTTAGGAAAAGTTTGCCTGCTTAATAAAGTGAGTTTTGTTTTTTCTTGATTTTTTTTGGGGTTTTTGTTTGTTTGTTTGTTTGTTTGTTTGTTTGTTTGTTTTTACTTTTTCAATTAAGAACAGAAAGAAAATTTTTTGGAAGTGTGAGAAACAGATTGGAAGTATGTGAGAAATGTGTTTTTTTACTGTGTTACAGCTGCCTGTGCAGGAGGGAAAAAAATGCCAAGAAACACAATGGAACTATTTTTTATTCTTAATGATAAAAGTAATCACCTTCAAACAAAATTAACAGAGTTATAGCATGTACTTTGAGAAAGATCTGAAGCCACTTTTTTTTTTTTACAGCCTTTGTTCCTTTTCCTTCAACTTCGTTGATTTCTTCAAATAGCATATTTTCCCTTAAATGCTTTGCAGTGTAGTTGCATAAGTTATTAGTCAGGTAATACTCTATAATTGCTTAGTACCTTTAAGGTCATACTAAAATCCTAATACTCAAGTATTATATATTTCAAATGGTGGGAAAGAAAACTGTGAAACTGTGCTGAGCTTAGGAAAACAGGATTCTTATAAACAAATTATTAGAGGGATTGGGTTCCATATCTGAATAATTTTGTTCTGAAGTGGAGCTTTACTTCAAAAGTATGACAGGGATGACATTTTCCTGACTAGAGAAGGAAAAAATGCATGTTCTAAAACTGTTTCCCCCATCTTTTCTTATGCAGAGGTTTTATCTGCTGTTTAATGGGTAAACTTACTGTGAAGTATAGTTGCTTGTTTAACTTTACCCCTATTCAAGTCTTTGATTTTGGCAGGTTAGTTAATTCAAATAAAATTTGTGAAGTTAAGCACTTTCAAGAAAAGGCATAGGAGAACCTAATTTAACCTAGAGTGTCTCTTTTATTCTTCTGTTATTCATTTGAAGTGCCCTATCAGCTTGAACTGGCCAACTTCAGTCATTTTTACCCTTTTATTTTTTTCTCTAATGTAAACTGAAATTCCCTGCTGTTCGTGGTATTTTAGTGTTTAGCATCATTTAATGAGCAGGTATCATTAAACTTAAAAGGTCCTTTTCTGTATATATCTGATTAGTTAGTGAAAGAACCAAAGAATTCCTCTAATTTATCTTTGCTTCCTTGTTATATTTTGATGTTGGCCCATTTTACGTTTCAGTGCCTTTTTATGAAATATGAAATTGTAATTTTGGTGTGAAAGTAGGACAGAAAGTGGAAAAAATCTTTGGCACTGCTAAGATGTTTAAAGTCGTGTATCTTGTTTACCTATTAACGAAGAGAATGTGGTTTATTTAAAACTTTTACTCATATAAATATGTGTGTTTCTACACATAGAAATATATAAAATAGATAAATATTCTAATGTAAATATTCATTATCTGTACCTTGTCAATATACTTATTAATACCTGCCAGTAACCTTAGCAGCTGGGTACATATAAATTCAGCACAAAATTCTTCCATCCTTATACATCCCCAAATCCTATTGAACTCAGTAGTGAATTTTAATTTTTGTCAAATACAAATCAGGGTCCAATTAGTTGATACAAAGTCTGTGAAATGGAAGAACTGAAAATGTTCAGTTACGAAGACCGAACATGTTTGTATATTTAGGCTTGCCCATTTTCAGAAAAGCAGTAAGAAAAGGTTATTTACTTTATAAAATTCATTTTTCCAGTATTTTACACTTGAAATCCTTCTTGAGAAGAAAGTCCAATTTAAGATTAGACTGTCATAACTGAAGGATCATGTGCTTTTCATTTGAACAACAGTTTGCTGGACCAAGACCATTGTTTATTCTACCAGTTTGTTCTCTGAAGATCTTAAAGGTCTAAATGATTTAATCAATACTGAAATGAATCATTTCTGTTACTGAGATATTTGCCTAAGGTAATTCATCATTTGATATAGATATTGCCATGTTTTAAACAGTGACAGCTATGGTAATTGATTAATGCAATCCAGTATACCATTCCAGTTTCCATTTCCCATTTTTGATGTGCTAAAAAATATTCCAGCATTTTGATTTTCTTCTTATTTTCTTTTATGAAATAAAATCTGGAGATAGAAACACTGCGTGAAGAAAAAATAATGAGGGTTGAATGGAAGTAAAGGTCAGATATTATGTAGAAAGTTGCAGATGGCACTGTATGTCATTAACATTGCTAACGTCTAAAAAGATGTAACAGTGCTGCCTACTGGTAAGATGTAGTAGTATTAAGACATTAAAGTCAATGTAGGGAAATTGTGTGTGTGCGTGCCATATCCTTTATTGTAAAAACAGCATTCTCTAGTTTTTGAAGTCCTGGTAAGTATTGACAAGATCCATGGTTTTACATTAGGATGAATAACACGTTCTTATATGCGTCACTTGAATGGAAACTGGATGCACAAAATAAGAATCCTAATTATTTTTTGAGACATGTAAAATTCTGTCCTAACATAATTGTATATATTCCAAAATTTTTGTAGTAAAATTGCTTATATTTTCTATGAATTGTTCTTGCTAGTTACAGTGTCCTGCTTGGAAATAAGATGCCAAATGAAAAAACAGTCTTTCATGTTATTTGTAAAGATTTCCCTTGTAAAATGAAAAAGGCTACCTTTTTAATAGTAGTAAATAAGAATACATAGCAGGTGCAGATCTTCTTATCCGAGAAATCAAAATCACTTTTTGAAAAACTCAGTGGTTTTACTTACAGACATGGAAAAACTGAGACAATGGATCACAAATTAAAATTTTAAACGTTGTTGTCTTAAATTATTGAATTTTAAATTATGTGTTATTATCAAAAATAAGGAACTTTGAACCCCTTTGAGAATTAGAACCTTTTGTTGAGATATCTAGGGGAATTATGAACTTGCCACTAGGTGTGTGGTTTCAAAACAGGGATTGACATCCACACTATAGTAAAATTATGGTATAAAACTGGTGGCAAAACTCAGATCTCCAATATCCATGTCTTGAGATGTCATTAATTAGAAATGCAGGCCAATTATTTGCTTACATTGATGTAAGAAACACTTATTTTTTCTCCTAGGAAAAAACCCCACAATTATTTCAGACTTAAGAATGGATGTTTTGAACATGTTTTTGTTTTGAACAGTGTTCCTGTTTGAAAACAGTCACAAAAGCAAAAGACAGGGGCCAAAGAAACAGTCTGGTATCCCTATGGTAAAGTGTTGTACTCCAGCAGTGAGGAGCTGGAAATACTGAGGAGTTCTCATATCATATACAGTCATTCATATGCATGGTTCCTTCTTCCCTGATGTAGGGCCACTTTCTTGTGTTGAAATTCCTTCCTTGGGAGTCGCAGACTGTAAGCCAGGGCTGCCTGCAGGAGCTCAGTATCAGTTATGGAGATGATTCAGGGAGCTAATGATACTAGTTGCTAATTATCTTGTGCCACCTTGTCCTTGATTATCTTCAAAAAAAAAGGGAAGAGATGCTACGAGGAACTAATTCTGATATCATCTACCAGACTTCCACTTGAGGCATCTGTTGAGATAATAGAACTAGTTCCAGGAAAGATGCTTCTTCTACTTATTAAAATCCTTCTTAAAATAAATTGTTTGGTTCTTGCTAATTAATAATGACAGGTTATTTAAAACATGTAAATCAAAGATGTATATGGCTGATAGTGATGCACAACTTTTTAGAGAGCAGCAGAAATGTAGGTATTTTGTAACTTCATAATTAACAATGAAATGTGAACATGTAATTTTTAGAACAGGATGCTTGATCAAATATTAGTAACCTTCAAGAGGCCCTTTTTACAAAAAAGTGTCATTACCTACCATGCAAAGTACCAGTCCTGGTTCACATGGACATGCCTCATGCATCTCATGCCTGACTAGCAGAGATACTGCTGTATCCCTCAGCATATTCTATACATATAGATACATATTCTATCTCAAATACAGTTTTACATGTAAATATCACTCAGAGGCAAGAATTTCTTTAAAACAATAATGTCACCCATACAAGGGAAACGGAGTTTAGCAGCACTCCCACCTCAAAGTTTTGACTTCTAATGAGAGCAAATGGGACGTATCTTTTTCTCTCCAACCACTTCTCCACTTTTCTCGTCCTGGTGAGATTCCACCCATAATGGATATCATTTCGTAAATGCAGTCAATAAAACTTTAGGATCACATTTATGTTTGATTAGCTTTGGTCTTTTATTTCTTACAATTTCATCTGACTGCCAAATTTAAGGAATTGAGTCCCATGACAAAAAGATTTCAGTACATCATAACACATTGACTGAGAAAGCATTAATAAATAGTGTATAACATTATTATCCATGTATCCTAAGCAGGCATGATATGAAACCTGCATTTGTATTGTTGTAGTAATTTTTGCATTGTTCTTGCAGAATGAATACAGCAAGAAAAATATCATTGTAAATTCTGTAATAAAATGTCTGAAACTGTAATGCAGCCATGTAAAAATACAGTTTACTGTGTTTTGCTGTAGCATAGTCCACAACACGTAGATAAATTACTATTAAAATAGATTTAAAATCTATTGCAATATATGCTTAGCTTACAGAGGGATTTTCTTCCTTCATGCCTTAAAAACTCAGAGTGGGACATCTGAAAAGCTGTCAGTCTCATTTGTTTTTCATCACGAGTATAGAGATAAAGTAAGATTGACTCAAAAAAACTTGAAAACTTCTCTTTTGCATAAACTGCATTCAGGGAGGTTCAAGAAAGAGGTTTCTACCTGCTCTTCTTATGGAAATAGCTGAGATATCCAAAATCAGAAGAGGGTAGAGAACTGCAAACTAATTTTTAAGCTTCTTATCCTTAGCTCAGTGCTATTTTCTTAAATGATCATCTTTATTACTTGGGTACTTAATTGGCTGTTTTGTGGGTGTGAATATTTCTTGTATCTTCCAATGCAAGGAAGATCTTTGCCCGTGATCTACCAACTAGATAAACATCAAATTGCATGAAGGTTTGTGGCTATAGTAGGATAGCTGATCAAGCAGGTACACTGAAAGGCTCAGGTGATGGTGAAGTGAAGATTAGGGACTCTGATATTGGGGTTGGAGACAGAGCAACGCATGATCCAACCAATGTGGTTAATAACATGCGTTCTCCTCTTTATTCACAAAAATGCCTGGTTTTATACTGTACAGAATAGTTTACAGTGGCAGGTGCATTTCTATTGGCATTCAGCATGAACAAGTATGTAAGCTATCACAGTTTAAGGCAGCGACTGTATTTCTATCCTAACTATCATAGCTAAAGCACGTACACACCTTAAGTGAATTTCTAACTGCGCCACAGGTTTATCTACTTCTAGGCAGGCTAAAATCTGAGGCCTTGCAGGCCAGAATCTGAGGCCTAGTTTGGGATACCTCAACCTTTATTCTATAAGTCATCCTGCTCTTGCTGCAATGAAGTAGATGAAGCTATCAAAAAAGTGGGAAATCACTTGCAGGTGAGAAAGAACACCCTTTTGAGGAAGTAGAGAGCTTCAGGATGGTTTAGAATGCAAGAATTACTCAAGAACATTGGAAAATATTAAGGAAGGAAATGTGTGCAAGTGTATTTTATTTTGCTGTCAGCTATGTTTTCTGGGGATTTTTTGAGTGAAGTAACAAAGGCGCAGCACTAGGATGAGGCTTGGTTTCACCAGAATGCCACTGCACCTGATTTTTATGCTATGTCTGGACTATTAATAAGATGTATTCAGGATCATCCCCATGTACAGAGTCCCACTGCATAGAACAGCTGATATCTATGGTGTAAACTACCTGAGTTTTCAAAGCTATTTGTGACAAGATCCACCTGCTTATCTGGAATGGTTCCTGCAATGTTCTCATTTCTGAACTGTGCCCACAAATTGCTAGCTGGCATGAGGGAAAAGCATTTCAAGAGCAATTTTAACAGTTTAAAATGTAGGTGTTCATATTCTAGTGCTCAGGAGCGTTTCTGGGAAGTATTTGATTTAGTAGTACAGATCAAGCTGCCAAGTCCCCAGAAGTTGCAGCAAATGGTGACTTTGGGATTATGAATGGATCCTTACCGGCCCCAGAGGAGTTGAGAAATTAGGTAGAGCTAAGCGTGATGAGCATTCAGATGAGGGACATCACCCTGGGCTTTCAGCTGTTACTACACTTCATCAAACTTCAAAAAGAAAGAATTCCTATTGTCAAATTCCTGTTTCACTTGTGAGGCATCTGAGGTGTTGAGAACTGTGCAGTGCATCTTTTTTAATCTCTCCTGGAGATGTTCCATTTTTCATGAGTAATTAAGAGCAGGAACTCCAAGACAAATGGGATGTATTTGTAATGAAAATTCTTACATGTTACTGTGGGATAGGTGGGCTGTTTATCATGATCTCCTATTAAAAAAACCCCCTGAAAACCAAAAACCAACCAAACAAAAAATCCCCAAACATTATTTAAAAAAACACCTTGTTTTAAACCTACAGCAAAACTATTTCTTAATATTGCAAAATGTTTGAAGAATTGCAAAAGAACTCTTTTTCAATCTGTAATGTGAAAATATATCTTTCCTTTATGAATTGATAAGGAAGAGAAGAATCACTGCAATATTTTCCCCTATAAATCTTAAATAAGTAGTGTTAGATGTATCAGTTAAGGGTAAGGATGTATGGCAAATGTCCTCAGTACAGCACTGAGAGAAACTGGAATGGACTATTTACTGGTGGGAAAGTTTTAGTTGCAGACATGCTTTGAATACCCTGCTGAATCAGATCATGCCAGGGTATTAGGTATTACATGAGCCACCAGGAGCTACGTAGTTACTGAGATATTCTGTAATGCTTTTATTTGCCATGTCAAACATGGCATTTTGAAGGACTGCACATCACTTGTTCTGGGGCTTGCAGCTTGCAGCTTCTCCCTCTTTTTGCTGCACTTTTGAAGAAGAGTACCCATGCAACTGTGCTTCATGCTCAATGCAATGTTCTCCTTAGCTTTGAGGCATAATCTCTGCGAGCTTTGCAGCTCTGAAGGGTCCTGCAAGCAGTTGGTGAATCACTGACTGCCTCCAGTGTGATAGCAGAGCTATCACAGTGGTGTCTCTCAGCATATGCAGTAGCAGAACTTCTGGCACTTAGGTGATGTCTTTTCATCCAGGGAGGCAAAGCTTTGGATTGCTTTCAGGGACTTAGAGGTTTCAGTGCCACCTGGTATTTTAGGCACTTAATTGCTGGTTTGCAACTTGTCTGTGGGAACTTAGACTGTCTTTCAAAGATGCTTTCAATGTGTTTGTGTTGTACAATAGAAAGTGCTGTAGTACATACTCATTCTGCCTGAGCTAGTAGTGATCCACACGAGTACTTCTGCGCAGCACAGCTGCATGTCTGTGCAGAGACGCTCATTTTGGTATTAATGCTGAAAAGCCCTGCTGAGTTTCTGAGCTCCATTCTGCAGCCTCCTTGAATGCTGATGGTTTGTGTTATATTTAACTGCAGAGTGTAGTCAAGCCTTTAGACTTCCAAATGTGACAATACGGATTCTGAGGAGCTTCAGTATTCAACAAATTTGTTGTCTCTTCTGTCAAATAAATGCAATTATTTTCTTGATAATATTTTCTTGATAATCTTACTAATTTTTTGAGAAAAATGAGGAAAAATATAAACCAGACATTTTGTTACAACTTTTGGCAAAGTATTTAATGAATACTAACCCCAAATAAATTAGAATCCAAACCTGGTTAGAAGGACTGTAGATAATATGGTAAAATAAGAACTGGTGAATCCTGTATCCTTCTGATATCTCTGCTCTTATTTAATTAATTATCCAGAGTACTCTTAAACAACATGTTAATGTAGTCCAAGGAAGATACTAATTGGTTAGAGGTGTCAACACTAACAGCACTAAAAGAGTAAGAAAACCTTTCAGTACATGATTACTATCCATACAGGGATTAGAAAATGATGATTCTATCACCATTACAATAATCTTTAAAAATGCAATCTCATGTGCCATATATTTTATTTTCTATTTTAACCATATATAAAGGTATCTGAGTACCTATACAGATCACAAAGAAAGACCAGTCAGTCATACAGCCAAAAAATTTAGAGTATTTTTTCCTCAAAGTAAGTTAATACACTTGAGAGAGGGTAAATTGAAATGCAGGAACCCAGACAAAAGAGACATTGGGGTGAAGAAATGACAGTGAGGCACACTGCACTAGGTCTTAGGCCACCTTGTTTTTATTCCTGTCTCTGCTGCTAGCTTGCTACATGACCTTGATCCAATCAGTTCCTTATTTTATGCCTCAGTTTTTTCATCTGTTAAAAAATGGGGATAATGATACTGACTTGCTGATGAAAAATGGTTTTTAAAATGTGGGTGCCATTATAAGCAGGGTTTCAGATCACCAGGTCGATAGTTAATGGTTCATGAATTTGTAACTATAATGTAAAACTGTGTAATTTGTAACTATGATTTACTACAGGTAAATTATTCCATTTAAATCCGAGCCTTGGATAACCAAAACAAACATCAAGGGCTTCAGTTTCAAAAGAGATTTTGGCAGGGGCGGGGGGGTTTCAAATGACTTAACATATATGTATAGTATGAATTCTAGATTTTGAGATGAGGTGGATGTTTTTTAAACCATGTCTAAAGCTGTTTGAAGCAGATACTCCAAAGTGTTCTGATAGATATAGTGTAAGAATGAGAATGAGTTACCAGAACAGTGTTATCAAAGTTGATATGAAGCTACCCAAGTTAGCTGTGAATGATATGATTTGCATGTCTTTTTGCAGCCCTGTGCAGACTACTCAGTGCAGATTTAGCATAGACTACTGCACAGAGTTTGTCTTGGCTAACATGAAGGACCTGATTGCTGTGTGGAAGTTGGAGCAGTGATCTGAGCGCAGGCAGGAAGCCTGGCGTGTCCTGAATTCACCAGAGCCTGCTGTGCTTGCTGAATGAGTGTGAGAGGTGGTCTGTGCATGCACAGGAAGTTCTGCAAACACTACTGTCCATCCTTTGGCTGTGGCATGCAACAGCCAGAGATGGCTTGGGTGATGTCTACAGTTCTTAAGGATATCCGTTGGCAATCCTGGCTATTGGATCATGGGCTTGTGGTGGAATTGAGGTAGAAAGGGCCCTCTGGAAACGATGGACCATCCTGTCCTAGTCAAAGCACACTTCACTGAGAACAGAATTATTATGGTTGATCATGGTTATCTAGTTGATTTTGATTCTGAGAGTGATCTGTTGCAATGTAACTTCATTGTGAATGTTCTTTTTCTCTCATCTAATCAAATATTGTGTTTCAACTTGTGTCCATAGCCTTTTTCTTGTCACTGTGCACCTCTGGTTCCACCTTCCACACCTTACCTTTGAGGGTCCTTGAAGACAGTAAAGGCATTCTTACATAGCCTTCCCTTCTGAAAGCTGAACAAACCTACTCTTCTCAAACTCTCCCTGTTCATCATGCCCCTTCACCTCTAGTACCATGAAGGTATTCTGGTGGACTCCTCAGAGTTTTTTGGTGTCTTATGCAGAAATAAGCCTGTAGCACAGTCATGTTCAACTGCGTGTCTGGACTCCTCAGACCTTAAGTCTGAGAAGATGTTCTGTATCCTGGTGGCTCCTCACCTCCAGCAGGGGGTTCTTATTGCCCAGTTGCAGTACTTTGCACTTGTTTTTGGTGAGATTCCACATGAAGTTCATCATTGTTTCATTCCTCTGACCTATTGAGCTACCTCTGAATAGCATCCCCATAGTGTTTCCATGTCCCCTCCACACCCCTCAATTTGGGACATCCATACATCTACTTGGGTGCACTCCAGGCTGCTGACCAAGATGCTGGACAGTACTGATCACTAGGAAGCATCACCAGTATCTGGCTGCAGTTGGTTTTCATATAGCTCATCCCAAAAAACAGAAAAAAAGCTGTGTTGGAGCAAGCAGGTCTCAGCTGCATGTGGGCCAATGAGCAGAACAGAGCTTCCATAGCGAATCTGCAGTTTCTGGCCCCAGAGAAAGCTCTTCTGCATATCGGAGATTATAGATCTCTCCACAGTGTGATACAGTCTTACCTCTAAGATTCTGCAATACAAAAATAGGGCAATTATCTAAAAAATGTTAGTATGCATAGACCTCAAAGATACAAGAATAGGAAAAGAGTGTAATGTGACGTGTAAACAGAGGAAATTACAGAAAAATTTGCCTGAATGTCAACTAGAAATAATTACTGAGTAGCAGGTGATTCTCTGACAGTGTGTTCTGCAAGAACTGAGTGTGGTATAGTCAGAATCTTACTTTTTATTCTCACATTTGCTGAGAAAGAGATGAGATGAATCTTTGTATATCATTGTGTTTTCTAATAATTTTGTATGTTTGATACTTCTGTTGTCTGTGGCTGTTAAATAAATTCTTTGCTGCATTGTTACATTCTGTTTTTTTGGGCTTCATACCAAAGTCTCAGCCAGAATAGACTGGGGGTGAAATACAGTGAAAGGTGGGATCAGAGGTGAGCTGTTAAACACAGATATGGATTTCAATTATCATTATTATATATCTTTGTTTATGAAATATATTTCCTAGCTTTTATATTCTTATCACAGTGTAATCTGAATATCTTTTTTCAAGATTATATGTAATTTCTAAATCCCAATTTTTTTTCTCCCTAATGTGAAAAGGAAAAAGAAAAATGCTATTAGTCTGAAAAAGAGGTTTCTTTGTAATGACTGGACTTGAAATATAAAAGAAATCCACATTTTCACCCTAATCCTGTAAGAAATCCCATTAGATAGTGGCTCTAGTGAAACCTGTAGGTGATTTAGCTCCTGAGTGTGCTGATCTGATGCTACTTGGGATAGAAATCTCTGTTTGTGAGTTTAATACTGCATGCACTCCAGATACTCTGTACCACTAAATCAGCGTAAGTCTGGTGCAGTAGCATAATCTGCTTTACTAGTTAAAGTAAAAAGTTAACCTTTTACACATATTTCCCTGCTGTTCTGTCTTGACGGCACTCTTTTCTCTTAATGCCTTCCCTATATACTAGCTCTTGTAGTTAGTTATCATTATTTATTTAAGTTGCCTTCAAATTAACACAAAATTAGCTAAACCCACTTAGAAGCAAAGTGTCTGGCACACTCACTGCAGTGGAGTGCACCTGTTTACACTAGGCCACAATTTTCTCCAAATGTCTGATTTAAAGAAAAACATCAATGATAATTTCAACTACTCTCATGCCAAATCCTGTCAAAACATTTTTGCTTCTGCACATCATCGTTACTCGTTTATGACTGCATGGCCGTGGGAAAAGCTTTTCTTAGTTAATTACAGACATAAAGCCTGCAGAGGGAGCTCAAACCCTTGTTTATGTGGGCCTCACTAAAATAGCATTTTTTTTCTACAGACAGTGAAGAAACTTGTTATTTGAATATATCAGAAATTGATCCTTCAATGTGTAAGGCTTTTTTATGTGGAACGTAGCTATTTTGGAGATATACATGTGAGTAAAAGCCTTCCCAAAGTGACTGGAAAAAGTGCGGATTTCTGGGACTTGGTAGGTGGCACTGTTTGGACTATCCAGAGCTGTAGCAGCCAGACCTCCAAGACTTTCTTTTCAGTCCTCATTCTGGATGGAAAATAGCTTCAGTAGGTCATTGTTCTGTCAGGTCAGAGCCAAAATAGTGCAGAAGACCACACTGAACTCTATGAGTTGGAGCTCAGAACAGGAATGTGGAGCTGAAGTAAATGAGGCCAGGAATAGATAAGCTGAGGAGGCTGTTGCAGAAGTTCTTTCAGGAAGGACAGAGAATGCCTTATTTTGGGTGGGACCTGATGACAAAACTTGTGGTTAAAGGAGATTTTTAAGAAAAATGTGATTTACTTTGCTGATTTTGATACATTGAATTGTGACTGTCCAGAGAGGAGAAAGATACATAAATACCATCAGGATGAACCAGTAACATTGCAATCCACTGTTCTAAAAAGTAAAAAGACAGAAACCTGACATACATAAATCTAACAAACAGATGAATCAAAGTGATGGTGATGTTGGGAAGGATGATACTGTGCTCCTTAATCCTCCCCTTGGCAAGTGCAGGCAAGGGCTGGGATTGGCCAACACCATGTCCCTTTGCTGCCCCAGGGGGTCTCCAGTTGCAGAAAGTCCCTGCTCTGCAGTTGTGAAGTATGTTGAATCTTCAATCTCTTTCCTTGGAGATTAAATGAGAAAGGACTACATTGTTTTCTATCCCGTCATACATTTTTGGTTTTAGAGACAGGAGTGTCTATGTAGCCAGAGTCTGGGAACCTGCCAAACTTGGCTGCTGTGAAGGTAAAACATGTCTGCAAGTTTGTTCTATTTTAAGAGTTTTTTAATATACCTAAGGATGGATAAAATCATTTTAGTAGTACCATTGGGGTTTTTTTTGTGAAAATAGGTTTTCCCTATGATTGCTTGTTATGCCACTGGCAGTGGGCTCTGGGACATGTTCAGAACTGCCTGACAGAAAGATTGGTTTTGGTTGCTGACTCTTAATTGCAAAGGTCTATTAACAACAAAGGAGAATTGTGGTGGTTTTTTTGGTGTTTCTGGTGAAATTGTAAATATTACTATTACCAGAATCACTGAGGCAGATGGTGTATCAGTTCATAGTGAAATACTAAACTGTGTGCTCAGGGGAAGGGTTTCACCAATCACTCAGGCTTCTTTCACACCTTGTCCACCTGGTTGTGGCCAGGACAGGATTAATTTTTCCTGGCATGTATCTAGCGGGGGATGCAGCCCAGTCAAGAATGTTATTCTGTACTACCTCACATCATTGCTGGGGGTGAGGGAAAGGAACTCTTTCCTAGGTCCTGTAAAGATGGCAGATGGAGTGACCAGTATTGTTTATTGCAGGGGTTTCCCACATAAATCCTTTCTTTTCTTATACCTTTTGTTATTAATTTGTTGCTGTTACTCTTAGTTTTCTTATCCCATTGCTGTTTCCAGTAAATTATTCTTATCTCAAGCCATGCTCTTTGCCTTTTTTGCCTCCAGTTGGAGGACAGAGCAGGGAAATGGCTCATGGTTTTAGTGGAAGTACTAAATGTAAACTGTGAAAATTGTGTTTAACAGTTTCTAAACCACAACAATATGAACGAGGTTTTTTGAATTCTTCATGATGGTATAGATTGTCTGTCTTTCTCTAAAGTGTAAATGGTATCTTTCGATATGAGGGTTTTTTTGTGTTGGGTTTTTTTGGTTTTGTTTTTTTTTTTTTTTTTCTCATGTACTATTCATGTCTTCTTTAATTTGCTGGAACGAATCTTGAAAATCTCAAGTGCTATTTTACTTGGAGAAAATGGGTTGGTATACGAACAGGTTTTTTGTGAATGAAATATTGTTGATAAATCCAGTTGACTAATCATTGGGTTGTAGATAGTGAATTGAAACTCAGTTTTCTTCTTTGTTGTATCTTTGGATCTACAGTCATCATAAGTTCCTCCTGGTGCACCTACATTGATCTCTAGTATTGGGAGGAAATCTAAAGCAGGTCTTTAGACACCTCTCTCCCTCCAACTTGTTCTAGTTTATTTTATTGCCAAAACCTCTCAGAGGTTTGCAAACACCCTAGATCAAGAACATATTTGTAGTTTATTGCAAACAGAGGCTTTTAGGAATATATTTGCCCAGTTCGCTGTTTCTAATCTAGTATCCTTGGTCACATGCTGTAAAGTAAAAAACCTTATTAACCAGTTGGTGCCTGACCATCTGTGTGTTGTAATTTAATGGCAACTTCCTGTTTGCAGCAAAACATGATCCATCCTGGATTCACATGGGTAGAGAGATTTATATCCACAAGAGTTAATTACAGAATGGACAAGGTATTAACCATTCTTACTGGCTCCATTTTTCAAAATAATAATAAATTGATGTAGAATAAATATTGCACTCCTAGTAAGTTGCTAAATTCCCCAAAGAAATTTGTTAACACAACCCTCTGAAATAGAAAAAGATGTGTTGACATGGTGTCAACAATTAAGGACTTTTGGGTTTGAGTGGAAGGAACCATAATCATCACTGGAAACCACAGTTTTTTTTGAAGCACACATGAAGCAAAATGTTTTGAGTAAAACTTTGTGCATGAACTGCACAAGTGACATGCATTGGCTGCCTGGCTTATTCTGTTTCCTGCCGGGATCCCGATCATCATCACTGTATCTGTGCCAGTTTCCACCCAGGCTTTCTCCTGAAGCTTTCCCTCCCAGAAAGCAGTCTGACAGCAGATAGGATTTTTCACCCTTGGATTCACTCCAGCCAGACTGACTCCACTTACCCAGGACAATTTTTCAAGACAAGTCTTGTGACCTTGGTTGCCCTCACTTGTCCCTGTGCCATGCTGAGGGACACACAATTCATACCATTGTCAAGACCCTCTGCTACTGATCTGCAGCCCAATCCTCTCAATATTTAGGATACTTCAAACTGAAAAATGAATGAAAAATAATGATTGTACTTTGTATCTCATGGTCATCTGAGGTGCAAACAAGTTGCAGTCTGAGTGGTATAAATTGTGAAGGTGGTGGCTCACCCGTTGAGAGGGTCCCAGCCCTGAGCAGTGCTCACGTGTGTTGATCCTCCCCAGTGCTGTTGGGTAGGGTTGGCTTCTCCAGTGTGTCTTCACAAGTGTTGTAGCTGTAGGTCCCAGGGTCGCCATGCATCTTCCCAAATGTACTCCTAGACTGCCCCAGCAGGATGGCAGCAGTGGTGAAACTGTCTTTGGTACAGAGTGAACTTTGGTTTCCTCAGTGCCTTTTCACTGCCAGTCTCAATAAACCCTTGGAAAGTGAAAACACACCTACAAAAAGCTTTCAAGAGTTCATCTGCGCATAGCAAACAATAGACATTGTTGTTGAAAAACTGGGAAATTGGGAATGTGGAGGGCAAAAAGTCAATCCTTCCTCTTCCCTGTGCATTCTTATGATCGCTACCAATGTTAATTACTGTTAATTGAGTAAGTTGGGGGGAAAAAAGCTTGCTAAGCATGCTTAACTTTAAAGACTTGAAATTTGGAGAGCCCACTTTAAAGTAATTCGTTACATCTTCTTTAATTATATCATCCTTGTTATAGTCTCATTATGAAAATACAATTTGAATAGAAACAGTACAATTCTGATATCCAACTATTTAACCCATAGTATTGTAAATGTATGGAGTTATGTTTTTATATCAGGAAATAAGTGGCAAGATGTTATTTGGGATTTATTTTTTAAAGGATTGAATATGGTTGTGTATTCTGAGATCACATATACAATATAATGTAAATAAATACAATTTAAATGTGGTCGTTATAATGTAAATACAAGATTGTGTTTCCAGGGGGTTGGACATAGATGATCTTTAAGATCCTTTTCAACCCAAACCATTCTACAATTCTATGATTCCAGTCTTACTTACTCAAGTAGTCTGTCTGTTTTCTCACATATGTAAAGGTTTTGCAAGGTTAAGCCTACGATTTCTAGTTACTAGTATTTAAATCAATACAAGGATTCCCTAAATATTGGCCATGCATCTTGAAATATGTGATACTTAATTCTGGTATGTACTGTTCACATTTCTTCTTAGTTCTTGCTAGTGCTCAGGACTGTTATTAAACCAGTTCTTCGGCTTATCAGTGCAAGGCTTCCTTATAGATCCTGCAGTACTAGAGATAGCATCCAACTGTTGCAAGAGCTGACAGTTGTCCAGAGGATTACAAGTGAGATCATATCGAGTTTGGGGGGATCCTGACCTGTTATATGTTCTTTTGCATAATTGTTGCTAGAGGCAAAAGGGCAGGAAGGGTGCAGAATTAGAGCAATGCATTTGATGGGAACTTGTCATCTGAAAAACAGTTTGCATTGCCTGTCATCTTTTGTTTGGTAGAAAACAGGCTGTGACATAATACCTGTCACTGCCAGCGGGTTTTTCCCTGCACCCAGGAGTGAAAAATCCCAAGCAGTAGCAGTCAGAGGTCTGGGCTACCTATGTGACTGCACAGGACCTGGCTGTTCTAGTGGTCTGGATTTGCATACAGAGGCCCACCTGCCCCAGTTAAGCAGGGAAGGAGATATGGGAAGGTGTAAAAGAATTAAAAAAAAAAAAGAAGAAAAATGTTACAGCCTTGATCCTGGAAGGAGAGAACAAGAAATGACTTCTAGCATTGCTTTTGGGCCAGAAAGAATTCAGTGGAGAAGGGAGAATGGTAAAGGCAGACCATGCCAAGTGTGCCTCCAGGTTGTTAGTAGGGAAATGGGCCAAAAGCTTGTAGCAATGAGAGAAAGACTGGAATTGAAAATTTAGTTTCTGGTGAAGAGATGGGAAATGAAAGAGAGGGAGAAAATACATAATTCCCTGATACTTGGAAACATTTTTTTTAATTACAGAATAGTACCCAGTGTTGTGACATCTTTGGAAAATTCATGCCTTAGAATTAGTTCTAATCTGCATAATAGAGTAGGTGTGTTGACTGTTTTATTTAAGTGTGGAGTGTGTTTTAGGAGATGATGATGGTGGTGATGTTGATGATAGGAATACTAAAGATTAAAAGGTTTTTGACAAGTGCAGTGGTATCATAGCCACTGAGAAGCAAGTTCTCTCGTTTCATTTTTTTTTTCTTTCTTTCCTATGCTGCATACGGTTTTGAAATTATTGTTTGCTAGTTTATTTCTGACTTAGGCTTTGGTCAGTACTTTTTTGTCTTTATAAATGCCTGATATAAAATATTTTGGACTGAACTCAAGGTTAATGTAATTTTAACCAGCCAAACTTGGCGTACCTCTGATACAGCTTTGTGGAAGAGGCACCTATCGCTTGATAGCTGTGTGAAACTGTTGCCTACAGAGATGGGCTCTTGACACTGTCTGCCAGCCTCAGGCTGTCCGCTTTGTGTCTGCTTTAATTGAAAATTAATAGTTAGGGGGTTGCTATGGAAATGATACCATTGCTTGCAGACAGCAAACCCAGCTTTTTGCAAAGAGACACTAGTGGTATTGTTTGTCCTTGTTGACCTCAGAAGTTCAAAAGCCTGGAGGAGGAAAGGAGATGCAAATATTTTACTTAAAAAAATTAATTTGCATATTTATAACATTATTTTTGAATGTCAGAGTTATCAAGTTTTTTTAGCAAACTTTTGTGGGTAAAATGAGACTGTAGGCTTTTAAATGTTATGTTAATTGTTATTACACTGCTTTGCAGGTTGATAAGGCAGTGTTGCTGAAGAGCATATTATGTTATCGTTCTAGTGAATGTAAACAGATTCGTGTGAAAATGTTATTTGACTGATGTGATAATGGAAACTATCATTTATTTCCTCTGGAGTACATAAAGTCATTTGTATCCTTGTATACATTATTCACAGTTTTTTAA